>NW_008825258.1:15361-26952 GCF_000699105.1 Pygoscelis adeliae
AGTGTATTGCTACCAACTTTCTCTCTTTTACATTTGATATTTATTGACATTTCCCCCCATTTATAACTATTTTCATTCCCCCATCATGCCACAATGAGATTGCTTGTTCAAGGTTTTATTGTAATTATTAGCCACATTTTCTTCATTACACTGCATGTGATATACCCAAGTAAGGTTGCAAGACTTCTGACCTTCAGCACTATATTCAATATAGCATTGTGCTTAGGCCTCTATTGGATCTTAGACAGCAATATTTTTTAATAAATAAATACCTCTCTTTTTGTCATCAAAAGTAAAAAGTGAAAATGAAGAAGAAAATGACATTTTAAAATTATTCTGTGCTAAAATGACGTAAGTATGAACTAAATGGTAAAAGCTGGGTTCTTTTAGTTTAAGAAGAATGTTCTAGCTGTAGTTATCCAGCACAATGATAGCGGTGGTATGCTGGTGAATTTTTTGACAGGTACATAGGTTATTTATTTCTCTCAGTGGGCCCACAACCTGCAGTTCAGGAAGATACCAGGGCTGAAAAGGTTGGATGGGGATTAGTTCCCTGGTTTGCTAAACTGCTGTCCGTAATTTCAGACAGATCTTAGAGACCCTTAGAGGTACCCAAAGGAGTGGGAAGAATGCAACAGTGGAAAATACATTCTCTCCCTTGTCAAACTGATACTTTTGGGTTTAGTCCTTAGTAAAATAAAGAAGCAAATAGTAGGAAAGAACAAGTTGTAGACATTAAGAGAGTAACAGCGTGATGAATAAGGACTTTGGACTTTTAAAGAACCAGTCATAGCAGAGAGTTGAATGAAGACTTTGAAACGAATTAAGACTTTGAAACTGTGTTTACAAATTAGAAAAGGAAGACAAATGATACAAATGTAAGATTAAGAAGAGAGAAGAACTGTGCAAAGAGAAGCTGGAAGGATATATTAACTTAACCTCCGTGTCAGGTGTTTGGGTTACTATGCAGTAAGAGGCAGTGCTATATGTAAAAATCCTACATATTTCCTCATTTTCTGTGGCACAGGCTTTTGCAGGAGAAATATTCAATGAACCCATCTATAACTTTTCTGATTGCATTTTAAACATTTATGTTTCTAGCCTCTACATCTAATAAACCTGAGACTTTAAATGGACTGTGCCTTATTGAGTTGTATCTTTTCTGTCAGTCTCATCAGTGGAGGGGTACTGATAATATTAACATTGAATGGGACCAAACCAGCATTTAATTCCCTTTTGTGCTTGAAAATATCTGAACCCCAGTCCTTCTATCTTGATGGGTGGTTATTTGTGATCTCCTGCCTCCAGTTATTTTCATATAGCACTTGTATGGTCATTAATTTTCACTCTTGTTTTTCCAATTAAAGAGTCTTACTGAAAAGCATGGGTTAAAGGCTTTATCCAGAGGTGCAAGCAATTAGCTGCACATATGTTCATTGTTATAATTACTTGCCCAAACTATTATAAAAGAATGTGTTACCATCTGAATGCTAGATTGAAGGGTAATGTTAGTGTAACGGAAATAAAACAACTGGGAAAAAAATGACAAATGCTATAAACTTAAGGAAATTATAAAAGGTATATAATTTCATAAAAATTTTCATAACTGATGGGCATTTAAAAACATTAAGGAACACAATCAGGAATAAGTTTGAGATGCTTTTCAAGTCAAAGTCTTCATATTAGCTATGAGATCACTATAAGCAAACCTTTGTCTTGCTCACAATCAGAGGGAAATGAAAACTGGGCTAAGTATTAGAGGAAAAAATTGCTTAGGGCAATTACGTAAAAGAGGAATCTAATAAATGATGCCCATTTATTTCCAGATGGGATGTTTACATTTCCAAATTTCAGGATATTTTAATGTGGGATTAGGCACAGCATAACAAGGTAGTGCAAAATTCAGCTTGGTCCCAGGTCTGGATTGTGAGCAATCCTGCCATTTTGCCATGGTCCATCCATCCTGGGGAGAAAAAGAAAGTCATCCTTTTGCTTCACGTGTTTTTTTGCACAACATTTTTAGCCAATATGGAGTGTCTTGTGAGGATTTGATACAAAGACGTACACGACATCATATTTTTGCTCCAACTATATTCATATTCCTTTTAGGTTCCATAACAGTGTGTTGTTTTGTTCCTCCCTGGAGCCTCGGTGTTAAAGAGAACACCACACAACCCTGGGGGTTGTTTTTAGCAGGTGGGATGCGGCAGATATAGTGCGTTTGGATCCACATTTCTTTAAGGACTTTTTACAAACTGACAGGAAGGGTGAAGTGACAAGGTCTCAACACAGGCTGAACAGAGCTGGATCAGGGGCTAATGCCTAAATAGGTGAGGTAAAATATTTATTTATAAGGCAACTGCAGGCAATAACATCAAAGCAGCACAGAATGCTTAAGGAAGCTGAGGATGGAGGACAAATCCCCAGGTCTGGTCAGCAGAGACTTCAGGGAGGGTGATTTCAGTGGAGTTTGTGTTAGGTTTGAATAAGGAGAGGAAGGAGCCGGAGGAGAAAGATAAGGTCAAATGTGAGAGAGAGCACCGAGGCAGTCCCTGAAGAAGAAAGCAGAAAGGTTAGGGAGCAGCATTGCCATTGACTCTGCTTAGCAGGAAATGTTGTGCCCATGGGATAAGCGAGGCAGAGGCACTGTAGGAAGGGTGGGATGTGGGGAAGGAAATGGTGTTGACATCTTTTGCCCTTTCTCTTCGAAGAAATTGGTCAGCAAGAGCAGGTGAGCTGCATGCAGTGCGTGGGCTGGAGTTTTACTCCTGGCAGTCTGTTGAGCAAAGCGATGCTGCTGTTAACACAGCTGCATGCGCCAGTAGGAAATAGGTTAGAGAGGGATGCAGAGGCAGCTATTGCAGGTTTTGTGGACTCAGAAATACCCAGTGACCAGATAGTGTTCCTGAGCATTCAGGAGTGCAGGAGCAGGCCTGGATTTTGTGAAAGTCTTACAAAAGTGCAATGGGTGGGTTGCTGTCATTGTTCCTGGAGCCTAGCGAGTTCTCCGTTCAGACACAAGCCAGCTTGATTCTTCCTGCTTGATAATTTTCTCTCTTTGCCCCAATAATCAGTTCACTGTTTCCATTGCTGCTTTCCCAGGCTTGTCGGCAAGCAGTGCAAATCAAGAGATCTGCACTAGGTCGATTTTGAGTTAGCGAGTTTGACAAATGTTTTCATTTGAGAAGGCAAGCTGCCTCATTGTGCTTGGTTTAACACGAACACATTAGAGTGACAATGCAGGATTTAAGTTTAGTCATCAACACTTTCAGCCTACGTTGGTCTAAGTAATTGTCCTGTTTATACTCTGACAGGTTAAAATAATGTATTCTAGAATGAGAGCTCTTCTATGGAAGATGAAAAGCAGCCCAAGAGGGTTATCAGCTGTTACTAACTGTGACAAGCAGTGTGAGCTAGATGTATGGATAAATTGCTATTGCTCCGGAGGATATTCCTATTAGCAGGAGACATATAAGAAACCCTAACAACACATTAATACAGCATAGCTACTAAAAAAGCTCATCTGTCCTCTCCAAGCTCAGAACGAATGGCACATTCCAGCGTTTTCTTGATGCTGCACTGACAGGTAGTGATAGACCTTTAAATAAAACAAAAGCTCTACTAGGCTGTTAGGAAGAGTCAGGCAACTGTGAGGATTTAAAAGCTAATCTTTAAGAAAATAAATAAACAAACCTATTTATCTGAGATCTAACCACTCTTAGGAACGATGCTTCTGGATTCCTCTTTACACAGAATCAAATAATGTTGTGCGGATGGGATCTTGGCAAAGTAGATAATTTCTGATAAAATTTTCTGTCCACAGAAAAGAGATTACTTTTTTTTTCTTCAGTAAGTATTCTTGGGATGAAAAGAAGGCGCTTGTTTAAACATGAAGTGTTCAGTTTCCTTTCCATCTGGAAAATGGTACTGGAAGTACTGAGAAATGGAACTCAATAGCTGAACACTTTCAGTGTTTTTAAATAACAGAATTGAGCTCCTGCCGTGGGCTCGGTGCAAGTGGGCTTCCATGGACTTCGGGAGCATGTTCCTATTCATGCTGTTCAGTGGGTTACTTAACTTGTGCCAATGCAGTTTGCAGGGAAATATTTAGGAGGGGTTGGCTCACACATAGGCTAGTTCGTCTATAAAAGA
Organism: Pygoscelis adeliae; assembly: GCF_000699105.1. Classification (NCBI taxonomy): domain Eukaryota; kingdom Metazoa; phylum Chordata; class Aves; order Sphenisciformes; family Spheniscidae; genus Pygoscelis; species Pygoscelis adeliae. The sequence continues at coordinate 19,514 of NW_008825258.1, forward strand.
AACAGTGTAGAAATTTCTTTAGCAGCAGAAACGTGCTTCTCTGGAGTCACGCAGAGGAATTGTAATTGCTTGTGCAGAAAAGATGGGAAATTTTTGCATTATTTTCTAGGAGAATCTATGTAGATCTTTGTTTACCTTACTTAGGCTCGTGCTTGTTACCCTACATCATAGGAATCTTTTCCAGAGGTGCTCAGTGGGAGCAAGCAAACAAGGGACAGGAGTGTGCATTTTCCAAACCAGATATAATGATGAAAGTTATGAAGTTGATGGGCTAATTTCAAATGGGAGTTGCATGTGATAATAAGAGGGCTAAAGCTGAAGGAAAGATTGCTGCAGGCTGCTCAGTTCTTCCAGAGGGAGCTGGGATTTGAGGATTGAAAAGCCCTGCAAAGGAGAAGAGGGCAGTGCTGTATTAACGGCAGACACAGAAGCTGGGAACTTTGTGAAGGCTTATGATGGGCACACAGTAATTGGAGGTTTGAGAAGCAAAGGAGAAAGAGGAGATGATGTAAATATGACAACAACTACAGCTGCATAAGCAAAAGGGAAAATCATGCTAAAATGTGGAAAAATACTGAATAGAGCCATATGAGTAGAGAGTGTGGGACTGCCCCTTTTGGGAGCAGTGCTGTAGTTTTAGCCAATTGTCTAACTGGTCCCTTAATGTAACAAAAAATCTCCACATCAGCTCATATACTCACCTCCCAGAACAGAAAACCTATTTAGTTTGATTATTGCTTGAGTCCTACTTTGCAGTAATTAGAATACAAAGCTCTTCTCCTGCTGTAAATTGGCTGCCTTTCTGAAACTCTTTACAACAAAGGAACCTTATAAATGTAATTGTATGATTATTTTGACATCTTTGTAAATGGCCTTTCTGTAGGTGGAGTCCTGGGGAGATAGAGGGCTTGGACAGAAGCGGAGCTGATGCATCTGTTTCCTGGTGCATGAGGTAATCCTAAATTGCAGAAGAATAAAAATGGTAAATGGTGAAAATAACATCAGCAGCCATCATAATTTTTTTTTATTCCTTTGTTCCTTCTTTTAAACTTGAAATAAAAAAGTAGAAGAGAGCAAAAGCTTTGCTTTGGGGAGGAAGGCTCACTGCTGTCTGGTGCTGCTGGAGGTGCGTGGCCGGGTCTGCTCAGCAGCTTTGCCTCATCTGGGAAGCTGAGCAGCTCCCAGCCCGGCCTGTGCTTTGGTGAAAAAACACCTGGAAAGCTGAGAGTGCAGGGGTTTTGAACACACATTCACTAAACATGAGGCCTTTCCATCGACAGCAATGGGCTTGTCTGCTGGATCAGGCCCTGGTGGTTAATAGGGGAACCTTCCCCTTCAAATTAGAGCCTCATTGCTAAAAAGGTCAACCTGCGAAGACCAGGAGAGTAAAGAGGAACGCCACGCCAATACTTGCTCGCGCAATGAAATGGGAGCTGGCAGAAATGGGATGTGTTTACCAAGGCTTACCAACAACGCATTCATTTTATTTCTGCATTTTTAATACGTGGCTTGGATTGTAACATTTTACAATGCATGGCTTAGGCTTGTTTCTTACATACTGCCAAGATGGGCCTATTCAAGTATGTTTTCTGGCAAACACAAAAAACTCAGGTCAGGTATCAGGATCAGTGTTCATTTTAAATGGCTGTCATGGGGAACCTGGTATTTAAAATGAGGAAGGAGTGTGAACAGGTCAGCTGCACCCTGCGTCCTTCTTGGAAGCTGCTTGTTGTTAGCCTCGTGTTTATTCATGAGGAGACTAGCATTTCTAGGAGGCACAGGATATAAATATTTAGCACTGTCAGTGGAGAAGGAAAATATTTGTTGGAACAATGTCTTCATTTGTCAGAGGAAAAATAGGGACTAATTTTTTTGAGAGAGATCACAATTAACTGCTCCCTATGAACTGTTTCTCTAAAGATTTTGGGCAGACGGATGCTCTTGCAGCAAGAGGAGTGAATGCCAATTGAGAAGAACACGGATCCATTTATAAAGCCAGAGAAATCATTCTGTCAGGCAGGATATAGGTACACAAATTAAGCAGGTATCAAAATTATATCGTCTTTTCAACAGCAGCTGTCTCTCAAGAATAGACTATGGACAGAATAGCTAAAGATCTCAGCAGGCTGTAATTTAACTCTGACAGCACATGACTACAGAAGTAGTCACCTGCTAATAATAATGACAGGCAGTTTTGCCCCACTGCCCTGCAAATTCCCTTCCCTCCTGTCACTGGAAAATTTCAGCCTGCAATTCCGCTGCACAGAAACCTCCCACAGAATCCCTGAACCATCCATGCGATGGTATGGGAACGGCTGCGGGGCTCTGCCACATAGAAGGGGCTTCTTGGCCCACAAAGAATTACCTTATTTCGAAGTAAATACCAAGATGGACTCTCCCATGTGAAGTTTTAAATTGCCAAAAGAAATTCTCTGTTGTGTGGATGCCTGAGCCCTTGGTAGCACAGGCTCCTCTGTGCGAGTCTGTGTCCTGGTGACTAAATCTGGGTGCTTTCACAGTTTGTGTGGGACCCAGCAGCCCATGGTGGCAGCTCTGCAAGTCAGTCTCATGCCATGAAGAGCACATAGCATAAGTATGTAAGATGGATGAAGGCAGGCAGGGGAAGGGAGGCAGTGATGAGCACAGGGTCACACTTGCTTTGGAGCAAATCCAGGAGAACACTGCTGTTTAGTCCTCAGCCTCATGCCTTGCTCACCATACCATGCAGGCTTCACCCAGAGGTGGCACAGTACAGCCCTGAGCTACTGAGTCTCCTGCTTTGCTCTGAAGATTTCTGCCTCCCCCTATAATCAAAGAGGTTGTGTTATTTCTAAAGGAAATGGAATTGGACTTCAAGGCATAACAAATAGAAAAATATCCCTCAAAACATTTTTAAGTCAAAAGCTTGATATTGAGTAACAAGAATTCTTATCGTAAACATTTGCTTTCTTTCCAAATTCTCAGTTTCACATTGGAAGATGAAAAGTATGTGCTCAAAAACCATTCTGTACTTAGTATTCTTAGCCACGGTTTTTGGCTTTTGACATTTGGAAGTAAAGTTAAAAGTTGCTGATGAAAATTTCAGTTATTGCCCTCTAACTTTTGACAGCATTTTCCACAGACCCTGCTATACCCAAACTATTTTCTACACAGCCCATTCTTTGAAATTCAGTCACTTTTGCTTTTTTCTTATAAACATGTATGAGTCTATGTCTGGCCTTTGGTAAAATAAGAGTAAGGCCTATTCCCAGCTTAAATCTTCCTAACATCCAAATTTCTTGCTAAGCCTCTACTGCTGCTGAATTTAATCTACTGTGAATTACCAGAGTTCAGCTCCTAGTATAAAGTATGTCTGACCTCTGGCTGTGCAGTTTTCGTTATTATTGTTTTTGTGTGTTTGTTCATGGACATTTTATTGTCCAAAAATTCTTGATGACTGGATCAGGATTTCTCACCTTATAAGCAATGGTTGCTGGCAATTGAAAGGTCTGAATAGCTTATTACTTTGACTTAAAACAATAAAATAAGTTTCATTTTAATCCTTATTATTTTCCTCATTATGAATTTTTCATCTTCCTGGAAAATACTGGAGCTGTAAGCAGTTTCAGAAATGGGTTGAAAGTTTGTGTTCTTGCATTGTCCTTTCTCTAACCTCTGCTGAACTGCTGTTTTGTAACTTTTAACAAGTACAGTAAATGACAAATGATATCCCTCGAGGTTTACTCATTCCTATTCTGATATACCACCATTTAACTTGATTGATTTCAGCAGAGTCTCCAGCTCCTGGAAATGCTCCGCAACTGATTCCTCAAGGGAAACAGCCACCCCGTAGCATTTTTTTAAGGCCAGAGTTCACAAGACAGGCCCTATCACCAGGGCTTCAGGCACAGGTTAAGTAGGCAGTTGCCTAAGGTGGGGACCTGCCCTGGAAGTAAAATGCAAACCAAGTGGTGGCTGTGGCCATGCATCTTTATGCTCAGCCTGGTTTCTGTGCCTGTCCCTGCCTTGTCCCTGCTTGGTAAATGCAGATCTCCCCTCTTGCAGCCCCTTTCTCAGATGCCGCCTTACTCCATCCCCTCTGTAGCAGAACCATCCCTGTGAGGATGATTTCTAGTGGTGCAGCTATGGTAACACAGAGAATAGGGAATAATGGATCAGGAACTGGATTTTCTGTGGGAAGGTGTAGAGTGGGGCAGTTTTCCATCAAGACCAGACCTCATCAGGCTCCCAGACCCATGATGTCTCTTGTGTTCCTGCAGGAGATCTGCCCTTCTTGCCATTCCCCCAATTCCTGAGGAGCAGCACAGGTCCTGCTGCAGCCCTTGCCTGCCCCCAGAGAGCTGGAACTGCCTCTGGTTAAGACGATGGTGGTAAAATTGCCCGCGGGATGCATAAAAAAGGGTTGAGTTTGATAGCAAGACTTTTGTAGCTATAATGTCCTGGACCATAATAGGAGAATGTTTTACGGACACTGCTTATGCGGGTTGTATGGCTGTAGGATAGAAATGGTGCTTTTTTAAGGGGGGTGAGCCTTGAACTTCCAGCTGTTTATGAACTGATGTGCTGGTTTGAAAAAAGCACTTACATCTTCAATGGGATACAAAGCAAATGCGTGGTTTTTGACTTCGGGCTATATTGTTCAATACACCCTCTATGACTTCTTGTTCTGTCACCCTTCAACCGAAATACTGTGCAGTATTTCTGCAGTCACCCTGAGCGCTCTCAGGGGAGGATGTGGAGGGAGCTGCTGGAGGGGTAATGTTTGCTTTGGAAGAAACATATATTTTCAAAATAAGTTTCTCTCCCAGATTTTAAGACTTCTGAATAATTATTTTCTTTGAGATGGATTTTTAGGAGGCATGTCTGTTAACAACTCAACAACCCTGGTTCTCAGAAAGGGCTGAGAACTTGCAATGCAGACATGCTGAACACTCTGAGAATAACACAAGATCAAATAGTTATGTGGTGCCTTAATAGAGAACTTGCCTGCTTTGGAAATTAGAAAGGAGAGAGTGTTTTTCCTGTGGAAGATGAAAGACCATAAAAGGCCAAACTCAGCACAACCCCTTTTATAAGTAAAACATGAAAATACTGGTTTTGTTGTGCGTACTGATAAGACGAAATGTTTGTGAAGTTATACGGTAATACAAGCCTCTAATTTGCTTCAAGCTTTTCTGACCCAAAATATTAGTATTTTGAATGGGAGGATTTTTGTGGTAATTCTGAAGAGTTCCTGCTTGAATTTATTTTCTGTGAAAGAGAGAGACTTTTCAGGTCTAAGAATATTGCCTTGGAAATTGGTTCATTTGCAGTTAGGGCTAAAGAGATTATTTTGACTTTTCAATCCCTCATTCTGGGGGGGAATTTCTCTCCTCCATGGAGATGGAGCACTGTGCTTTATACGCTATTTCATTTATGTCTACGTGAGCTGCTATGGCTTATTGTGCCACTGCCATGAGTCCGCTACCCACCTTTGTAGGGAAGCCTTTAGCTTTTGGGACCCATCCAGCCTAACCTTCGAAGCTTGGATCTGAGGTGAAGATCCTAGCATGAGGTTAATCACTGTCTCCAGACAGCTTTCAGCCCTTACTCTCTTTGCAGTAGTCACAATTTCCCTGGTGCACTGTGGGTCTGAGTGCGGGAAATCTGCCATCGGCAATGCCACAACCATCTCCCTGGCTCCCTGCCTTTCTGAACATAAATTCTTCTCTTTTGGCACTAAGAGGGAAAGAATTTAAAAAAAGAGATAGGAAACCTGAAAACAGATTCCTAGAAGGTGTCTCATCAGATAAGCAAGCTGCAGTGAGGTCTTTTTAATGCAAGCTGGAAAACACTTTGAAAATACTTTATTAAGCATCACCCTAACTATTATCTCTGAATGCAGGGATTGGTGTGGAGACTGGTGGTGAAAATTTGCCAAGAAGTGACTATTCTTCACCATGTCTCACTCTGTATTCCTGATAGGCAGCAGACTCCTGGATAATCCAAGGACTTGAGGGAAGTATAAGACTGTTGGGATGTTCCAGAAGATTTGGAAAGCTGTGCAAAGGAGCAATGCCCTTCCACACCTTCCTAAGAGTATGTGATATAATATGTACATATAAAAATCTCATATTGTATAGAACTATTGAATTAATGTAAACTGTGCCATTGTTCCAATGCTCATTCTTTAAAAGAAGTTCAGAGAGCAATTTTTAAAAATAATTTGTGCCTTAAAAAATTCACTTACCCTATTAGTAGGGTTTCTGCGTCTGATTTCACAGCAGAGAATAGAAAAAGTCAGCAAAGTTTGCATTGGAAATCAGATTCAGTTTTTTAACTATGAGCGTAATTAATAATTGAAACAGCTTAGAGGAAGAAGTGGCAGATTTGCCATCAGTGCGGTGTTTAAATCAATGGGGGATGCCTCCTAAAAACTCAGAAAGTGAAATTCCAGTCATTAGTCTGCTAGAGAGCAAACTAGAAAAAAACTGTTAAGTATCTCTTTTGTCCTTAAACCTTTATAAGGCCTATAAACATCTGCTTCCTCGATCTGCAGAAGTTTGTGGGATTCTAAAAACTTCATGTAATATCCTCACAATTGTAAAATATTATAGTTCTGCGCTAAACCCAAAGATTTTGGAGTTTCAAAAGCATTTTCTTTAGCTCTCTGCATCTTCCCTATTTATGTATATTTTCTCCTTACATTAAATTCTTTTTATAACTCAGTCTTTTATATTGTTCTTTTGTGCCCTTTCTACACTGTAATCATTTCTTCATCATAATTCTCTTGTTGCTATGTGATGTTCCACTAGTCATGTGTTTTTCTTTGATTTAGCTGTTAGTATTGTTTTAACTCTTGACTTTCTGTTCTTGCCAGTACTTTCCAGTAAATATATAAAAAAGAGACTAGACTGCATTTTCTCAAATAACAAGAAAGATTCATTGTTAAATACTGAATGAATTGCAATTGCACTTAAAGCTGTAAAGAACAACTGAACTCACCTGCACAGTCTAACTTGGTTTAGCTTAGTCAATTCTTCCTGAAACAACCCCTCTCCTCTCAGCCGACTGAAGCACTCTGCTTCATCAGAATTAGAGAGGGAATTACTTGGGTCAGTTTAGTCAAGGCTGATGACAGCACACTAGCAGCAGGGCTTTGACTTTGCATTTTAGAAATGCATATGAAATGCATTCAGTAAAATATGATGATATCTGAAGCTTATTACTTGGAAAAGCCAATGAAGTGGTAGTTTTTCAGCCGCAAGTCTTGATCTGTGAGTTGCAGCTGGGCTAAACCCCTTATTCCTGAGAAAGTTTCTGAGAAACTGAATTTGACTGAATTTTCTGATCATAGGAGAGTTTGCAGTGGGAAGCAGCCCTCCTAGCAGGTCCTTGGTAGCTGGAAAGGATCTGCAGCTGTGGGGTACTCTCTGCAGGTACTGTGCAGTTCTTAGCAT
>NW_008825258.1:26996-28971 GCF_000699105.1 Pygoscelis adeliae
AGGTAATCACAGGCTCTCATCATGTCTCTTGCTGATCACGCTGATGGTTAGCAGCTATCCAACTATTACGGACTTAACAGCCACGATGTACATTAAGTAGCCTGCATGGATCTAGGCGTATTCCTTCCCTATCTGTCTCCCCAGAGCAGTCCCATGGGTTTCTACACCAGCTGGGAGCATGGAGCAGGGCTAGAAGGAATCGCTGTCCCTGCTAGACTCGCTCTCAGCTCTGTGCTTCCCTCCCTCCTTGTTTGGAAGAGAATGTCACCATCGTGCCCCACAGTTTTAGCCCTCTGCTAAACACTCTTGCCGAGAACTCCCAAACAGTGTGTGCAATTTGCACAGGCCAGGCAGAACTCTAATGCAGAATCAAACCTGCTTGAACTGCAGTCAGAGAAGCCTGCAAAGGAATATCATACGAAATGTGGGGGCTACTCAAGATATAGTTGAATTCCTAGAGGATGAAGCAAACAGCATCAGATATTATTAGCCTGTGCATCTCTGAAAGCCTGCTTGCCACATATATTTTTGGTAAATTTGCTGGCTCAGAAAACTCTCCTGAAATTCCAGTTGCAATTGTGACAAACAAACTCCCTGTCCTCAAGAGCAGCCCCCAAACCACTGCTGTATCAGCTTCACACTAATTGCTTTACTGATGCTCACTTAGGCTAATGAATACTAAATATTGCAGAGCATTCCTGTTGTGCTCAGAAGATTGGTTTGAAAACTGTGCTTTGGAAAGCAAGTGCAGCACCCACCTGCCTTGCCTGCAGGAACAGAGCACCAGCTGTGCTCAGGTGAGATCAGGAGGTATCTGAGGCTTCCCGTGTCCTACCAAGGCATAGGAGGCAGTGGTAGGAGAATTTTAGAAACCCTAAAACATAGCATGGGAACTCGTGTCATTGCACTCCTTTGGAAATGTCGCCTAGAAAAGGCAGTGCTGAGGACATAAAGTAGAACACTCAGGGCTCCCCCAAAGGGCTATGCGCTGACCGGCAACCTTGTGACCAGTATGGCAATAAGGAAGCAATTGGTCTCTGATACTAAGAGCCATTTTATCAGCTAATTATCAGCTGCTTATTTATCAGCTGTGTTTGGGGAAGGGCAGATCACACTCAGCTCACCTGTAGCTAATATTTTATTGTGACAACCAGTCCTGTGCTCAGCTCCTGCTGGGTCAGAGGAATCTTTTCAGGGTACTAGCCATTTCATTTAGCTGCTTAAAAGGGGACCTAAGCTCTTCTAACAGCATGGGTCATCCCTATTCAAACAGTACCTCTTTGACTTGCTAGTCCTTTTTTAACTCTGCCACTGCAGGGCACCCTTTTTCTTGGAGCCTTTTTTCCTAGTTTGCTTTTCCAGGGCTTGCTTTTTATATGTGGGAGAGCTGCCTAGCAGATGCTGTTTTATAACTGGCTGTGGTCTCTGCCTTTACAGCTGGTGAGTACTGCTGAGCTTCATTCTTACTATTATAGGGGGTTAATGTAAGCTTTGAGCAGTTGCTTTTGCTTGGGAAACGGAGAATACCACGTTACTTTTGCCAGCAGTAAGCACATTTCAGTTTTCCTCTATAATCCCATCATCTTCTTGCAGCTCTTTTCTGCGTACAGAGACTGCGCGTTCCCTACTGTAGTAGGTGACCTCGGACCGGTGTGTCTGCTTCCGATGTACCTCGCTTTGCTTGCTTAGTGTGAGTTACCTTGGAATAATTGGGCTGATAGTTGCTTGGCAGTGAAAGTGCCTGTTGCTGCAGGACTTCTTTTGTAAACTCTGACAGTATCAGAGCTGCAGTGTGCACCCCAGTGCAGACAAATGATTCAACTATTACTGAATTTCTTCCTATAAGTAAAATGCATGAATGCTCTGTGCATTGTATTGCTCTGGCCAGTTAAAATAGCTGCAGAAGGATGACCTGGCTTTGTCCATCTCTCTCTAGCTTCACTCTTTGCATGCATTCATTCATAGAGAAGCTTCT
>NW_008825258.1:28986-34915 GCF_000699105.1 Pygoscelis adeliae
GCTTCTTCTGAAAATGCTGGATGTTAAGGCTGGCAATTCAGGCTATATATCCCAGAGAGTTGCTTCCTGCTCAACATACAAAGGTCACAGTAGCTCTGAGCACTTCTGAACAACATAATCAATGTATGCATGAGCCTGTATGGAAATCATTTTGCATTTAATTGATGGGCAGGTTCTGGCAGTCACACTTGGCTCTAATTGTTATTTCTTTTGTAAGTTAATTTTCATTGTTTAAAAAATGATTTTAAATTTCAAGTTCCTGGAAATGTTTGTTTGTAGCAATTTCCTTCAAATACATATTGTCCCAGCTGCATTTGTGGTTTTTTTTTAGTTCAGTTACAGAAACTCATAAACATCCCTGAAAGTGAGGACTTGGACACTGAAATACAGCAGGGCAGCGTGGAGACATCGCTCAGGCTAACGGAGGGTCCCACTGTATAGTCACAGCTAATGTACGAGAACAGGTCAAATTAGGCTGCCTTCTCTGCTGTGTTTAAATACAACTTGCAGTATTTCCCCACCATTTTCAGGCATTATTAGCACTCGCTGTATAAAGTATTAAACAGGCGCTCTCCATTTATCTACATTAATGATTCAGTGCAAACTCCTGCCTTCCCATTAATATCCACTAACCTCATTCAGTGATAAAACTTGATTTAGTCTCCAAATTACCTCAGCACAAAATTTCTTGGAGCAGCACTTCCTAATAGTTCAGGGCTACATGGGCTGTTATGATAGCCAAATAACAACAGTGGCAGCATCTTTTTTTGAGACTTGGTGGAAAAAAGAATCAATCCAGAGCATAAAGAGAGACACAAATAAATTGCTAAACAGTATAATCCAATGATACTATACATCTCAGAAACGAGTGCCTCAAAAATCAATAAAAATTGAAATTGAAAAGGGAAGAATTGTAGTTGTCCAGACGCGGGTATGCCGATAGGATTTTCAGGTGAAGGCTCCAGCTGGTCGGGTGCCAGGCTCTGGGAATGGGAAGGGAGGTTGGCTTGGATAAGGGGGAGACACTGCCAGGGCATAGTACAGCAAGGAAAAGGTGATGCTATCCGCACTGGTGGGAGTCGTGAGGAGAACAGGAGAGGGAATAATGCTCTCTGGGATTTGAGGGGCGGCTGCACCATTGCTTTTGCATCTTGACAGCTTTCTTCCATTTGGAGGCAGAGGTGGGAGCAGAGCAGGCTGCTCAGTGCCTGGGCTCTTCTCTGGGCTTTGCTTCAGTGGGAGGGTGAGGTATTGGTTTTGGGGCATCTATAGCTACAAAAATGCATATTGCTGTGCTCAGGCTGTGTTTGTAGTGTTGTGGAACCCTAGCCACCAGAGATACTGTGTTGGGCACCCCTTCGTTGTGCCTGCACTGGAGTTCGTGTGGGGCGCTGGGGCTTGGTGTGTGCTCTAGGTGAGGTAGATTGTGCTGGGGGTTGCTGCTTTGCAGGTTTGTTGTGGAAGAGCCTGACTTTTCTGCCTTGCACGATGCACTGACCCTTCTCCCCAAGGGCAGGTTTGAAGCTAATATAATGTGGATTTTGTTGCTTTGTTTTTCTCCCTTGATTGTTCTTCCCTTGACTTTCTTGTGGGCTGGTGGGTGCAGTTTTTGGTGCTAAGGCTGATGAGTGGTGGGTGCTCAGGGATCCAACAGGCTTCTTTAATTTTTGTTCTGGTTTTGCATTTTTAAAAAAATGCCATTAAAATCCCAGTTTTCTTACAGAGCACGAGCAGACCCAAGCTGTGCTGCTTGCTAGCTCAGATCTGTTTTCTACCCTGCATGCTCTCCTTATTGCTCCCCTTGGAGTCTACTGGCAGCAGATCAAGCATGGCTTGTCCTTCTTGGTTTGCAGCAGCCTGCCGTCTCCAAAGGTTTGCGAGAACAGCAGGGCCATTGCCTCACTCTGGTAGCTGTTCCTCTATGTGTCCTGTTAGTGCTGCATGCATTTTAAAACAAACACAGGAAAAAAAAAAAAAGAGAAGTAAAAGAGAGAAAAAGGCAGAAATAAGTAGAGAAAGAAAGGCAAGGTAGAAACCTGCCAGTCACCTGGCAAGGGAAAGGAAGAACCAAATAATCCAGAGAGTGACTTGGACAGTCTGAGCCCAGTGATCCCATTGAATTGAGTCTGCTGTCTCCCAAATGGTATAATTTAAAATCATTTGCTGCAGTTTTAGGCAAGAATTATTAAATGAATATTAATCAGTCATTAAATCCTGTGAAACTGCTTCTTCATTCTAGGCTGAACGAGGCCATTTAGCTGTGGTGTATTCAGCATGTTAATGTCTCTGTGAGAGGGTTTCTTCCTTGCCAGAGCCACGCGATGCACTCAGCCCTGGTGATGGCAGTCATTTGGACCAGGCAGGCGCCTTTGGGGCTGGCCACTTGGAGTTTTTTCAATTCCTATAAGCAATGAATGACTGCAGTTTGATGAATTATCAGCCCAGCCTCGACTCCAAGTCCCTCCCTACCTGCACTGAAACCAGGACATTCCCTTCCAGTTAGGAAAGATTAGGTTGAAATGCTTTCCTTCTTCCCTTTCTGTATGTCCCAGGCCAGTGTTTATCTTGCCTTGCTCCTGGTGCATTCAGCTCCCAATCTTGATTCCTGTGGCAGGAAAAAACCTTGCCCAGCTCCCGAGTTATGCAGAAGCTGAAATATTGAGGGAGAAACTGCAGACATCTTAATGGTGGGTGTATTTTTGCTGCCAAGACACCAAAGACGCTGCTCATGAAGGAGCAGATGTTAACGGTTGTTTGGAAAATAATCCCTCTCTGGCTTGACCTATACCCTGTGCATTTGTGCCATCTAGCACCACGTCTGCTCTCTCCAGATGTAGGAGGCAGCAGGTTGCTTGTGAGGGGCACTGGGTGGGGAGTACTGCCTGTGGCCCAGTGCTTACCAACGTCCCCACAGGTACAGGCTGCCCACCCAAAGCCCTCTGAACTCTCCCCCTGCAACTTCTGGTGCTTTCTTGGCCCTGGAGAAACATGAGAGGCCTGAGCTGTTGTAGGGGAGTATTGGGGGAGAAAATTAGAAGGGCCAAAGCCCAGCTAGAACTTAATCTGGCTACTGCTGTAAAAGACAATAAAAAATTCTTCTATAAATACACTAGCAACAAAAGGAGGGCTAAGAAGAATATCCATCCTTTACTGGATGCGGAGGGAGACATAGTGACAAAGGATGAGAGAAAAGGCTGAGGTACTTAATGCCTTCTTTGCCTCAGTCTTTAATAGTAAGACCCATTGTTCTCGGGGTACCCAGCCCCCTGAGCTGGAAGACAGGGATGGGGAGCAGAATGAAGTCCCCATAATCCAAGAGGCAATGGTTAGTGACCTGCTACACTACTTAGACAAACACAAGTCTATGGGGCTGAATGGGGTCCACCCAAGCGTACTGAGGGAGCTGGTGGAAGTGTTCACCAAGCCACTTTCCATCATTTATCAGCAGCCCTGGCTAACCAGGGAGGTCCCTGTTGACTGGAGGTTGGCAAATGTGACGCCCACCTATAAGAAGGGCCAGAAGGAGGATCCAGGGAACTACAGGTCTGTCAGCCTGACCTCGGTGCTGGGGAAGGTTATGGAGCAGTTCATCTTGAGTGCCATCACGTGACGTGTACAGGACAACCAGGCAATTGGGCCCAGTCAGCATTGGCTTATGGAAGGCAGGTCCTGTTTGACTAACCTGGAACAGGTGCCTGGCCCTGTGTTTTGGACTATGTGCCAACAACAATCATCATTGAAAACCGTAAGAAGGAAGAAATCTCTGTCGTCTCTCCTGTCGTCTCTCCTGTCGTCTCTCCTGTCGTCTCTCCTGTCGTCTCTCCTGTCGTCTCTCCTGTCGTCTCTCCTGTCGTCTCTCCTGTCGTCTCTCCTGTCGGTGATTTGTGGCTGGGGATCTGGAAACAACATTTGTCAGAAGGTATTCGGAAAGCAGCTCTTTCCTGCCTATGCTTGAAAAGATTAGTCCATGCAAAACGCACGCCCAGGGCTGTCCCTGCTCTGTGCTTGCAGACCGGGGAGAGGAAGGCCCTGGGAGCCCGGCTGGCCGCAGGGCAGCCCACGCTGCCTACAACAGAGATCCTGCTTCTGTGCGCTTTGTCCTCTGTGTGACACATCCATCATGTTCTTGCGCTCATCAAACCTGGCGTGCCTGATAAGCGAGGTGGCTCAGTGTTTGCTACTCCTACGGAGTACAAGAAAAGAAAAGCCAGAAGGTCCCTGATGCTCCACTGATGACTTTGATGCTACAGAAAAGGCCTTTGGGTATAAAACAAACTCCAGTGAGATGTGCAGACCTAGAAGAAGCTGTGGAAGAGCTTTCTGGATATGCAGGACAGCGTTTGTGACACTGCCTAGGTTGTGGCTAAAAGCATTCCTTGGGCAAATTATTTTATTACAGGGCTCACTCAGAGCAATACAGATTGCTGACTAATTATCTCAGAAGGTGGTGTGTTGGTGCATTGGTTTTGGTTTTTTTTCTTGCTGTTTAATAATAATCAGGAGAAGGAACAAAGCTCAAAACTTTCTAGCATATGTCAAACATATATGTGTGCACATGAATTTTATCTAAGGATAGAGTGGTGAGTTTTCACTAGCCTAATATTCCTGGAGAGGGTGTTTTGCATGGAGAACCATTACCCTTGTAATAGTTCTGCAGGTTATAAAAGGTAGAGTGCTTATAATAGTTTTTTAAACTAAAGAAGTGTTATGTATGTTTCACTGAGATTTTTTTTCTTTTCCTTATCAGCCCTTCTTTTTAATGATACATAGAGGGAATAAACCAGAAGGAAACCACTAAGCCCATGCAGGAAAAAAAAAATTAACACATTCTTTTGCTCTCAGGTCTAAAAAATAATGAATCATTAAACCTTGAAGTCACATTGACGTTACCAAATGGGTTTGAAATCAGCTTGGGCCTGAGAAGCTATAGAAAACCTGCCAAGTGACTAAAACAGATACTGATGGCGATGTAAGAAATTGGAAACATCTATTAAACAGGCGCAGCTTTCCATTTCCTAAAAGTTATTGGTTGAGTAGTGCAGCCCTTCCCCCGGTGCGCATGTGCTGCAGGGGGACTGCCACAGGCAAAACCTAGTTAACTGAAAACATCACAATCAATAAAAAGCACTATGTTTTCCATTTACTCCTGGTTTTTAGGGGTTTATTTTGTTGCAGCAGCAGAAGGCATCAGTTCAATATCAATTCACTTTCTGGGTGGGGAGAGGGATACAGATATCGGCTTTTTAATGCGTGATGAAGTTTGTGACAACACTAAGCTTACTAAAATTTGGACCAAGTGCTGTTTGGTACAACATGGGGCACCGGCTAATCCTGTGTTCAATAAACAGGCAAAGCAGAGATCTGTTTTGATATCATGCTTTCTAGTCAGGAACAAAGAAGGGGTTATTTCCCATTTAATCTTTTCTCTTGTCAAATCGCTGAACACTAGCATTTCTTACTTAGCAGCTGAATTGAAGCTCGGCCTCTGATACAGGGGTGTCTTATTAATCGGAGGGGGTGCTTCAAGCCAAAGGAGGAATGTCATATCTGTGTTTTTTGTGTAGATGAGGTGGAGCTGTTACCTGTCTTGAGTATCTGTCATGGTTTAACCTCAGTCGGCAACTGAGCACCACACAGCTGCTCGCTCACTCCCCCCCCTCCCCCCCGCCCCGGTGGGATGGGGGAGAGAATTGGAAGAGCACAAGTGAGAAAAACTAGTGGGTTGAGATAAAAACAGTTTAATAATTGAAATAAAATAATAATAATAAAGTAGTAATAATAGTAATACACAAAGCAAGTGATGCACAATGCAATTGCTCACCACCTGCCAACCGATGCCCAGCCAGTCCCTGAGCAGCGGCCCCCCCGGCCAGGCTCCCCCAGTTTATGTACTGAGCATGACATCACATGGCATCGAACGGCACTTGGG
>NW_008825258.1:35189-39180 GCF_000699105.1 Pygoscelis adeliae
AGCTGAAAAGTCCTTGGCTAGTGTAAGCACTGCTCAGCAACAACTAAAACATCAGTGTGTTATCAACATTGTTCTCATCCTAAATCCAAAACACAGCACTGTACCAGCTACTAGAAATTAACTGTATCCCTGCCGAAACAGGACAGTATCCCTGTACTCTGGTGTGGTTCATGCCTAGCGTTTGGTGCCGTTCAGTGCTGTTGCGTGCAGTTCTCTGTGGTCCTTCAGCTTTGGGAGTGCCCTGCGGCCAGGTTCCAGAGAAGCTGGCCTCGGTGTCTGCTAAACAGGCATCTGTGTGTAGTTGTCCTGCACTGTGGTGTGGTTTTAAGAAAAACCACAGAAATCCCTCATGTGGGTGATGCATTTGTGCGAGATTCTGTGCATCACTTAAATCAGCAATGCAGAACCAAGCTGGGGCTGGATCTGTTGGGGGACATCTTCATTGACGTGCTTTGCATGCTCAGACCCCTGGGACCGGTCTGACTAGGTGCGAGCTCCTCCAGTGAGCACATTAAACTACTGCTCTGCTGGCTGCAGCTATTATGGCCTTCTTGTGACAGCCAACAGCTCTTCATGTGATATAGTCTGTTTTGACCTTCTCTTTTTCGGAAGCTGATTGCCAGTTTAGTTGTCCTTTTCTGGCCATTTGAGATGGTAATGTGAGCAATGAGAACTGACAGTGCATTTTAAGTGCAAGCCCTGACAGAAATTGGGTATCTACACATCCTTGTGGAACAGTTCCAGCTTGAAGCAGGAAGGGGAGCGCTGCCATAATACTGACCCGGCTCTCGGGCTCTGCTTTTCAGAGGAAAATATACTGCACCAGAAAGTTAAGTCAGCAAAGCTTCTTATGACCCAAATTCTAAAGGGAAAACATGAGGCAAATGATTGCTGGGAAAAGAGGTTCATGAAAGGCAGAGAAATACAATATTCTCTTTCTCTGTAAGAAAACCTATGTAAAATATAATAGAGGAAACATTTTGCTGATTCTGATCCCTGGGCAGCAGAGCATTAGCTGCCAGACTCCAGCTCACGTGCTCCTGTTGTGCTGGAAGAATATTCCCCTGAGTAAAGCAGTAAATGATCCTTTTTCAGACGAGAGTGCTGGCTGGCCGCATCCTGGACTCCAGGTGTTGAACTGTGTTAAAAGGTATTAAAAATACAGGAAATACTCTCCTTCATGCTATTTTTCTCCACTTGAGTAACTACAATGGCTGTTGCAGAGATGGTATGTGATAATGAATATACTGAGAAGTGGGAGAGGGTACGTATGTGTATTTTATTTTTTTCTTTTGGAATTTTAAATTATTTATATAAATAATTTATATAATTTAAAATTAACACCAACTGCAAAATGGAATGACTAGGAAAACATATGAACAATAACCTCGTAACTTATGAGCAAAAGATGTAATCTGGTTTTAGGAAACATCTCTTGCTGAGAGGCCTTTGCTGAAGGCTGCTAAAACTTCTTTCCACTGATCTAGATGCGATTTCATTTATTTTCTTCCCAGATCTCTGCTGGCACTGAAAACAATCAATCATTGTTTTCCTTTCTTTGTCACTAAGGCAATATCAGGCATGATATTGTCCTGCTGGTTGGTTGCATCCTGTTTAAGTAGTTTAAGTACCATGTGTCGTACTTGTCCTGATTGTTTTGTGCTCATCAGTAAACTCAGCTGATGACATTTTTCCCATCTGGTCCAAGCTGTGACTTCAGACTTCTCTTCCCATCCCTTTTGTTGTGCTAGAGGACAGAAACAGGTGAATTATGGACTATGAGCGATAGACTTATTCACTTTTGGGTAAATTTGAAGACATTAAAATTCTTTTCATGGAAAAAACCCATGCTTTTGAAATGAAAATCAGGTGTTTTCCTTTAGGAGAGCAGATAGTGTTTTGGCACCTCCTAAGATATTTTCCTTTTTTGATGAAATTATGCTGTTGACAGAAATCGAACTTTTCTTATGGAAAACTGTTTCTCTTAAAAATGTCGCCCTGTTGTAGTTGTGCAGTACTTATGACTGACCACTGTGTTTTGTGAGGGCATCTCCTTGCACTCCTTTCTCACCTTTGGTTATGCTTGCACTAGAAACACACGAGGGTGAAGGACAGAAGGTTTTAGCAGGTTTTTCCTTATAACTTTGCAAGATTTATTGATTTCATACAAAACTAGGCTTTGATTATCATCTTTCTAAAGCAATTGGATTTGCTTTATTCCAACTTGGGAATATGGTTTAAATTTACTTGTCTTTCTCATATCATACACTGTATGTCTTCTGGTGCATGCTTTCAAGTTTTAAAGTTTGATTTATTGTAATTTATTACCTAGAAGGTGTTCTTAAATTACTGCTTCAATAATATAATCTACTAAAAACTCTGAGGTTTTATCACATCACACCTGTATTTGACAGCAAATTGATCTGACAGTATTATTACATGTTTTTGACAGGCTTATTTGAAATCCTTAAATCCCAGTTCCCTCTTTGTTTCATTACTGTAACATCACTGGCAGAGCCTTGTGATCAATTATCCACTTAGGAAGACCCAAACGTCTGCCAGTTAGGTTTCCAGAGAGGTATTCACTTCAGCATCTGTTAAATATGTTCATTTTATCACAGCTTAAAAAAAGTTGCCCTGTCCTTGCTGGAGAGTTGCACACTGAGGCTCTGACATGCTTTTGCTAGGACTCGCCTTCTGGGCAGGTCCAGTGGCAGTGGGAACCCTGCAAGGGGCACAGAGGTCTCTCCTCCTGCCAGAATATTATGTTTCTTTATGGAAACTTTTCTTTAGGAAACTTTATGGAAACACAGCCACCCGGTGCTGCTGTGGCTTCTGGGGAAAGCGGCACAGGTTTGCTTGCATTTGGTTCTGACTAGCTTCAGTTTGGGGGGGTGGAATTAGCCCTCTCCCTGCAAACTGGGTGTCGTGGTTGGGCCGATGTCCCTGTAAGAAGGGGGTGACCTTTGCGCCCGCTGGATGTTTCTGTCCCAGGACTGAGGAGGGCCCCCAGCTATCTGCTAGGGTGCCCTGGTCACGTTATCTGCCTGGCCAGGTCAGGGCTTTGTCTTTCCCTGCTGACTGCTGTCTGCTGAGGTGGGGAGCTGCTGCCTGTCTGCCTTCTGCCCAGTACTCACTGAGGTAGGAGCTTGGATTAAAAACTGCAAGGTCTGGGATGTGCATTTCATTAAAGTGTGTGAGCATGCATTTGGCTTCAGATACAAGCGCTGCCCTGTTGCTGTCAGTGTTTACACCAGGCTGAAGCACCTTGCAGAGTTGCTTCTCCACATGGATTACACAGGCAGGACTGTGTTGGCAAGGATGTGCTTGTTGGTATTAATATTTCATTTTTAGGGAATGAAAAAAATGTAAATTTTTCACAAATAGATATCCTATAAAAGGGTTAATAAGATATTTTATTTTGGCTAGGTAGTCTCAGGGGCTATGTAACTATTTTGACAGTTGAACTTTTCTCCTGGTGTTTCTTCCAATGTCAATAATTTGCACAGATAGCTTGTGTAAAGGGTTATGATCTTGTTCGTGATGCTCACGTTACTGGATCATTATTGTACACTTTTAACGTAATAAGGAAAAATCTTTCAGCCATAAAAGAAAAAAAACTTGCAAAATGAGTTTGCCTTCCAGAGAAAAACTTGCTGTTGGCAACATAGAATCATAGAATGGTTTGGGTTGGAAGGGACGTTAAAGATCATGTAGTTCCAACCCCCCTGCTATGAGTAGGTACACCTTCCACTAGACCAGGTTGCTCAAAGCCCCATCCAACCTGGCCTTGAGCACTTTCAGGGATGGGGCATCCACAACTTCTCTGGGCAACCTGTTCCAGTGCCTCACCACCCTCATAGCAAAAGCATTTCTTCCTTATATCTAATCTAAATCTACCCTCTTTCAGTTTAAAGCCATTACCCCTTGTCCTATCACTACATGCCCTTGTAAAAAGTCCCTCTCCAGCTTTCTTGTAGGCCCCCTTCAG
>NW_008825258.1:42576-63372 GCF_000699105.1 Pygoscelis adeliae
TCCGTCTGCGTGGAGGCATCGTCCACCACTGGGGTAGATGGTGCAGACCCCCCAGCCAGAGTTGCAGCCTTTGCTCTCAGACAAGTGCCCGCCATTCTGCCTTGAGGGTCAGGTAGGATGAGTGCCCTTGACCTGTGCAGATGGTCACAGGCTGGTGCCTGGTTGCTGGGTTATGTGTACTTCAAGTCTCCCTCTCGGCCAGTGGAATGCCCCTCCTTCAAAGGGGCACCCTCCCGCGTGAAGTGCTGCGCCATGCCCTGGCTGATGTGCCAGCGCCCTGTTTGCCACTCCTGGTCACAGCACTCCTGGTTGCTAGCGCTCCCTGGGGTTGTCTTGCATTGCTTAATGTAACACCCAGAGAGTTTGATAATCATTGTGTATCTGTGATATTAGCATTCAAGTTGCTTATGGCATTTGGATCAATGACAGGGAAAAACTACCTTTTCTCAGAATAAAAGTTAAAGCTAAAGTTTTACTTAAAAACAACCAAGTTGGAAACCTCTTGTTATGTTGCAGCATCCGTTGAGTTGGGATTTTTGAGCTCCATGTTAGCATTTTAGCTCCTGAAGCAGCGTGCCACGTTATATTTTGAGTTATACTGCACAGATAAGTAGGGCAAATGGCCAAGTGGATTAACAAATGGAGGAGCAAAGCCTCAAGAGCAGGAGTGCAACCAGTGTATTATGTAGAGGAGAAAGTATACTTTAACGAACATTGATGCTTCTCTACTGATCTACTTAGCATCAAGATCTAGCTCTTGGCTGTGAAATCTGATACAGATCAGCTGAATCCAGAGTAACTTTGCTGCTTTAAATAAAATGAGGATTTGACCTAAGAAACATGGCCACATTATCTTCCACCTGCTAATGTGGAAGGTGAAACAGGTTTTATTTTAGCTTGAAACCAAAAACCAGCTTTGCATCTAAAAGATGCTCCCATCAAATTTCATTCTCCAGCAGAGTCTGACTTAAAGGTTAGTGTGAAGATAGTTGTGAGCACCATATGCCTGACAACTTGGCATAATGACATGTGACTTCAGCTTGTGTTTCTCTTTAGAAGATGACTAATGAGTCTTAGTCTCATAGAAGACATTAAAATACAATTATGTTATGTTAGATCAGCTCTCACAACTGCTAAATTACAGAGTGGTAGGCATAATATAGTTCTGGGAGATGTGGGTGGGTTTTTTCTGCAGTGGATTCCAGTCAAACTTCTCTTGACGCAAATGTATGTGATAATTCTCCATCCGGACAGAAATGTATGCACTCCTGTATTTTACAAGGCAGATTTTGTCTTATGTTTTTACATGTTTTTCGAGCTCTGGTAAAGTCTCTAATGAAATTCCAATCCTGTAGTTGACTCATTAAGCTTTCCCTCAATCCATCACTGTAAAACTGATTATCAAGATGTTGTCTTTTGGTGTTATCAATCTTGAGTGACTTTTTTGGAGATTGATGCACATTCGTTCTTATGACTGGCCCAGATGATATCTGCTATTTATCTTGATCTCCTTTTATTTAGTGTTTTAACTTAGAAGGTTCTACTGCCTTTTTTGATTGAATTTTAATGATGAGGTCTTGACTACAAGACAGACCTTCCACAGCTTTCAGACACATTTTACAAAATAGTGTCCTCAGGCTTTCCTTGCTGACACATTTCCAGATTTCTTTTTCACGCGGTCCCAGAGGGTATTTGCTGCACTGTGTGTGTGCTTCTACCCAGGTAGACGTGCTGTAGAGGTACAGCTAGCTTTAAAGAAGACTAGGGGATAGGAAATTACTCTATGGTATAAAATAATTATTTGCCAGTTTCCCAGCAGGTGCTAATGGGTCTGTAAGGGGCAAGTTCAGGTGTAAAGGAACGTAAATGAAGCACTACATGGTTTTGTCAGCAATATAATCGCAAATAGACCAACATCTCAGTGAAATGCCAGGTCAGTTGTGGCCAGCAAAGTCATACTCTGGTTAAGCACAGACAAAACCAAGCAAAGAAAACCAAAACCAAGGAGGAAGAGTAATAAGGGAGGGGGAAAAAAAGACTCAGAAGAACGATGGCAGCATCAGAGTCCAGTGATGGGATAGTTTAGGGCACAACTGAAGCCAGACAAGTTGGGGGATATTTTTGAGGATGGTCTCTGAAAATCCTTTTGAGGGGCAGGACAGCAAAGCTTTGAACTATTGTGGCAAATTCATGGCATCAAGGGATGCAAGTGGCTGCCCGTTAGTGTTTCTTTCACCACATATACCTGACCTATAGCACATCCCTTTCAAGTCCATTCGTTTTTAGGACCTACACTTCTCTTATTTGAGAGGACTGTAACCCAGTCTCTGGGTTACAGGACATCAGGACAGCTTTTTCATTGGAATAACTAAAATTTTACTTTCTTTTTTCCTCTTCTGCAGCATCCTGTGGTACCTTGCAATAAACTGCTAGCAGGTGCCTAGGACATTAACAGCATCTCATGGGTAGCCTTTGTCAAGGAAGCTGCTGTGAAACCCAGTCCTTGGGTAAAGCTGCCAGTTTCTTTAAGCAGAAACATATTGATGCAATCCTGGACTTCATGCTGGTTGTTTTCCACAAGACACAGCTATTCCTGCTAGCATGAGGGCAGATAACTGCTCTCAGTGCAGGGCAGCTGTGTCTAGCATATAGCAATCTCAGGAGGTGATACCTTTGCATCATTTAGTCTCTTGTTGGGGGTTCCTGTTCACCCCCAGGGAGTCAGACCGCTGTATCAAGGGCTTGGGAACTGCTCACTGAGAGTTTGTGCTGCAGGATACCATGAGGGTTGCATCTTCACAAATGAACCCTTCTGTATTTATTCAGGCTCATGTCAGAGTCCTTATAATGGACAGAAAATGAGGTGTGTTTAGGTCAGTATTTGACAAACACTTAAAGTATGCACCTGTACCGCCCCCCGCCCCCCGCCCCAGATGGACACACATACACACGCAGTCATTTGTAGCATGGTTTCATGGTGCTGTATTCTGGGCTCAGAGCTTCACAGTTCCCAGCTGTACTTTAGTATCCAACAGGGATTGTAAATCAGCTGATGCATTTTAATGCGGAATAATATATTTCTGGTGAAGAGTTTTCTTCTCTGTGCCTCCTCTGTTGAGTTATTTGTGTCTTTCTACTGTGTCTGCATGTGTGCCAGTAGTTCTGGAGATTAACCTTAATCTCTGAAAGCAAAGTGAAGTGACGTTAGCTTGTAAAATGGATTATGTGAGAGATATATTTAATTAGTTTTCTTTTTTTTCCTTCAGTAGTCAAAGGTAAACTGCTACTAGCAATGTTATTGGACCTGGATTTAATTGGTGGGGTGGGTTTTTTTTTTCCCCTTTTAAAAGCTTTACTATTCAGACATGAAGTTTTAGAGAGCTTTTGGATCTAATTCATAGATGGTGCATAGTTCCTGAGTGCATCCTTCCGGATAAGGAATCAGTTGTTTCTTTGAAAGTATTTTCTCAATAAACAGGTTCAATTGATTCTCTGTGGCTGCTACCTGAGCTGAACATCTATTTCTTCTTGGGGATGAGGAAGAAGAAAACATGTAATAGAGAAGCTGGGTATTTTGTGACATCTGTTTGTCCGGAGATAGTATGTTGCTTGGAAAGCCTCATGTCTTGCCAGGTCACACAAGTGTGTAGCTGTTCTGGGTGATTCATAAAGTTCTTAAATGCTTTAGCTCTCAAAACAAGAATCATAATATTTCTCCTATTTTTTTCTTTCAATTAGTATGTGGGTGGATGTACAGCATCTGTGCCCTCTGCTATCCTCTGTCCTTGGGGATGACTCCGTCAGGCCTCTAGGACAAACTCCAATTGTGCTGTAATATTTAATTCCAGAATGTCAAAACCGGCTTCTGTATCACACAAACTGTCTGTCCTTGGCATCCTTCTGGATCCTGCCCTGTTCTCAGTGATGGTCATCCCTGCAGGGCAGCTGGAGCACTAGATCTTGGCTCCTGGTTTGCAGCACTGTGAGAGCAGGAGATAGAGCTGATGAGTGAGGGATCACTTGCCAAGTGCAGATGCCCTCCAAAGTGGAGCCTCAACGGGCAGGCAGTCACTCTGCAAGCTATCAAGAAATGCAAATTCTAGTGGAAGTTATTTTTCAGAACTGTGCTGAAGAACTAAAGCTCAAGGCAATGTTTAATCTGTCAAATACTTATCGGAGAACTACTACTTCATGTGTACGTTATACTCTGGCAGTGCCCAGCTACTGGGAAAAGGCATTGACTTGAGCAGATCCACCTCTGCTCATGCTGGCTGTGGAAATGGGCAGGAGGGAAGTGTTTAAAGAAAAACCAGGATGTGAGAGCAGCCCTGGAAAGGGAGCAGGCAAGGGGCATCAGAAGCAACTGTGCTGAAAGGAGGTGAAGCTGAATACTGAGAAAAGCCTGGGCTCAGCATTATCCTTGTGTTGCAGCATGTGGCAGCACCGGTGGGGTGGGGAGGGGATGGTGTCAGCAGGGGACTGTCCCCTTCTGTGTGCTGCATGTTACCGAAGCACTAAAGTGGAGTATTTGCAGCTTTTAGTGTACATGAAAGGCCCTACCAAAATGTCTTGGGAGCAGGATTATCCCTATCTAGTTGGGAGCTCTTTCTCCTTGGAGGCTATTGGCAGTGCCTGGTCCCAAAAGGCAGCTCGGCCATAAAGCTGCTGGAGCAATTTGAGGAAAATTGTGGTTTTAGTTGCCTTATGATACTGGCCCCGTGGTATGGGTGAATGCTTTCAGTGGCTGGAGCCATCAGCAACTGTGCTGTGCTTTGCCCGTAGTTGTGCCCAGTGCTGGTCTCTCTGGGGTGGTCCTGTTCTGTTGTCAGCTGTAGCTCAGACTGCAGTGCACACTCCTACGATGATTTTATCCTCTTACACTCACTTTGCTCTCCATATCCCGCTTTTCCAGCTGTTTTCCAGAAGACAGCTAAGTGTTTCTCCACGGCTTGCAACGATATTCAGAATGTGAGGAAATTCCATCTTTAAGTTTTGCAGCCAGTCCAGCATCTGTATTTTATAATTTCCTCTTTTTATTGTTGCCTACTTCTAAATGCCTTAAAGTCATTGGAAACAGCCTTTAGTGCCTCTTTCTACAGCCTGTCCTTATAAAGATCTCTCATTAAGTTTCATGTCAGTTCAGTGGGAGGAAGGAACATGGCCTTTCCTTAGCCATGTGCTATAAACATTTGCCTTTTTATGTGCCTGCTGCAGTTCACCTCCTTGGCCAGCCTGTGCTTCCTTTGGCTTTCTAGTTATTTAAACGAGCGTGGTTTGCGGACCTCATGCTGCCCCATGTCAGTTAATATTACGCTGAATTACACTGGCTACTTGTACACTATCGATGACAGCCTCTGACAGCTGTCCTGGAGGTACCATTTCTCAGATGTTATGGTGATGCATCCATGGAAAGGATGGTGCATTTGACAGAAGGGTTACCTCCATCTCTTCCCCCTGCACGAATGCTTTAGAGCTGCAGAGCTGTCTGCAGCAGACTGCGGCAGTGCCAGCTCCTGGTTGCTTTGGGGGATCTCTTCACTGCTGGAGTAAACATTTCTTAATAACATTCCTTGTAAGGATCTTCAGTTTTTTAGGGCAAACCCACATCTTTTAAGTTTTTTGATGAGTAGACTACTTCGGTTATATTACACCACTGTTTCCTTCCTTCCATCCTTTCCCACCCTCTTTAGCATCACTGTATCTAAAGAAATTCAAAAGGAAAATTGCATCGACTGTTTAATATTGCTTACAAGCTGACAGCATTAGAAAGTTCCTTCCCCCCTGCTTGCTCCAATACCTTTCACGAGACCCTGCACCCATGGTGCAATGTTGCCTCTGCTCGGCTGAGAAGATGATCCAACCTCCACGTGCACAGTCTCAGCTTCTTCCTGCTCAGTCTCTGGGTGCAGCGAGTATGAGGATTTGCTAGACACTGTGTGCTGGTTGTGGCTGGGATAGAGTTCATTTTCTTCACAGTAGCTAGTATGGGGCTACGTTTTGGATTTGTGCTGAAAACAGTGTTGATAACACAGGGATGTTTTCGTTCCTTGCTGAGCAGGGCTGACACAGAGTCAAGGCCTTTTCTGCCTCTCACCCCACCCCAACGAGCAGGCTGGGGGTGCACAAGAAGCTGGGAGGGGACATAGCCAGGACAGCTGACCCCAACTGACGAAAGGGATATTCCACACCATATGATGTCACGTTCAACCGGCTGGGGTTAAACCATGGCACACTGTTATGTGCAAACTACCTTCAAGTGCTCCAACTTCCCCTAGACTGGAAGTTTTGAGAGCAGTCTTGAAACTTCCCATGCAAGTCTGTTTGATCTTGGAGGAGAGAGATGGTTCACTTCCCCTAACGAATGGTTCATTGATCCATGCTGGAAACAGTCAGCCTTGTTGACTACAGGGAGCAGAGTACAGACGGGGAACTGTTTCCTTTTCTCCGTAAGCCGAATGGCATTGATTGCCTTAGAACCAATACATTTTCATTAGGCTCATTTTATTTTCCAGATTTTCATTGTTCACAGTGTTTATGAAAGGAAGAAATTAATGGCCGTTGCTAAATAGTGCAGAGAGGAACTGGGAAAGCTTCCCAGGGCTTTGATCTGATCCTTATTTTCCTGCATTATATCCCCGGGCTTCTGCAGGGTCTGTTCTGGTAGCAAAGGCTGGTGACTGGTGTCGCTTGCAGAGCCTGGCTGCTGGGCTCCTGCACTCTCTCACTGCATCGCCCCGTGCGTGCTAGAGGTGGGGAAGGTCTTCAGGGGACAAAAATACATGAATTGTCCCCTCTCCTTACAGACACAGTGCAGACACTAACAATAAGCATCCTGGAGAGCACAAGGACATGCTCACTGTTAATGCAAGTGGTATCAGAGGGGATCGCAAGGCAGTGCTGCCCTTTCCTGCTCTGATGCTGTGCTCTGCAAAGCAAGGAGCTGAGCGGTTTGAGTTCATGGGGTGCTGCTGTGCCCGGCTGGAGGGGAGAGGCTGCCCGGGTGCTGGCCTATCCCACACGGGGCTCCTGGCCTATCCCACACGGGGCTCGGTTCTGCCCTGAGGGGGCAGGAGACTTTAAAGATGCAGAGAGAGGTAAGGGGCTGGTCAGGGTCTGTCTGTGGGGTGTTTAATACCAAAGCCTGCTGATGCACCAGGGTACTAGTGTTTGTGTATGTCCAGGTCCTGTCTGAGATCCCGACTCTGGTCAGGGTCTTGTGAGCATTAAAAGCTGGGGAAAGCAAAACAAAACCCGAACAAGGTAACTCCTGTGTCCATGGGCTGGGAATGGGAGGCCTGCCTGGCTGCTGACCGCTGTGCCTCAGGTATGACTGCTGCAGACTGGGTGAGTCCCTGGTCCTACACCATGGCAATCCCTACCTGCCTCAGTTTCTTTCCTATTGCATTTCACTCACCATTTGTCAGCAGCAAGCTTTCCTCAGCACCCCTTGGCCATCCCACCTCTTGCACCCGGGAGCCCCAGAGGGAAGCCAGTGCCTCGTACACAACCCGGTGTGCGGGGCTGCCGCCGCGTCGGGGTGCGATGTCAGTGGCCACTGCTTGGATCTAACCCTTCTGCCCTCCAGCTTTGCAGCCAAGCAGAGGCTTAAAAACAGAAAACAAAACAAAGCTGTCAGAAAATCTAGTATTTGTGTTGTTTCCCTGAAGGCAGAGTGGCACAGCAGGCAGCTGGGCAGCGGCGGTCACTTCGGAGTGCTGGAGAGAGGCTGTTTCTCTTGGAGGGGTCTGGATTTTATCACGTACTTCTTATTCTGCAGGTTTGCTAGCCTAGATATATTTACTACATGGTTTCTTGGCTAATTATTTCTAGCGTGGCACTGATTGAGCTGTTAATAAAGTGTGAAGGTGCCTCGCAGGCACTTTTTGAGTCTTAAAGAAATGATCTACATCTAAATTGCAAACAGTAAAATTTCGCTACCCACCAATATTAAGGTGATAGCATCTCCACTGTTGTAAAATTAATCAAACTTCTCTTGGTGACAGAAACGTTAATTTAAATTTTTTGTCACAATTACAGAGAGAGTTATTGCAGCCTCTGACTTGTAATTAATTTCTCTTTCTTTTCATCACTGTGTTACAGCCCTTTGTAATAGTGATAAATGGAGTATCTACCTGACCTTTTTTTCTTATATAAATTACTTTTAGATTTAAAAAAAATTACTTCTGGTTAATCAGTGCTTTTCCATAAACAGGAGGATAGGAGAGAATAGCTTGGGGTGGTGGTTGTTTTAAATAAGCATTGCTGCAGTTAAAATGATAGGCAGCAGGGGACCAGAGTTGAGAGTAGCAGGGACCAAATACAACACTAGACACTGTCCCTGTATTATGTGTTGTCCCAGTGGAACCACATGTGCAGAAAACAAACAACGAGGAGAGATTTGCTGCTGCTGAGGAAGACTTTAAAATAGGATTGGCAGAGGATGCTGTGCATCAAACCACTGGCGGGAGCAAGAACTGGGAGAGGTTGAGGGATAATTGTCACAAGAAGAAAATTAATGGGTCCATCAGTCAAATGTTTTAGATATGTCAGTACAAGGAATAAAAAGGAGGAACTTCAGGTCTTGTGTATAATCAATGTTATAATTTAAATGTCATAGCAGAGGCTTGGTAGAAAATGGCCGTGGCTAGGGTTCTGATAGAAGAGCATACAGCTTGTTCAGGGAGGACTTGGCCATGGGGGAGAGGCTGATGCTCAGATTGAAGTCATGGTATGTCTGCTGCAAGGCTCCTAGTGCTGGTTGTTGGGAACAGGCGGTTTATTGGAGACAGTTGGCTACGGACCACCAAAGAGATGGGGTGAATGAGGCTGCTGCTGAGCATCTGGCAGATCAGATCACTGATAGCACAAGGTAGGATTTGGAAAGAGAAACACAGCGGGACATGATATCCAGCATCTTCACAGCTGGCTGGGCAGGAACAGATCTGAAGAAACAGGGACATGATGGTGGAGTGGGAAAAGGTGAAAAGCGATGCAGGTGACAGTTGTGAAAGGAAAGCTCACGATTCAAACTGAAGGCAATGTGCTTTAGGATTGACATATAAAGTCTATGGGACAAGAGAGACCAGTAGTGCTGAGCCCCTGACCTTGCCAGAGCCCTGGGGAGAAAACACCTCCCCTTTGCTCTCTGGAAATCAGCGCACCAGCAGACCCTATAGATTTCCAAATTTCTGTAGCTATTAGGATACTGGGGCAAACTGGATGTTCCCAGCTCTTGGAGCAATTTGAGAAGAGGCTGGAGCAATTTTCAGGGCCAATTAGCAGTTATCCTCAAGAGCATGAGGAGGTCTGTGGAGGCTCCAGGGGAAGAGAAGAGATGTGGGTAGCACCTGCCTCTGAAAGAGAGGGAAAAGAAGAGCCGGGCAAGTCTAGACTGGTCTGTTCGAATTCACTGCTGGGGCAAATGATCCAGTGATCTGTCCATACACACTTGGAACGTCACAGGCGATAAAGAACAGCCAGCACAACTGTCAGGGACACATCATGTTAAGTCCACCTAGTTCCCCTCTATGACAGCATGACAGGGTGGAAGGAGGGGTGTCTGATAGCCTGACTGTGGTGAGGTTTTTCATGCCATCTCATGTCAATCTCCAAAGCAATCGAAGGAAACAGAGTCTCTAAGACAGGTTGTGAATGATTGGCAAATTGTGAGCAGGGAGAAGTTATCAGTGGGTTGCTGTCAAACTGGGGAGGGCTTTAGGTGAGGTGCCTTGCAGTGCCTATCAGGGATCTGGGACCGTTTGATATTGCACTTGTGACTTGGGCAGTGGAGTGAAGAGTCTACACACAGGGCCCGGAGGTGACACCAACCTGAGAAAGATGGCATTGCCTTGGAGATCAGCATTAGAATTCAGTGTCACTGTGGAAAGACTGAGAAATGATCAGAAAGCAGTTCAGTTTAAAAAAAAAAAAAAAAAAATCCAACCAAAAAACCCCCCTAAAAAAATATATATATGTATATGCACGCACTACATCTAGCTTTGAGTTTTCAGTAGCAGAGGCTTATCAGGGATCAGAAACCGAATCAGAAACCAGCTGTCACTTGCAGACTGATAACCTGAGTTGTTGTATGGGAGAGGGGCAGTTGCCTTTCGCTTGCCCACACCAGCAGGGCAGGGGCTCGAGCAGTGTGTGTGGTTTGGGGGGTGCTGTGGGGAAGATGAGGAGCTGGGAGGATCCGAAGAAGAGCTGCAGAGAACCTCGCAGGGCTGGTGGGCATGCGCTGTGTGGAAAGGCTGAGGGAAATGGGCTTGTTTAATTTGAGGTAACGGGAAACAGAGTGGGACGAGGTGGTAGCTTTTTAACTCGGCAAATGGTTGCAGCAAGAGAGAAAGTGAACCCAAAGCCCAGTGTGGCTTGGAAAAGGGGGGTTGACCATTTAAATGGATTTGTCTGAGGCTTATCCAGGGATGTGGTATACTGGTTTAGTAAAATCACTTGGGCGTCATATGTCAGAAGTGGCTGTGCGTCCAGCAGAGTTGATATCATTAGCTCCTAATTACCGACTATCTTATCTGAATTACTTTATGACATTCAGTGATCTGTGTTACAGGGGAGAATAGAATAAATTATGAGAATACTGCCTCAGGCTGTACAATCTCATAAATCAGTAAATATCAAATTTTGTGTATGTCTTTGATAAGCATCCACGTTGGATGCTTGTTTGAAATGTGTTTTCTTTATGGTTAAGTTTCTCACCTGTAAAATTTGTGTGTCTGTGTTGCAGTCTTTGGGTTTAACTCAAAGAGTCTCCTGTTGGAGGCATTTGGCCACCAACCAATTTGCCAGGCAAACTACATTTTTTCACTCAAATGTAGTTAATGACCCAAACTAAATGAAATGCTTGTTAGGGGTTGATTTAAACAATGTGGTCTAATGACAATGTTCTCTCCTTTCTGCCCACTCTCGCTAACAATTCCACTTTATTTCAACTAGGCAAAAAGGAAACAAGCTTTTTAAGCAAGGCTCAGAAATGTGTCTATTGGCTGGAGGGAAGGGGGGGCACACTTAGCTGGAGATTTTTACTTTGAAATTTCCTGACAAAAATTAATTAGAAGAATCATGTAATTACAATAAATGTATCTCATTGGTCCCCAATGGCTTGTTTCTAAACACGGAAGGATTATTTAGGCATTCATGACAGCAACAAAAAGTACCAAATAAATGTAATGGATTCTCTTTATATACAATAAAAATGACATACAGTAGCTGCATGTTTTACTAATTTGGCAACAGGATCTTAAAGAGGTTCGTATGGTTGTGCAGTTTTAATCTTTGGTGTGGATGCAGAGACTGGACTTGTACTTGCAAGGGCTAAGAAGCTGACTGGTGTTCCTGCCGGTGTCCCACAAGATACTGGGGAAGAGAGATGCCCCAGCACCCAGAAATTGTCACCTGCACTGCATGTTTCTCCCATGAAGTGGGCAATGTAAATGTTCCTGAAAGGCAGAGTAAGGCTGACAAATAACCCGAGAGGGCTGTATTGAGCAGCCAGTGCCAGCAGAGGATAAAACCCCACTGCCTGCAGTGAGACCAGCCTGAGCCCATGCAAGGAAGGTGTGGATGCTTCTTTCGCTACCTGGTTGTTCTGCACTGACACAACAGCTCTCTTCCTCTGGTATCTTTAAAGTGGCTTTTTGAGCATTCTTTTGGGATGCCTTTGGTGCTGCCATGGCACAGGTTTCTTCCTCCCTCAATTCCAGGTAATGCAAAGATCCCTACTGAATCCTCCAAGGGAGGAATTGCAATTTGGAGCTTGCTGTAGATGCTGCTGTGTATCCTTCCCCTTCCCACCAGTAGTGCACCAGGTCAGCATTTTGGGTCACGTAAGACAGTGGTGGCTGTAGAGCTCCCCTCTGCCCTCCCTGGCCCGGCACTGCTGGACTTGTCTCTGCTGAGCAGCTTCCAGGCTGAGCAGGGCTGCGAAATCACAGGGGTGTGAAGGCAGAGGTGCTTCACAGCAGGATGAAGCTGAGCTCAGTGGCTGGTGGGGGGGCCGGCGGGGTGGCTTGGTTTTCATCATGCCTGTGATGAACTCTCTGTTGCTGCATGAAAATGGGTAAATCTTTTCTGGGGCATTTCTGCCCCAAAGCTCAGTGGGGCAGGAGTGGTGCACGTGTGGAGTCAGGGAAGGATTGGGATTAATCCACCTCCATTGCTTCTCTCTGCTTGTTACGGGGCTTGCATCTGCAGAAACCTGAGAACTGTGATGTGATTTAGCCTCACAAATGCCTTGAGCTCAGGTCTTTTCACTTATTTTTGTTTCCCTGGGTTTCCAGGATAAGTGAAGTTTGGAGAGGAAACTCTCATTAATCTATGATACAAATTAGACTAAAACAGTTATAAACATATACATAAGGTGGACGTCTGCCATCTTAATATACTTCCTGTCCCTCCCCCCCCTTCTAAGTTATGTTGCTTACAGGGCAGAGGTCTTACTGCTCTATAGCATGGATAAGTCTGTCCTGTGATACTGAACATATATAGCATCATCAGATAAGTATATTACATCATTTTGGCTTGAATTCATCAAGTAGATGATGGCTGAGCTAGGTCGGAAGACTCATGATCTGGAGATGCCTTTCCCTTTTTTTTTTTTTTCCTATAGGAAAAAGAGCCTATATAGCAAAGCAGGCTGACTGCCTGACTTTGGGATGTTGGTTAGGTGAGGTGAATCCCACTCTTTACCTGTGTTTGGATCTTAAAGGTTATGCATAAGAGCCATTGGTGGAGACATATGAACACTGTAAATCTTTCTACTGCATGTACCAATCAGAAAGAGAAGTGATCTTCAAATTACATCATCAACACAAAGGGCACTAGGAGAAGTTCCAACTTATGACACAATAAATCATCAAGTAGTCTAGTAATGGACACTGAGCCTAGACAGTTTTGCAAAGTGAGTTCTCATATAAAATGGTATTCTGCATTGAAATGTGGGCTCCAAACCTGCTTAGCTAGTACTACTTAAACTGCTTTAGTGAGATCATTTTGCATTTCCACAGTCGACCAATCTTCCCAAATTGCTCAGTGTCTTAATGTAATCCCAGATGTATTTACCATACTTCATTGTATTTATAGAGGTGACTAGGCCGTGAAGACGTGGCTTATTTCCAGGGACAAGAAGTCCAGGTTCTTCAGTGCATTTTCTTCTTCTAAAAGCAAAGCTATGGCGCTCTCGGAGTTTGCGGTGAACACATTTGTCTTTGCTCAGTGACGATGGTTGATCATTAGCAAAATGTATTTCGGTATTTATGGTTACAGGCATATTGACCTTAATGCTACACACAGCAGTGATCGGATCACAGCCAGCCACCATTAGAAGAAGGTGCAAGAGTTACTGTGCACAGCTCTTTCTGAGCAAAGAAAATGCCTCCGAGGTACTGCAAAGGGCAGCATATAAGAGCAATAAGTCCTTAGTTCAAGTATGATAAACTGGCTGCTATGGACTTGTTCCTTTTCCTCTCCACTGGTTCTTGTCCTCACTTAGCACCCGGGCACTGTTAAACCACATGTTCATCTGGTGCTTTTATGTATAGCTGCCCTGCAGTAAAGGGAATTACACTAATCGGTATTAGTGTGAGGATGTGGCCCATAGACATGTCTACTGGTGATGGTGCCAGAACTTGTGCTTGAGAGATGCTCTGCTCCAGTACACTGCTTTGTAGTATCCAGCTGTAGTTTTGTCCGTTTACTATCAGTGTATGTACATTTGCATTGCACGTTGCTTTATTCTCAGAAGTGTCTCAAGTTAGGTTACATTTGCAAGACAAATGTATGATATCCTGAAGCACAATTTGTATTTTGCCATAGGTTTAGTGTGATTTCTGGCAGCAGGTCTGATCTAAGCCAGGCAAAAGGCATGGTTATTTTTGTTGAGCAACATGACAGACTTGTGACATAATGAATTACACACAGCTGGTTTTTCTCTGGCTTAGGAATTTTGTTTCATTATTACTGTATCTGTGCAATTTCTTAATATTCTTGAATCTGGGCTCTGCTTACAGGCATATCAGATTATTCATATGCTAGAGTGAAATATGATGTGGAGAAGAGTGCAGAATGTGCTTTATTTGTGGGTAACTGGCTATGTAATGGTGTATGAAAAGTCAGGAGCTGGTACTTAGCTGAAATGTCTCTTCTGCTTTCGCATTCAGCCCCAAGCCTAAGTGTACAAGAGACTTACATTTGTAAGCTGCTTCTCCTAGCACTGCTTCTCTTCTCCATCTCACCTTCCTAAAATTTTTTCTTACCTAACAGCTTTTTAGACAGTTGACAGTGGTAATTAAATAAAATAGACTTCAAGGGGATGGCTGACATGCCTTGTGTGCAGCTCCACAACGTTAACAAGGTGGGGCCTTTGGGATTGGAGCTATGATCTTCCAGGGTGTTTGTGGGATGTACCATGCTCCCATTGGCTTCAGAAGAACTCGAGAAGGGCATTTAGTATGGGAAAGGGTTGAGGGGAGTGCTTCTCCTGGCCTGCACTGGGATGAAATGGAGGATCTTGGAAGGGAAATCTCAGAGGACAGGAGCACCAGTTCTTACTCCCCAAACCAGCCAGGGGTCACAGGAGTTAGGGGTCTGATTGGGAATATGGGGAACAGATTTAAGATCTTGCTCTATGCCTCAAATCTCAGTTTTCTACACACGAGGCTGAGTAATTAATAACTAGAATATTAAGCTTTATGGAAAAAAAGGCTGAGCTGAAAGTCTCATTTATTTATGGTGAAATTGATATGGATGATGTTATGAAATACTTTGTCAGAAAGAGTAAGTTTGTCTAGTAGATGGTTTTGTTAGTGTATTATTACGGATCACTTCTGACTCCCCAAATTCTTAATGAAGAGCATGAGGAGCAATGACTTTGCTCTTTGGGTGCTTCTATTGGTCAATCACATTCCCTAATTGTATGCCCAATTGTATTAGATGCCAATGCCCAATTGCCAATGCCCTTGAATTTTCTAAGTGATATTTTATTGATGCAACTGCATCTTGCTTTACCTTAAGATTTTACTACATCTTCATCAACAGTGATGAGAAACTTTGGCATTTTGTTAGTGCTTCTGTCCACCTCCAATGAAATATATCTTAACATAATCAAATACTGTGTGGTTTACTACCGAATCCACTGTGCCTGTGGGTTTCCATTTAGGTAATAGGGTATGCCCGACTTGGCTGCTTATAGGTGGAGCACTTGACTGCTCTTGCCGTTATGGGCTCAGTGTCTGGGTTAGATTTCTCTGGAGAGCTACGTTCTGATTTAATAGCTGGTCCACAGTTCCATGAATTACATGCAGAGAATTGTTCAAGATGGATGATAACATAAATGGGTTACTTGGACTAATTCAAGACACTTTCTTGAGTATACTAGGTCAATCTTCTAATGGATCAAAGTGGGTGTGTTTCAGAAAACTGCTGGCATGCAATGTAGGAGTGTATATACGTGCATCACGTAGGCCAAGGCAATTCCAAATTCTGTTCTATTTCAGTCTATTCACATTTCATCTCCATTTGAGACTTTTGAAACTGAACGAAGCACTGGAGATTGCGCTTATAGGGAATGACCTGGGACTGGTGAGTGGTCTAAATGTTCCTTTTCCATGTCTTTGATTTTGTGAAATTTAGATTGTGGGACAGGGAATACTGGTGAAGCAAAGAGTCCCTAGGCTGAATTTGCAACCTTTGCTGCCCTCCAGCCTGGTGATAATACCAAGCAATGGAAATGCATGCAGTCAGATGTCTGGATATTTACTCAAAGCCTTTTTATTTTGGGATCCTTTTACTTTTCCTCCACTTGATGAATTGGAGTTGGGAAAAAGCCATAGCATGAATCCATAGTTTGCTATCTAATTAAGCTAAAGCAAAACCTCTCCTTGTTGCATAGTTTGGCAAATTTTCCATCCCTCTCCTAAATCTGTACAGGTGCATCTTGCTTGTGTAAGCTCAAATGTGCAGCTGAGGCCTGTGGACACTGATATCTAGAGATGGAGTGCAGCCAAAACATATGGAAAGACAGGGGTTTTACAGACACATGTTCATCCATTTAAGTGCACAAGAATCTGGTGGGTGTTTTGTGCCTAAACTTTTGTGGGTGAGCAGAAAGGGATGCATCACCTGGAAGGCATTAGCTAGAACTTGTCCTTTCCATGTTAAGGCAGTCGATCCAAAGTCAATTCGTCTGGCAGTCCTCATCATCTCCTCTTCAGTAACTGAACGTGTTGTGCCTAATGTTCTGCTGACACTCAGTAGAACAGCAGACCTAGAACGTTGATTTGTTTTCATCTGGTTTTACACAACTGTGCAAGGGGTATACGGTTTCCATGAAAGATACCAAGAGAGCTATCAGAATGCAGACTGTTGATCTAATGAAACTTTCCCGTGGCAAACACATAGCAATTACCTTTCCTGTAAAGTCAGTAGACGTAACTGGATTTTGTTGCCTGAGAATGAAGTTCCTTTCCTATTTTGTATCCTGTAATAGGAAAGCTGGAAGGGATAGACTCTGCTTGGAACTTTATTTTCAATTAATAACAGCTTAAACTTTCTCAGCAAGTTTGCAGACGACACCAAGCTGAGTGGTGCAGTCGACATGCCAGAGGGATGGGATGCCATCCAGAGGGACCTGGACAACCTCGAGAAGTGGGCCTGTGTGAACCTCATGAGGTTTAACAAGGCCAAGTGCAAGGTCCTGCACCTGGGTCGGGGCAACCCCCCAGTATCAAGACAGGCTGGGGGATGAAGGGATTGAGAGCAGCCCTGCTGAGAAGGACTTGGGGGTGCTGGTGGATGAAAAGCTGGACATGAGCCAGCAATGTGCGCTCACAGCCCAGAAGGCCAATCGTATCCTGGGCTGCATCAAAAGGAATGTGGCCAGCAGGTCGAGGGAGGTGATTCTGCCCCTCTACTCTGCTCTGGTGAGACCCCACCTGCAGTACTGCGTCCAGCTCTGGAGCCCTCAGCATAAGAAAGACACGGACCTGTTGGAGCAGGTTGAGAAGAGGGCCATGAAAGTGATCAGGGGGATGGAACACCTCTCCTATGAAGAAAGGCTGAGAGAGTTGGGGTTGTTCAGCCTGGAGAAGAGAAGGCTTTGGGGAGACCTTCTTGCAGCCTTTCAGTACTTCAAGGGGGCTTATAAAAAAAGATGGCGGCAGACTTTTTAGCAGGGCCTGTTGTGACAGGACAAGGGGGAATGGCTTTAAACTAAAGGGGGGTAGATTTAGACTAGATCTAAGGAAGACATTTTTGATGCTGAGGGTGGTGAAACACTGGCCCAGGTTGCCCAGAGAGGTGGTGGATGCCCCATCCCTGGAAACATTCCAGGTCAGGTTGGACGGGGCTCTGAGCAACTTGATGTAGTTGAAGATGTCCCTGACCACGGCAGGGGGGTTGGACGAGATGACCTTTAGAGGTCCCTTCCAACCCAAACTATTCTATGATTCTATGATTCTACAATTCTATGATTCCTTGATTAAGAGGACTGAAGGAGATGTAAGAAGATGTTTTTATGGCACCTCAGTTAAGCATAAATTCTTCATTTTAATTTTCATTCTGACTTTTGGTACTGAATTTTCTCCATTTTTGGTGTTTTTGTGAATATATATTTCTGAATTAATGCAAGGTTTTTTGTTTCCAGGACTGGATTGGGTTTTTTTGTCGGGTAACACGAGGGCTTATTAATGAGTGTGATAAAAATTTAAAGTTGCTTAATTTTGCGGCCAAAACCTTCAGTTTTATGTGTCAAGTGGTTTGTGAGAATGAGTGTGGGTCTTAGCCAAGTACACTGCTCCTCTGTCCAGGTTTGGGTCATCACGCAGACAGGAACCACTGTGACTCTGGGTGTGTGCTCTGGTTTTTGATAGGACCCTCACTCACCACATCAAAGAGAGGGTAAGCCATAAAAGAGTAATCAGTCTCTGGTTATTTTGGTGTAAAGGGAAGAAGATACCTGTCAAAGTCTATTCCTCCTTGAGAAACCAAGTATCAAAGGAAGCTGATAAAGTTGTTGGTGAAGGCTTCCTAGTCTTTTGGTGTAATCATTGGAATGGAGGCAATACAAAGGAGGTGACGTATCAGGGGCACTCATGTTTCAAGTGATGTCTGGGGATGGAAGAGTGTCCTGGGTTGATTTTTGTGCAACTTTAGGAGCATTGATTGAAGCTGGCTTATGCATTTGATATGACATGCTACTTTTTTTTATTAGTATTTTGCATAACTAGTTTAGTTGGCAGCGTACTGGTTTTGCTCCTTTGATCTCTGCTCAGTTTGACTGTGTTTTCAATAACTACTTAGTATAAAAATAAAATGTGCAGGCCACATCAAATAAACTAATTAAGGATTAGAATGAAAAAGTGTCAAAATCCGAGACCTCGCCGAGGCAGATTAGTCACTGCATATGAGACACGATCTAATAACTAATGGGTTGCTGTAGTAACGGGGGAATCAATACCCCTCGGCTGGTCAGGGAGCTGACAGTAATTTCTGCTGGGTCATAGATTCTGGAAAATGAAGTGCCACCTACTACAACACAAGTAATCTCTGTGGACTTTTTGACAACAGAGCATCCTACAAAGTTTATATCAAAGAAAATATTAATCTCCCAAGTTTGCTTGTTTACCTCTGCAGGGGTTATCTGATACTATTACAGCCACAGACAATTAAGTTTAGACTCCTATGTGAGCTCTCAATGGGTTAGCTTTGGAAATAAGCCCTTGGTTTTGCTTATTAAGTGGGTGGTTTGTAGGACGTATCAGTACCAGGGTGTTGGAGTATAGGAAAGGAAAGCTGGAAGAGTCCAGTCTGCTATCCCAAATCAGATCTTCTTACTTGAGGAAGACTCCTACTGAAGTCCAAAGTAGTTCAGCTTGGGTGGAGGGGAGGAGATATGCTTGGGCACTTAAAAGAAAAAGGTGGCTTGCAACTGAGCTGTAAAGCTGGGCTTGCTGTAGGCTGTGTGTGTTTGTGCCTCAGTACCCGAAATTTCCACGGGGATGATGGTCCTTCCTTGTCTTCTCTGTATCGATTGCAAGCCCTCCGGGATGGGGGCACTCTTGGGTGTCTGAGCAGCACCTAGAACAGTGTCAGCTGTGTACCTTGATGGCAAAAAGGGACTTAACTCTAAGCTGGAACAGGCAGCACAGCTCTTCATCCATGATTGGGAGCTAAAACTACCCAGTGCAGAAACTTGAGAAGGAAACCAGCAAGTGAAGGGGACTCCAGCAGGTGTTTCCCACCTGCAGGCAGGGAGAGGAGAGCCCTGTGAAGCACAAGGAGTTAATGTTAGTCAAAGAGCTACAGGGGGATAATAAGGACTTATTCCAAACATCTAGGGGAATGGTAGTGCTGGAGAGAAAGTAGGCCGCTCACTAATGAGGGGAGTGGTGGTGTTAATTACGTCTTGAAATGGCCTGAGATACTGAGCTCCTGAAATCCATCTTCAGCAGAAAACCATCAGGAAAATAAGATAGGGCAATTAGGAGATGGGGGGAGAAACAGTGTAAAAATAGCCTGGATAATTAAGAGCAGATAAGGGAACATCTAAGAACTGGCAAGAAGTGCAAAGAGACCCTCTTGCCTTTGCTGAGCTCCAGTACACTGATCTTACAGGCGCAGGGCCGGGAGTGTGTGCTGGCACAATGTGAAGGGCAGGTCTCCAGCCCTGCTGTTGTGTGTGCTGTGGTGGTTCAGCTGTGCGAGGGCTGCTGGGCGGCAAGGGCACATCTCATTCCTCGTACCGCAGTCATGGCAGTGCTGCTGACGCTGCTGTGCTGCAAATCCCTGCAAAGTTCGTGGGAAGTTGGTTAGGGCAGGTCTCAGCTGCGGGTGCAAGAGGGGGATCGACACAGAGCCACTGGCAATTATAACCACAGACCTGTGTGAGTGGCAACCTGCTACAGGGTTGGCGGGGAGCAAATGTAGCTCTGAATCTTTTAGATGGGCTGTGTTGTGGAAAGGCATGGCTGTTTTCCGCTCTCTGCAGCCTCCTGCTGTGATACCGGTTGTGAGAGTGCGTGTGTTCTGCTTGGCACAGGGAGGGAATGGGGAGCTGCTTCCCCTTCAGCTGCTCCCCCATTTTACGGGACCAGTATATGGTGGGGAAAAGCCCAGCACTAACTAACTCTGATATTCAGTGACAGCTCTGCAGCTGCTGCTGGCGTTCATGCCGGTTGGTACATAATGTTGGTGAATAATAATACCTGACCTAATAGAACAAGAACTCTTTTATCAAACACATTTAAAGAAAAATGACAGTCTGTGTAGCATGGAATGGAATGGATGATAAATCACAAAATGGGGAAAAACAATTGTGTTACTCCTGCTGGTATGAGTTCCTGTTCAGAAGGTCCATACGTTATGTTTTTTGATGACATAAATTTAATGAAATTCTCTGGAAATGCTGACCAGAAGTCAATATACAACTCAGTCTCAAGAAGTTTCCTAATATCTTTGTTTGTTTTAGATAATAGATCTGTTGATGTGTATCTCTCCTATTAAGTGCTGTGATAGGATGCTATAATGAAATTACAATATGGAATGGTAGCTCAACTAAAGCGGCATTATCAGAAATGTCACCCCCTAACAAATTAGCAGTTGCAATGTTTGCCCTCTGGTTACAAAACCTTGTTCCTTTTGTCTTTTACTATAACTTATAATAACAAAGCCTGTGATGTAAATGTCTGCAGGGTATGTTTCCAGTAGCTAAGTGTGAAACATGTTTCACTGGGGATATGGGGGGGGGGGGGGGAGGCAATTTTTTTTAAAAAAATTCAAAAAAGA
>NW_008825258.1:63394-89907 GCF_000699105.1 Pygoscelis adeliae
CATTTTTTTTAAAAAAATTCAAGACAGGGCTTTTGGCCTTGGGCATTCCAGCTGCTGCTGCTGTCGATATAGGGGAGATGGGACTGATTTTCTATTTACTTATTTTTTCTTTCTAAAGAAAAAAAGATACCCAAGTATCTGGTTATGTAATCCACAATATTTAAAACAGACAAACAAAATAAATCCCCCACAGAAAAAGTAGTAATTAATTTCGCTGGAGATTGATTTATGATGGAGAGGTTGCAGATTTCAAATGAGTGAGGTGCAGTTTGTATTTACAATTTCAGAGCCTGGTAACCAAGCGAGGGAATAGAATGAGGTTTTTTTTTTATTATTTTTTTTTAAGCTGAAACTAGAAATTCATGGGGCTCACTCCAAAGCCAGTGCAAAGATCTCCATTGAGTCCTATGGCTTTTCTTCAACAGGTCATAGGAAGAATTGCAAATTTTAAAAGAAATTTTTTAGAAAATTTTTTAGAAAAAACCCCAACCCTCAAAGCCATGACTAACCCCAGCCATGCATGTGTTAGAACAGGTTGAGGGGGACACCCTGTCTCCAGCTCAGCCTGGGGAGGCAGATTTCTGAGAAGTTGCCCCCAGATGTCTGCCAGTGAGAGCAGGACACGCAGCACCTTGCTGGAAAGCCTGCCTGACTCTCAGCTCTCCTGCCCTTGTTAGGCTGCTCTGTGCAGGTGGGAGAAGATCTTGATGGGACCTTCTCCTCCCTGTCCCTTGCCAGTGACAGTGGTCCCCAAAGTGGTCAGTAAAGGGTCACGAGCCAGCCATGGGGATGGGTGTGCAGGGCTTTGGGCAGCTCAGGGTCACCTCCAGGGAGGCTGCAGTGCATGCAGGTCGTGAGAGGGGATGAAAACTGGATATCCAGGAGCAGATGGGGAAAAAGAGATGATGGATATGGTCAGTATGATGAGCCATGATCAACACACACATGGGTTAGCGTGTATGGCTGTGCAAGCCTACTGTGTGACAAGGGTCTGAAGCCGGTCTTTTATGCAAGTGGGTTTTTGTTTTACCAGGCCATCATGTTCATGGTTAATAATCTTTGCCATCACCCTTCCTGGGAATCAAAGAATGGGCTATCTTGTGCTCCTCAGGAACAGTACCTGTCTTCATTTCAACAAAGGAGTCAGAGCCAGTCTTCAGTTAGATATAACTAAGTGTTGGGTTTTATTTTTAAGATGCAACAGAGAAAACTTAGAGTATAGAAGCTTAATCCATAACAGTGACACTTCACTTATCCAAGCAACTGGGAAGTGCTTAAATACTGAAGCCTGTGGCTTAATTATTTACCTGTGGCTTAGTTGGGTGTAATTTTACTGAAAAGTCTGTTTATTTTCCTATGGAGAGGCTCTAAGATGCCTATTTAGAAATGAAAATATTACTGGTCCCTACCTGTGCCCCCTGACATCAGTAGCACAGAGCTGTTGTGGTTTAACCCCAGCCGGCAAACAAGCCCCACACCAACCACTCGTGCACTCCCCCCTGGTGGGGTGGGGGAGGGTAAAAAGGGAGGGATAAAAATGAGAAAACTCGTGGGTTGAGATAAAGACAGTTTAATAGGTAAAGCAAAAGCTGCGCAGACAAGCAAAGCAAAACAAGGAATTCATTCACTCCTTCCCATCGGCAGGCAGGTGTTCAGCCATCCCCAGGAAAGCAGGGCTCCATCATATGTAATGGTGACTTGGGAAGACAAACGCCATCACTCCGAACATCCCCCCTTTCCTTCTTCTTCCCCCAGCTTTGTATGCTGAGCATGACGTCATATGGTGTGGAATATCCCTTTGGTCAGTTGGGGTCAGCTGTCCTGGCTGTACCCCCTCCCAACTTCTTGTGCACCCCCACCCTGCTCGCTGGTGGGGTGGGGTGAGAGGCAGAAAAGGCCTTGACTCTGTGTCAGCACTGCTCAGCAGTAACGAAAACATCCCTGTGTTATCAACACTGTTTCCAGCACAAATCCAAAACGTAGCCCCATACGAGCTACTGTGAAGAAAATGAACTCTATCCCAGCCAAAACCAGCACAAGAGCTCACTTAAACCTGCAGAAACCTGGGAAAAACATGTTTTCTCTGGTGCGATCAGCCTGTGGTTTCCTACTGCTCTGCAGCTGGGAATGTGTATCTGGGGGGTGAGAACGACCCTCCCGTATTTCTGCACACGTTGCACTGCTCGCATCTGGCCCAGGAGCGCTCAGCAGAGCAGGGCGACACAAGAGCTATTGTCGATGTTGTGCTGGGAACAGAGAGTCTCCCCAAAGGGGAGAGAAAATATTGTAACCTCCTAGAGCCATATCTGGGGTGATCCCACAGCGGCACCCTGCAGCTGCACCCAAAGGGCTTAGGAGCAAAAGTCTAGCTGGGCTTAGGGAGGCTTGTGCTCTTCTGTTGTTTAGTGGGACCTCACTTGGTTTTCATCCTCTG
Source organism: Pygoscelis adeliae (assembly GCF_000699105.1). Taxonomy (NCBI): domain Eukaryota; kingdom Metazoa; phylum Chordata; class Aves; order Sphenisciformes; family Spheniscidae; genus Pygoscelis; species Pygoscelis adeliae. Next base: position 65,829 of record NW_008825258.1, read on the forward strand.
CAACTTCGATGTTGGTAATTGTTTCTCTCCCAGAGCTGGGAAGGTTCATTTATGCAGGATCAGATATTCAAACTTATGCTCATATCAGCGTGTCTGTGGGTATTTGCTGTTTATATTCCAGGCACAAATCCCTGGTGAATAGAGACAGGCCAGGGGCCATACCCTGGCCAGTCATCCTTATTTAGATGACCCTTTCGACTTCAATGTGTTATTCTTGCATGCCTAAGAACAGTTTTCCTGCGTGAGAGGTTAGAGGATTGAATATTGGGGCTTTCCATTTGCATACCCTGGTTAGAGGCTAAACCGGTTCTTGTATCCAAGTGTGTGGAAGAGCTCTTCCTGCTGTTCTGCCAGTGTAAAGTGCTAAGAAAAGATTTTTATCTTGAATATCCATTTAATTCAAACCAAACGTGCTCAGACACATTCTGGCTAGATTTTCAATTCAGAAAGCTCTGATTTTTCTTCTCCCCGTTCCTCCCCCTCCCCAGCACAGAGGCTCGAACCACGAACCTCCTTTTGAATCTCTGTAGGCAATTTCCTTATAGTACTTGGATCTCCAAGCTTCATTGGACTTCTGCAACAACAGAAGCTTTATATCACTGTTTTTTCAGCCCAAAATGCTTAGTTTCTATTAACAACCTTACAAAAAGCACAGTGTATTACTGCTTGGTGATCCCAATGATAAATGAAGCACATTATATGTGAAGTAAAGGCTCTATTTATCCTTGCTCTTTTTTCTAAAGTCCCAGCAGGTTTAATGTGAGTCGCTTTTGATGACCTTCATAACAAATCAAGAATAAACCTCAGTGCATTCTCACAGAGGTGGACAGCATTGCGGACGTTTTTATTGAAATAACAATAATAGCAACGAGCTGTATTAGTAGTGTTTGATAATGCAAAAAAATTAATGTTCATTGAAAGCCAGGTGCCAGCACTCTTTGATTGTTTACCAACATAGTCATAAAGAAACAGAGTTATTAAAGGATCTGAAATCACTCAGTAATTCAGCTGCTGACGTTGATGGATGGCACTTGGCTGTTCCTCTTTGCTAAAGCTGCTGACTGGATAAATGTTTTATTCATGAAGCCCAGGGCAGGAAGGGATGCCAAAGGTTTAAGAATATTTTAAGAAACTCTTTGAGATGTCAAGCAAGTTATCAGGTGTTGTTAAGCAAAGGAGCTGAAGTACTACATTTAAGCATAACCGAGCTCTCAACATATACAACAACAACACATCAAAAGCCAGGATGTGATTCTTGTCTCAAGCAGTATATGGAATGATGAGTTGGGAATACAAGTCCTTTTATTTCCTGCACCTTTGTACCTTCAGTCATCTCACAGCCTTGTCTCTTTGAGCATTATTATACCAAAGGGAATTTTCACACATCACATTGTGAATTTAGGCTTGGAAACAAATAAATATTTAGATACCGAAGCCTACAAGGTCACATACTCAGATCAAAGACAAAATAAATGATATGATAACAATGTTCATGAAAATTGCAGCCAGGAATAGACAATTTGAATCAGAGCAGGTGGATTCTGCCTGACCTCTCAGTGGGAGAAATTGTTCAAAATGGTAATTATTGAAAGAGGCTATTATCAAAATACAGGATAATGAGGAATTTCCCTCTGTCCTCTTCACCCTGCCCCTGCCTCCTCTTTGTCCAAGGGCAACATCTGTAGACAGCAAGCCTATAGCTCCTCACCTATTTGGTGGGGCAGTGCTGCTTTGCAGCAGTGAAGGACCTGGTTGTAACTTAAGTGATTCTTTCAAATGCTTTGTTCCTGTTCTCTGAGAATTCAGATCTGGATCCTTTGTTGATTTTTTTTTTTATTTTTTTTTTTAATAGAAAGATGTGTTTTGTATAAAGAATTCTAATGAAGAGTTCCTTAGCCCCACAAGCTCCTGCATGGACAAGTGTTTGAATATTTCATAACCTATATTAATACCTTCTTTTAAGTTTCTGCAGTCTCGTAAGAGCAGAACAGATGAGCTCTTGATGGGACTGAATTGTCAATCTGAGCATAGTGACATTAGAAAATAGCTCCGTTTCCAAGTCTAGCTGTGTGAAATGTCCCTTCTTGCCAAGGGAGCAGCAAAGTATAGTTTAAATGTGACTTAATATGATATCTCAAGAGTCTAAAAATTGGGAAAGGTATTAAAAATGAGTAATTAAAATTGAAGACTGATAGATAATGGCGAATAAAAAGCAGGTAAGTACTGTGCTCCCACTGCTCTTTTGATTTGCAGAGATTCAGTGCTAAGACCAAAAGCATATTTCTCACAGGCCCCAGTTAAAATTCAAATCCAATAGACTGACAGTGAAAACTACTGTCAAAAAAGCTGTCAAGTTGTATCAAAATAAGTCACTATATTACCTCCCTTTATCTGTCAAAGACATTGATTATTTTCAATAGAGGAGCCCTCTGACAGCTGCTGAAACTGAAGAATCCCATGTTGAAACGATTTGGTTGACACGTGTCACCGTTTCCTAAACAGATAAGTCAAATATATTATTTTTGACTCTTTCTGTAGGAGAAAGTGTGTTTATGTAGTATTTTATGAAAGATAAATAATGCAGAAAGAGAGGAACATCGGTAAGCACTTCACTTTCTCATCTATTTGTATTGGTGGTGTTTTGGTAACATCTTTTTAAAATGTTCTTCTTTGCATGAAATCATGTGTTCCTTTTGGTGGCTGCGATACATTGCAGGGATTTGCTAAGATACCCTGAAGTAATTCAGATAATCAGTGAACCATATTGGTGCTATTCTTGATCGCAGCTGACAGTTTACTGTTGACTACACTAAACTTCTGTTTTCTACCAGCCACACGTCCGTAGCAGAGTGATATAGACATTAACGTTCTGCAAAATGCCCCTTTATATTGCAGATGGATAAACTGAGAAGGGCAAAATAAGGTCTGTATCTTGGACTTGCTGCCAGTTTTTGGAGTGAAGCTCGGGCCGAGCCTCTGCCCAAACTCTTTGTGTAACTATCAATTTTTATGTGGTGGATGTGGGCACCCCTGGTTTTATAGGTGCTGGCTTTGCAATCCTGCAAGGCATCTTTAGCAGGGGGAAAGTCCAGCTGTCTACCAGCTCAACGCTGTCATGCATGGAAGTAGGTGCCTCTTTCCAGCTGAAACCATACGAAATGGAGGATGTTTCCAATATGCTCCCTTGGGAGGAGGCTGTTGAGTGGCAGAGCCATTATGAATTACTAATGCTATTAAGAAGGTGAGAACTGGCTCAAGCAGCAGCAGAGACAGGCTAATACCCTTGTACACAGTCTTTATTATTCATTAGCACATATTGTGCTTCATCCTAAATACAATTCACTCTACGCTTGTATCACATTAAGATAACACTAAATCTTTCTGTAATTTGAAGGAAATACTGCTCCCAGCTGTTGTTGCGGAAGTGAACTAAACAAAAGCTGAAGAGATACTAAAGAAACAACTGTAAAACTCCAACTGCATTTGGCACAGATCTCCTTTGGTGCCGTTTATCACAGAAGTGGTTGCAAGCGGACCTCTGCACTTGTGAACATGGTGGCTCTGTGCTCATGGCATCTCACATCTTGGGAGTCGCTTTGCTAAAATAAAACGAGTTCCCAAATCCCTCAGGTACTCGAGCACTGTGCTGCTTTTTGGGGGAGTTGGGTACCTCGATGACTGAGGAACTAGGCTGTCAAGATCCTGGTGCAGGTTGTCATGAGGGACCCAACAGTCCTTGTGCCCTGAAATGAGGCACTGCTGTGCGGAGTGCTGCACTAACATTGTCGGGGTGCTGCCGCTCCAGAAAATGTTTGTTGATTATGGCTGAAAATGAGGTGCACAGGGACTGAGAGCCAGTTCTTCAAAGACATCTGGGCACCTAATTCTGTCTCACTATAACAGAAATGGGACCCTAAATTTCTGTGATGACCTGGCCTATGCAGTATGGCTCTGTTTACACCAAATCAACCTGAATGAAGTCCAGCATTTAAACATCATCTCTGTTACAAGCTTCCCCTGAGGCTGTAAGCTCTTTGGAGAGATGTCATTTTGGTTTGTGTTTGTACAGCATTTAGCAGATAGGGTCCTTGCCCATGTGACTCCTCAGGAACTGCCAAGATGAGTTAATATTAATAATAATACTAAAAATAAACACATTTAAAAGGGATAGTGACAGGCTCACAGTTCTGACAGCTCTGGAAGGCTTTGATCTTGCATGGGTAGAGATCAGGATGTGCAGCCTCCCCAGATGACAGGGTTGGATGGAGAAAAGAAAAAAGAGCTATAAACATAGCCTGTAAAGTATGCCTCCATCATCCTCCTCAGGCTCCCTCCCCCATTAGCTCTGATGATTTCCTAAGAGAGCATGTCTAAGTACCAGCAAAAAAGCAACTCAGAAATTAATGCCAGCAAACTTACAATCTCACACCTGACCCCAGGAGTGTGTAGCGTTGGTCATCCAAGTAGTAATGGCTTGGTGTAAAGCAGAGGAGAAATGTGCCATTAAAAGAGAAGCATGGAGTGACCTGCTGAGTGGTGACAGCTGTTAAAAGATACAAACCAACGTGTGGTTCTGACAGCGTATTATATTCAGAAGATAGAGAGGCAGAGAGGAAAAAGGAAAACAAATGGGGTTGCTCTGTACATATGGCCAAAAGAGAATTGCAGCATAAACGCCACCAGCCAGAAATTACGGTGTGTGGATGGACTGCTTGTCGGGGAGAGAAACACCAGCCCTTTGGGGCTGGTGCTGGCTGAAAGCCTCGTGGCAAGAGGGAATATGCTGCAGGAGATTTGGGGGAGCGTCTGTCCAGCAGCAGGCTGGCAAGTGCTGCCATTCGTCGGTGGTAATGAACTGAAGACGAGGAAGGAGCGTGATTTAGGGGGAAGTGGCAGACTGTGATTTTTGCCTAACTGCAGATTTGGTTTATGAGCAAATCAGATTTATGCTTCTCTCAGACAATTTTGCTAATAAGCTGATGACTCAGAGCTCACAGCAGATGGGATTCTTTAGCTGAGGTAGAAACTATTGTTTTTGTCCTAAAAGGAAAGTAGCCATTTTTCTTTTCCAGAAAGCTGATCTCTGGAAAATGTGATGATTTTTCCTTCCCAGCAGAAACACAGCTTTTTCAAATAACACTCAGCTATGCTTCTGGACTCTTATCTAATATGCAGAAGTTCTCATTAGAAATGAGTAACTTGAGACAACTTAGTATGTCGTATGCTGGGGAAATTTTTTTTTTTTTAAATCAACTCCTGTAATTAATAACATCCCAGAAGCCATTGCCAACAACAACAGCACTAAGTGGTGATTTGAGGTGAGCTCTTCAGCTATCTGAAGGGCAAAATGCCTCCTGTCCATGGCTGGAGGAGGCTGCTGCCAAGAACTTGGGAATATTTCTCTAGTAGGAACATATCTATCTAAATCCTTGGAAAGGGACTTCTATCTAGATGTGAAACTGCTGAAGATTCCCTTCATCTCTCTTCTTCCTCCTGTGGATGTTCAGAAACTTGATTCCTACTAAAGTAGTTCAACACTTTTTTTGAGGGAAAAGCATCCACTCTATAGGAAGTCTCTGAAGGATGGCAGTGAGCATGAATATAGCATTATAAAAAGACATTCTGCATTCAGAAACCGCATGTGGTCTGAATTTCACTGAGTGCGGTATTTCTTTTCACAGGCTATAGAAGTGTGTGGTACACAGGGTGAGGAAGCCTTTCCTGACATTGTTTTGTTTAAAATCCCTTTGAAGTCTGTCGTGTTCACCTTTCTCGAAAATTGTGTTACAGCAGGTAGAGGAGGTTGGTTTGTTTGGCTTGGTGCTGTGTGTGTGAACATACCCTGGGAAGTGACAGAGGCTGCTTCCTTCCTTCCCTCTTTGTAGGCTTGTGGTGCAGGTGCAGAAAGATGAGGTTTGAGAGTTGAAAATGCTTTAAAAAGAAATTAGGCTATTATTTATGTTATAATATGTGCATTCTTTAAAAATCGTATCTCCATGGAGAGCTTCAGTAATTGGATATACAGTCATTTGTATGGTAGGCGCCCCTTGAGCCTGTACCCAGTATTTTATGATAATCTGAAAAAGACAGTAAGTAACACATTGGTGAAATTTGATGCTCCAAAATTTAATCAGATCTAAACATGACTAAGAGTTTCCTTGGAATTTACCAAAGCTATATTAATCAAAATACTGATAGAAAAATGCAATGTGAATAGAAGGAAGCTACTATTCATTGGATGGAACAGCCAATCTTATAATGGGGTAAACTTCAAAACAGAAAAAGGTCTTGAAGAGCTCAATGGAAAACATCCGCTCAGGTCTGAGCGGTGATCAGGAAAGCATAAATATGAAATGGCATGACATTAATTTGCTAAATAGAGGACAACACTGAAAATATGACAGTGTTGTTCTAGAGATGGTGATGTGGCCTCACCTTGAGAGGCATGTTTGATTTGGTTACCCTAATTAAAAAATGACAGAGCAGGCAATAGAAGAGGTTCAGTGAAGGGCAACAAACCTAATCAGAGGGAAGGAAAATACTTTAGCGGGAAGATTTGCATGCAGGCAGAGACTGCAAACGTTAGGTCTATTTGTTTTAGGGAGAACAATACATGGGATGTGCCACTGAGAGACAGGCTGTGATGGATATAAATAAAACAACAATGCCATGACTTTTTTCCTCTCTTGGATAAGAAAAAGAGACATCAAATTAAACTTGAAGTCAATGCATTGAACAGTTTTAATAGGCAGCACTTTTAACCTAAGTTTTAATTAGCCTGTGGGACTCATTGCCACGAGGTAGGATATTGAGACTGACAGATTGGCATCGTTTGTATGATTAGCAATATCATCTACACTTAGGTGGGCTGGAGTTTCATCCTTTGTACTTCCGGCCATACGCTGAACACAGCTTCTCCCTCAGGCATACTGATGCATAATCCTCCATTATGGGCTTTTACAGTGCCTTTTGAAGCAGCTGGCACGGGTTGGTCTCTAGGCCATTGCTTGACTCCAGCACTTTGAATCCTGTGTTAGTGACAAGGGCTGGGCTATAATTCCTGGATAAAAAAAAGTAAGTGTAGAAGTTTGGATTGTTGGGTTTTTTTTCCACCTCCCCACCTTTATTGACTGCCCTGTGAGTTGACTGTGAATACATCAGCTTGGAGGAGAGATTTTTGCTTCCCATGGAAGGTGTCTATTTGCCCATTCTGGACTGGTTTGTTTTACTTTCTTTGTCTTTTTAATAGCTTGCATCCTTTACAGTCTTTAATTATTGCACATTTTCGACTTTTTCACTCCAAACCAGCTGCCATCAATAAACTGGTCTAGTAATTATTTCTCTGGCTTCAGAAAATGGCTATCGTGAAGTCAACGGCACTAGGAACAGGTGGACTGCAGAATGCCTGTTTGATTTGGTAAACAGCATTAAAAAATTGGCACTTTGACTTAGTCGCTGTAACAGACTAGTTCTACAGCTTTTGTTAATAAGATCCTGCATGTTTTCCAGTGTCACAGCATACGTTCTTTGTCATTGCAAGACATTAATTGCTTTTTTTCCTTCCTTTTGAAAACATGGAAAGTTAAATACATGTATGAAATATCGGTGGGATGGAAATCCTTCCAAAATGTACGGTGGTGTTTGGTTGAGGAGAGCCCTTTGGGAAAAGGGGAGGGTACAGATGGACAGGCAAAGTCAGAGCAGTTGAGCCTGGGGTACAGGGCCGGCACAGATGCTCTGCTCTGTACAGTTCCTATTCCGTGCCCAAAAATTGTGCTCTGAGGCGCTTTATGCTTGTAGGACAGTTTAGCCTAATGTAGAGCTGGTAACTTGGCATGCAGGAAACCTGCGGTCTGTTCTTGGCTCGGCTCAGGCCTCCTGGGTGAGCTTAGGGAAGTCACTGCAGCAACCTCAGCCCTCTGTAAAATGGGGATTGTGAACCTCCAGTCCCACATACAGGCTCTGTGAGCTACTGGGGAACAGCGTTACTAAATGGGGGGTGAGATGGTCATGGCTCCTCTCAAGGATGGGGCTGGGAACAGGGCCAGGTCGGGGTGCAGTCACCACACAGCAGTGCCCCAGTGCTGTGAGCTGCCAGCTTTCCTGCCCCACATGGCATCATAACACAGCTTCAATACCAAATAATATGTCTGGGTTTCTTTGTTCATCTGTTCTTCTTGTAGTCTCGGGTTTTATTCCATGTTCCCCTCAACAGTCACTGACATTTGGAAGTGCTGTTTTCCACTGAGGCTCTCAGTAACTAGGTCCTGCAGGAAGGGATTTGTAAGGCAGACAGCCATTACTGAGAGGCTCAGATAAGGCCACGGCTAATGAAGGAAGCAGTCCTGCCCCTTCCACCTCCCCAAGGATAAGCAGTGCTAAAAAAGATCTAGGGGACTTCAGTTCCCTTGCTGTCCTCTCCATGTTGGCTGGCAGAGCAAGGCTGAAACCGAGGGAGAGAAAACTTCATCCCTTTGGGAGGGGAGGTAGCAGCTGCTTCTCCTGAGAGCACTGTGCAAAATTCATTCTTCACTGCAGGTCACAAAAGAGCAAGTAAATAGATTCTTCTCTTATTCCCCTCTCAGGAGTGGCTGCAAAGTGGTGATGGGATATTTTCCTTCTGCCACTGCTCAGCATCAAGGTATGTACATGGGGACCCTGTACCATGAAGGATAAGGAAGGTAGAGACACAAACTGTGGGGTTTTTTTTTGGGTTCCCCCCACGCTGTAAACCAGAGATTTGCTTCTTTCATATTAGTAGCTCTTCCCAGCACAGCAATCTGGTGATTCTTCATCTTAAGGGCAAGCTGGGTGACAAAAGTGGGCTGATACCAGCTTTGTATGAAGCCTAGAGGATTTTAAGCTGGAGAGAGTGATGTCCCTGCAAACATCGACATCTGAGAAGCCTGTTCTTTTGCTTCCCTTGCTAGCAGTGCAGCTGTCAAAGCTCTGGAACATTTTTGGACAAAGAGTACTATGTTCCTGTGAGACTTTAAAAATGAATTAATAGAACATTGATCTAACTTACTGGCTTTTGCAATGCCTTTGTTTCCAGGCAGTAAAAGTCTGCTTGCCAGTTGTCCAGCCAGAAGCCAGTATCTATAAAAACCTGCCCCAGGCAGTTTGTGGAGGGCCTTAGTTAATTAAGATATGCATTATCATCCCTGCTTTGGGCTGCCTGTGAGAGAATGTAAAAAGCACAACTAGACAACTGTCTTTTCCTCCTGTTTTGAGACTCATTCTTGATCCCACTGTGATTACCAGCAGCAGACAAGGAACAGAGCCAGAAGAGTGAAAATTAATAGTGGTGGCATCTGAAATCTCCATCCGTGAGCTTAAAAACATGCCTGCTTTAGACTGGGACTTTATTTGCAGGGGGGAACAGCTCATTCCCCCAGTCTGAGTGCTGGAAAATTTAAAAATAGTGTGTAAAGACCCCTGCTGCCGTTCTGCACAAGGCTTCAGACAGCATACGGACTTCTTTGTGATCAAAAGGAATATGTCCTGTTGTCTATGTAACAGTGTCTGTTCAGGCATATGCATTTTACAAAGTGACTCTGTTCTTAATAGTCAGGGGTAAAATGGTATCCTGAAGAGCTTCTCAGATATTAAGGGCTTTTGGTCCTTGACACACAGCCTTAGTGAATAAGAAAGCAACAGCGCTTTGTTCACAGAGTCTCCATCTCCCCCTTTGCCACCGTCCTCCTCACACAGGTTCTTTTGCTTCCCTCCCTCTTTTTGGCTCATTTGCTGTTGATTTGCACTAGGGCATGGACAGTCCTTGTTCTTGCTGCAAGGACCTTTCCTCCCTGCACACCTTGCTTGCAGCCTGCTCAAAAGCACAGAGTGCCTAGGAAAGCCAAAATGTGCAAGTTTTACATTCTTCATAAATGTTGTGTGTTGGCTTGAAGTTCTTGCAAGGAATGTTCTACAAATGGATAGCTGGTTGAAGAAGCAGGATGTGGTTTGCAGTAGGGCAGGGTGGATAATGGTAGTAGAAATCAGCTGGGTACCACCTGGCCTGGGAACGCAGCAAGCTCCAGGCTTCAGCACTTCAAGTGTACCCTTTTCCTTGAAGATGAATGGATCGGGAAAGGTCTTTGCTGGGATATGGGCATATGGCTGCAGTAAGGTGCCCACTACCTCTCTCCTAGACCATCAAAAGCTTGTAGGTAGGTTCTTCAGGCTGCCATGGTTGAGTTGGGTTTGACCTAAAAGGAGGTGGGGGAGGGCTCTGAAAGCAGTCGGCAACTTCTGTTCCCTAAAGGAGGAAGGTAAGCTCCTAAACCCTAGACAAAACACTCATCCCTTAGACAAATGCGCAGAGATCATAAAATCCTCCCTAGATATAGGGGATTGCAATATTAAACATAATTATGAAATGTCTGTAGAGCTGCAGCTACAGATGGAGCTTTACGACTGGTTTGAAGTAATGCTGCATCAGCATCAATTATCCCCAGCAACTGCACAGAGATATTTTTGGGCTGATATTTTCATTTTACAGCAGCATTCGGTCACTTGCAGCCACCAGCCAGGTGCCCTCCCCATTTGCACCCTAAGCATGCAGTGGTCTCTCAGCAATGCATGGCCTGTCATGTCCTGTTGCCTCAACAATCAACAGCTCAGATGAACGTTTTACCTTATCTTGGCACCTATGCTGTCAAAATTACTGTGAATGAGGGAGCCTGCCTCTCTGCTACTGCAGCTGTGAATATTAGCTACAGAGTAGCACTAAATTTTGTTTAAGCTACAGTCATTCCACCCAGTGATGGATGTCACTACCTGAATAATTTGGGTAATTTCCTGCAGCTCTAGTGTACTAGCAGAGAAATGAATGTTAATTTACTGCTAATTTAGTATACTAACCCTTAATTGGCAACGAGCAAGCTCTGAAATACTGGATTGTGAAAGCTCATCAAACTTTTACAAAAAAAAAAAAAAAAAATCACCCCTCCCAGCTGAACTCTTCAATCTATTTGAGGTTATTAACAAAATGCTATGGGAGTGCTGTTCATTACCTCTCACTAGGATATATGTAGCTGGGAACACCCCCATTTACCACTCTCGCTGCAGAAGTCCATTAAGAAGATTCTTGCTCTTATACAGTATATTCACCTGTTGTACAGTACTGCAATGTGCAGGTATGCTGTAGCTTTACTGACAGGCAGGATTAATGGCACAGATTATCAATGACTGGTGGCTAAAAAGGTGAAAGAAAGGCTGAGTAGGTCTAATGGGCTGGGTCATTGCTACAGGAGGCAGTACACGGCTATGTAAAAAAGCTGGATGTGACATGACTACACCATCTCCCACTTTCTTCTCTGGGCTGTTTTGCCCTTTCCAGTCAGGTCTAGTGTATCCTACTCCATAGCCCTACTGACTTTTTTTAAAACTTTTTTTGGGGGGAGTGGGTTGATAACTTGCACAGTAAGGCACAGCGCAGCCTGAACAGGGGTCTGTGTGACCCAAGTAGGGCATCACATGCAGCCCTACCTGTGAATGGAGAGAGTGTGCAGTGGGCTGAGTGGTGATGGAAAGTGATGGGGCAGGAGGAGAAGGGACCCTGGGGAAATGGAAGGCCGGAGAAAGGAAGTCGAAGAAAGATGTGTGTGTCAGCTGAACTGCTGAAGCCAAACCAAACACTAAGCCGGGCAATGAACCAGTGTATGACTTATCCTTGTCTCTGTGTCGGTACTAGAGTATTTTTGCAGAGAAAAGACCAAACTGTCAGGTGAAACTTCATATTGTTGGAGATGAAGTTAGCAAAGCCCCATAATGCTGGAGAGCTCTGCTAATTTTCCAGTAGCAATTTGCCCTGCTGTGCAGGATTATTCAGGTATCATCTGGCCCGACAGCTCAGTAATGAGTAGAACAGCTTTCAATGGTGAAGAAAGACTTTGAATGCCTTTCCTGTCCCCATGAAAGATGGACCTGTCTCAGAGGGGAGAGAGGGTGGGAGCTGCTCATGGTGTGTGGTCACGCCCTGACTGTGGGGACAGGTTACCCAGCACCCATCATTGCAACTTGATTTCCCACATCAAAAAAAAAAAAAAGCTTTCCTGTTTTGATCTATGCAGACTTGTCTTTCCTAAGTGTGCTCCGAGTGTGGGCTTCTTTGATGTTTCTGCCTGGGACCCCAGTATTTACCTAATATCTGTCAGTCCCCCTTATCCTACCTTACCTTCTGCTTCTGAAGCTCCTCTCCTGGCCTCCTATTGGTCACCTGGTTGAGTGACAAGGACTCCATTGCTAGTGCTAGAGATTACCAAATGTCCTCTGTAATACAGGATTCACTGCACAGTTTCAGTCAAATCTTGCAAAGAGTTAACGTGTTGGTCTTCTCCTGGAAATAACCAATGGCTGGACATTCAGAGAAGTGGCTGTTGCAGATCAGCTACAGTGTGTCCAGGGTCGCTTGCTGTGAGTGTGGGTGGGTGAAAATTGAAGCCTGTCCAGCTGTGCCAGGACTGCTGCAGCTCCAGACGGGCCAAAGATACCAAACTGCAGTGTTGCGCAGCCTTGTCCCACCGCCAGTGCCTGGACAGCCCCTGGCAGCACGTGGCTCCCTGGCCCTGCATCCATATTGCTATGTTCCTGGTTCTCCCCACTGCCCTGAGACCAACTCCAGCTTAGAGAGGTTCCTCGAGAGGATTTCTCAGTCAGAGAAGTAGGAAAGAGCTGTGCTGAGAAAGGAGTCCTTTCTAAGGTGAGTGGAGCAGCAGGATGACAAGCCAATCTTAAATGCAGGCCATTCCTCTAAAGGCCACGTTGTTCTTCCCTTCTCTCCCTCTGTTCCCCACTCCCTCCACACTGTGTCTTTTGTCCCTCCTCAGGTCTCACCAAATTTCTCTGCAGTTGATGGAGTTTCTGTTGTGTTGTCCAAAATTTTCCTCCTTATGTAAATGCCCGTATTCAGCGCCAGAGGACCCATTTCATACCAAACCAGGCACCAATGCACAGAGGACTATCTCGCTCTCAATCCTAGGTGGAACTGCATGTTCAGGGGCTGAGACATGCAGGGATTTCTGCAAAATCTCCCTCTTCCCCTCAACAGCTTTTATCAGTTTCCTTGCAGCTTCTCTAGCACACCTGGCAGGGTAAGAAACCAGTTACCTGGCATGAGCTATGAGCATGGCAGGCAGGCTGCATCAGTTTTTCTGTTGGATTTTTCTGAGAAGTTCTCTGTTTTGGGGAGATCAGCATTGCTTCATTAGTTGCTCTTCTGCTCCTGCCAGGAGGAGTGGGGAACTGTTGTATTTGCACGTTAGAAAAAGCCGATGAAAAATGGCTGTGTGTGCTTTCCATTCAGCTTTCTCTTTGAGACTTTTTGAGGATTTGTTGAGCCCTTCTTCCGTGGAATATAGTTTTCTCAAGGAAAATTTTGCTATTGCCAAATGAGCCATTCCATGAAATAGAAAGAGAAGAAAAACGTTGCTAGGCTGTGATCTTCTCCTGTCCCTCTAGGCAGAAAGGGACTGAGATGTTAATATACAGGTGAGAGGGATGCATTCTCCACCCCCATTTTGTGCTGCTGACCATGACAGAGAAGGGAACAACCATCCCTATGTGCCTCTTTGGAAGGGGCCAATTCTACCCAGCTATTCTTTACAAGGACTGAGCTGGGAGAACCCCTTACTCCCTCTTGTCTTGTTACACGCATGTAAGAGCAGAATCTGACATCAAAATTAGCACTTAATATCCATTATTTAAAGAAGTATGCAGTTCCGTATTTATCTGATGGTGTTTTACTACTGAAGCACTTTAATAAGGTCATACATGTTATGCTATATTTATCTGCAGTGTATTATTTAGACTCAAAGGGTGAGATTCACCTAACCGTGACATAGATGTGTTCATCTTAGTTTGGACGCATGCAGCTTCTAGTACAGTCAGTGGAAGGAAACTGGTACTTTACAGGTGTCGTTCATTGTGCAAAAATAGATGCGTAGGACAGATGAGATGAAATGAACCCTAAAAGCCCCTGTTTCTCCCCATTGATCACAAAGGACGTTTTGGGTGCCAGGCCTCGATGGGTCAAGTCTGCAGTAAGGTGAGTACCATCCCACACCTACGTCTTCTGCAGAGCTCCAGGAAAGAAAGGGCCCTGATGAATGTGGGAAGAGAAGACTTAAGTTCAAGATGTGGAAACTTTTGTGTGTGAGCTTTCATAGTTACCACTTCATGTGACAGGTAACTTTAAGATCTGTTTCACTACAGCCAAACAGAGATCAGTAGTCAAGTTTACAGAGTGGGAATTGCTAACCCTGGAAACAGCTATTAAAGTAAGACTTGGAGCACAGGTTGGATGGGAGAAAGTCTAATGTGATGTTGTGGTCAGAAGGTACAGAGCAAATAATCATGTATATTAACGTGACGCTCAGGAAGATGATGCTGCCCTAATATCTGGCACTGGGTGCAACTATGTCCCAAGCTTGAGAAGCATCCTAAGAATTGGAGTAGCCTCAGAGGACTGTGAGAAAGCTTGGGGCCTGTTTCATACCCATTTAATTGAGAAAGCCTGGAAGATCACAGCCCTGGTAATGAAAACTCAGTCACCATCTGCAAGTGCTTGTACAGGGAGCAAGGCCTTGCCAAATTGCCCTTCATCCTAGCAGAAGGGAAGGCCAGCGGTGGTTGGAGTGTGGAACTGAACAAATCGGCAGTGGAAAGAAGCAGGGGTTTCAGTGGGAGCCGACCCCTGGTACAGCACATCATGGTGATGTCGGCTTCTGCTTCGCTGCCAATTTTATAATCAGGATGGGGTGTTTTTCTAACAGAGCTGCTATAGTTCAAAGAGGGATTACTTCAGGGAAGTTTGTGCTGTGCAGTAGGTCAATATAGCTGATCACGAACGACTCTGTGGGAAAAAAGACTGTGTTTCCATAAATCACGGCCATGGTTTTGTCCAAATGGTTTGGAAGCAGGCTCTTGTTTACTAATCTGTAAAGTCTTTAAGCAGAAATTTAAATTTTCTTTCTAGAAGCTCTTTAAAATTGATTCTCACAGTAAACCCAGCTTCAGGAAATCCAAGACAATGCCAGTTAATTAATTAAGGCGATTAACAAGTAAACTGGTGCTTCCTTTCACTGTGGGCGAGCAGTTGGCATTTTAGCAAACTTTGCCTCATAATAATAGTAATACTTCTTGGGGCTGTCACACTGTCCTCCCCCACCTCCGCCCTTTCCCAATTATAATTCTCTTCTTTTGATCTTGAAAATGTTTTTTATTTTTTTATCTAAAATATGCTGCTTGGAGATGACATTTTATGAAATGTTCATTTTAATTATACAGGGATGGTTATCACTGCAGGGATGTTGGCACTGGCTTTCAATGCAAAATCCTTCTTTTCTGCTGATTATATCTAGGAAAGCTCTCTGAGCCTTAGGCACCTGAAAATTATAATGCATCATTGTTCACTACTGCGAACGATAGGGAACAGAAATTCAAGCAGAAGTGGGAATGGTGGTGGCACCTAAATCAGCAGTCTGTGAGGACAGCGGGGAGGCTGGCATGCAGGTGTGCTGCTCCTGGCCCCAAGCGGGGGACCAGGCCTGTGGCCGTGCCCTGTGCGCATATGGAGCGGCCGGGGTGGTGGTAGTGCCCACCCAGGGAGGCCAGCACTACATGTCATCCCTCCTTTGTTGTGATCGAGGAGGGGAGTCATGAAGGTTTTCCAGCTCGAGGAGCATGGACACCAGCCAGTGGACTAACTGCCAGAACCCATGGCTGTTGATGGCACGTTTCTTGTTGGCTGGCCAAGCCTTCAACCTGGGGTCTACCAAAGACTCAGGATATAGGAGCAGCTCCCTGCATGGCTGTGGTGCATGTCCCTGTTCCCCCAGACCTGTGTGAGGATGTCAGGGCTCCATCCTCTGTTTGGTGCTGGCACCAACCACACCAATACGCCCTGACAGAGATTTGCCTTGCTGGCAACAGGTTAATACGGGCCAGGAGCCAAAGGCTGATGCCAGCTGATGGAGTAACTCTCTCAGGTCTAGCAATAGAGGTTACCTGTTCACAAAAGACCCACATATGACAGTGGCATTTACTTTGGACCAGGCTGCTCCCTCCTGCATATCTAATACTTCTTGAGGCTTTTATCCATCTCAGTGGGACTGCCTGAACAGTAAAGTGCTCCTTGATACAGGTAGGGGTGGTTCCATCTAAGGACGCAGTAATAACACTCCTCAGCTTCAGTGCTTTCATGAGGAGATATGAAAAGCCTGTTACAAAAGAGGCTGGAGCTGTTTTTCATGTACCATGCCTGCGGGAAGACGTGTGGTGAGACCTGCCCCGGGGCACGGGTAGGCAGCTGCAGCTTTCACCTGTCCCGCTGGATGCAGAACACGAACTGCGGTCGCTCCTCGGCATGACTTTACAACAGCGCTGTTGCAGCTTTGAGAGATTCCCTGTGTCTTCCAATGAACTTTATTGGTGTCATTCCCTGGGTTTAAATTTGGCCCTGGATACCTACATTAGTATTTCTGCTGTTATGTCTGCCTGTATGGGCTGCCTAATGAATCCCGTGGCCATAAGGCGATCTCGTTACTTGTACTGCAATATGGTCTCGCAGTGAACTAAGTTTTGATCTTTATGCTGAACAAACATGTAACTAATGACAGGTCCTTCCCTAAGGACCTTATGTTAAATAGATTCCTCTTCAGATTATTAAAACTTCTGGTTTGCCGCTTAGGGTGAAGACAGAGCTGAGTAAATTGTGGATATTTTGGATCAGTAGTAAAACTGAAAAATTGGCTAGGTGGAATGAGCAGTCATAGTTTAGTGGCCAAAAAGAAATATTCTGTACTCTGAAAAAGTACTTTAGTTCTCCATTCTTTAATTTTTAAAACTGTCCCATCTTCTAAAAACCAATTCAATATTTAATTTCAAAATGGCATTTTAAAAATTAATGGTGTTGACAGTTTGTTTCCTTTTTGGTGTTAGAGGAAAGGGAAGGGAATGACAGAAACAACTCATTACAAGTCATTTGGGTTCTTTCATATCTGCTTTTCAAGAAATTTCATATTCAGAAAAATTAATAGATCTCCACTGAAATAATAACATAAAATGAGGCCTGTCTGTCTGATGCTACGCAACTGTTTCACCACCATGGAAAGGAAATAATGAATTTCATTCATAAATGCAAAAAGTGAATGGAAGACCTGGGCATAAGCCACTGCTGTTGCAGCAGGCAACACAGGCAAACTCAGCTTTTAACTGAGCTAAAACTCACTAAAGAAAGTGATCATTAGAAGATTAGCTGAGACTTTTTTATTATTAATGAAAATGAGTTCCAAGTGTTAAAAGACTCCAAACATCTTTAAAAAACTAAGCGTGTATCACTTGCAGAAGAAAGCTCAGAAGTTAAAAGATCAACTTTAAAACTTTTTTGTCTTAACACAGAAGCACACTTTAAAGAAATACCACCCCCCCATCAATTTCGTGTGTGATAGGATGTTTTGCCCAATTTGATGTATTCAAAGAGTGGGGGGGAGGTGGGTAGTGAGGAAGCTGCATGCGGACCTCAAAGAAATGGATGTGGAGAAGCAGGAGGCGAGGAGCTCGCAGGGCTCTGCAGGCTGGCAGCTGCCCCTGGGCAGAGAGCGGCGCTGTGCCGTGGCACACTGCTATCCCAGCTCCCACCCAGCCATCCCCTGCCCTGTGGCTCCCCGGTGCCTTGCCCTTTGCACCGCTGCACCAACCGGGCTCGCAGAAGAAAGAGGTTTGCAAAAAGGTCCAGTACGGCAGAACGCAGCTCCCTGGAGCTCATTGTGAAGGGCAGCGGAGGAGGATGCCTCTGGCCTAAGATTAGCTGAGACTTTTTTATTATTAATGAAAATGAGTTCCAAGTGTTAAAAGACTCCAAACATCTTTAAAAAACTAAGCGTGTATCACTTGCAGAAGAAAGCTCAGAAGTTAAAAGATCAACTTTAAAACTTTTTTGTCTTAACACAGAAGCACACTTTAAAGAAATACCACCACCACCACCCCCCATCAATTTCTTGTGTGATAGGATGTTTTGCCCAATTGGATGTATTCAAAGAGTGGGGGGGAGGTGGGTAGTGAGGAAGCTGCATGCGGACCTGAAAGAAATGGATGTGGAGAAGCAGGAGGCGAGGAGCTCGCAGGGCTCTGCAGGCTGGCAGCTGCCCCTGGGCAGAGAGCGGCGCTGTGCCGTGGCACACTGCTATCCCAGCTCCCACCCAGCCATCCCCTGCCCTGTGGCTCCCCGGTGCCTTGCCCTTTGCACCGCTGCACCAACCGGGCTCGCAGAAGAAAGAGGTTTGCAAAAAGGTCCAGTACGGCAGAACGCAGCTCCCTGGAGCTCATTGTGAAGGGCAGCGGAGGAGGATGCCTCTGGCCTGAGCAGGGAATTATAAGATCCTTTTATGCTTCCAGGGCAGCCTAAGGGGCTTGTGTGGGAAGAAGAGACGTTGCAGTTCAGGGCCTCGTCCCAAAGCCTGCTGGAGTCGGTGGGAGTCTGCAGAAGAAGAGCATAGCTGCCCAACAGCCCTTTCTGCACGCAGTGTGCCCTTTCCTGCAGTTCCACAGCTCATACACCTCTGGTTTGTTATAAAATTGAAAAGAACTGTTAGCTAACTACCTAGAAAACTAATTAACCTATTGTAGCACAAATCCTGGCTTTACTGTTAATCTCATTCAAGGAGTCCTTCTGTCCTGGTTTGTCCCAGAGCTTAACACAGGGAGCAGCATGAGCTGGAAGTGTTCAGCACCTTTGAAAAAGAGACCACATGCAGGTAGCTTGCATTAAAGGATGCTGGAAAATAATCCCCTGCACATTAGCTCATGGATGTGTATGTTGGCGGAGATCAAGTCAGTGATTCATGCTGAGCATCTGAGGTCACAACAAAACCCAAGTCTGTAAAATAATGCTGGCTTTTTTTTAATCCATATTTATTTCCTGCTTTCAGGTGCTTTCATAGGTATTGATCTGATCAATGTGAGTAACTTTTTTAACAAACAGGCTTCTTAAAATGCCTTAAAAGCTTCATTATTAGGATAATGGAACCAAAGTTAAAAACAAATCAAACAATGCACGTGTAAAAGGTTTCCCCCAGACAGCTTGAAAATAAATTGAAAACAAATTCAATTAAAATAACAATCAACCTTTTTGTTCCTTCAGTGGTATGATTTCTCTGAGGCAGGTACACAATGATAAGAGATTTCTTTGAAATGCTTGGGGTAGCACACCCATAGACAAAGCTATGACAGATCAAAGCAGTATTTTTTGCTAAAGAACAGCCTGCTACTATTAAGTTTCTACTTTAAGGTCTGAAATGTTTCTTTTTTTTTCTTTTTGTTGTTGTTGTTGTTGTTTTCTTCAATCTCAGATGCTTTTGCATCTGTTACTGTTCTTTCCTCGTGCCTTTTACCTCACTAAGCTGGGCATTAGATCTTGACCCAAAGGAAACACCTTATTAAAATGTCTTTTTACATATAGCATTGTTCTCTCCCTGTGCTACATAACCAGTAGTCTTCTATTTCTCTGCTTACTCTGATACCCTTATGCCTGAAATTTCTTTATGCCATTAATGTTTTACACCCCAGATGTAATGGAAACAGGGCTGTGCTTGGAGCAGCGCAGGGAAGCGGTGCGGTCAGAGGCCAGCCCGCACAACGGGGGCTGGTCCTGCCTGGCTGAGGGGCAGTGTGCCAGCAGCACTGGGGCACTGAAACAAGCTGCCAGATCCCTTCATGGTCCCCTTGAGGATGTTTTGCTCTTACGGATAGAATTACAAATGGGTTGAGGATTTGCTTCTCCGTTATTTGGCATCGTGCTGGAGGCCCCACATCTGCAGCATTGTGTGCAAAGGTAAAAGTAACGAAGGCAGCTACTGATGAGCTGTTGTCTGCAAATGATTATACTGTATTGGTTCATAGTGGTAAAGACATCCAGTTATTTACTTAGTGTTTTGTATATGCTACAAAGCACCTTGGCCTTGCAGCCACTCTGAAAAAGACACATTTTCTGTTTTAACCAAGATCTGGCACTGCAAGAACCATCCTTGTATTATCCATTGATTAGGTGCCTCTCAGGGATGCCTGTGCAGTGTGCTCTTGTGAAATAGGAGCCTCTCAGCTGGGCTAGTGACGCTTTGGGTAAATTACAGTGCTATCTACGGAGGGCACGTGATGTGTTTGCAGAAGAAACTTGCTGGTTTTGTTCATGCTTTTTTGCAAATTTGCTTGATGGCTACTCTTCTCTGCCAAAAGTACCTTTTAGTCTTGAAGAAGTTGATGGGCTTTCTGTTCTGAAGATCCACTAAAATGAGGTATGAAATACTCCCCTGTCATCTAGTGTGTGTTGGGACGTCATGTTCCCAGGGCTGTAACTGGAATTGGTTTGGATTGGTACTCTGCATGAGGTGAGTATTTGGTTCCCTGTATTGTCAATGCACTGGTAGGCAAGTATGGACGTATTACAACCTTTTAGCAGAAGCAGAGGATTGGAGGGAACGAGGGCCATATCTTCATCTCCTTGTTCGTGTAGAATGACAGCATGCTCCAAGTGTCAGACATGGCCAAGGAGGTGCTATTTGGGACAGTCTTAGGTATGAAGGCAGAGCTCTGGTAGCTTCATGAAAGCCAGGCAAGGAGCTGGTGTTGCAGCACTGATTTCAGCATGCTTTTTTTTTTTCTTCAGGAATGGTGTTTCACCTGGTAGTTCTGTGTAATGGCTGGGTTCGGAGCTACTTCTTGTTTGGTTTGAAATGATGGTGTTGCGTAAGTGTGGTTGTGGTCAAAGGAAGAGTTTGTCTTGTTCTGAATGCGAAGTGTATTTCTTGTTATTCTAGTCACTGTCACTTCCACAATCACAGATTGTCTTTTGAGTCATCAGAATTGATTTTCATGCCCCACTAATTACTGCCATGTCTGTTCCTTGGAAACCATGGGCAGTAAAGGTGTAGTTCATGGGCATTGAACTAGTACAGTTTATTCTGAGACGAGTTAATATCTTGAAGGATATTTGTTGTTAAATAGCTGGAGAGGTCCTGCAAGGTTTCTTGCTGCTTTGGAAAATAATACGCTTGCAGTTAGTATTCTGCAATTTTTCTGTTTGCTTTTCTCTTCATTACATGATCCAGTCAAACTGCAAATCAGCTGGCATCATTTGCATTTTATACAAGCTCTGAGTTTTACTGGTTTTATTAAGGACTACCAATAAAATGGTATTTTTAAGATAATTTTGGAAGATGTTTCCTTTCTCTCAACTATTGTCAGCAGGCCTGCCAGAATAAAAATAAGAATTTGGGCTGGTGATGGATTTAGAGCTGTGCTTGGATACATCGAAGAAAAGCGAGAATATGACACTGGCAGGGGTAAAAGAGGTCAGTGTGCTGCGTTCTTCTGTAAAAGCAGCCACATCTGCAGGATATTCTAAGCTGGGAGTACCTGGTTACCAGAGCAACTTCTGGTAATAAGATGATCTTGGGAATTAAACTGGTTGTACTGGGTAAGAATCCAATAGGGATATCATATAGGTTAGATAGGTAGTGTTAACATCTGTTTCACAGCAGCAAGGCAAAGGGAAACAAGTCAATTCTTGGGTTTATTTCTCTTTCAAACAAATACAATTTTTAGTAAGACTTTATTTACAAGTTTTTCTGGAATGTTGTGCTACTTTCAGCAATTACCAGGCCTTGCTTTTTGAACATGCAGAACACAGGTTTATATGAAATTGATGGGAGCTACAGGTTTTGAGCACCTGTGATTAAGAGAGAAACCAAAGCAAGCCAGCTCTTAACAAGCTCTTCTCACTGGATAACTCAAATCTTTGGACAAGTTTGAAAGTTGAACCTGAATCTAAATTTTACAAATAACTTTTTCTTTTTTCGAGTGGCTGAACCAATGTTCCAGGTCCTGCAAGCACTGGTTCTGAATATTATAGCTCGACCCCGTCTATGATGGTATAAAAGAATCAGTTTATCTGTTGACAGAGTATAGTCATTCCTGGGTGAAATGGCTGGAAGCTCTTTTTAGCAACATAAAGCACAGTTTTAGGTAGGACAGCAAATGATTTTACAGCCTACCCTGAAAGTAATTAACAGAAACAGGGTGTACACACTGGCTTCTATGCTCTCTGAAGTAAACAAAATAAGAATTTATGCTATTGACCTTGTTAAGTAACCAACATTTTTCCTCCTCTGCAATAGCTTTTGCTTTCTCCCACAGTTCAAATCCCCCCTGAGCCTGAGGCTGCATGCTACACCAAAATGTTCAATCCCACATTTGAATAAGCTGAATAAATCCAGCCATACTGCTAAACATATGGTAAGTAATAGCATCATTAACAATAGCATAGTGCACATTTGACAACGGAAGGGATTTGGCTGCTTTGTGCCAGGGGAGTGACAGCAGAGAAGCAGTCCTGGCTGCTCCTGCCAGGCTGTCCTGTCTTTCACCCTCCCTCCGCCCCTGTCTTGACCTTCTTGAAAATTTGAAAGGCTGCCCATCTTCCTACCTGTGACTTGGGCTCTTATCTTACACTGTCAGCTCCAGAGCTACCTAACACCAGCTCCGCGAGACTCTGTTTCACCTTTAAATGCTGCTGTTTATTCTGTTTGGGGCAACTGCATGGGTGGAGATGAGAGCATAGGGGAACGAATGCCCTCTGCATCTGGGGAAGGTGATTGCCCTGGGGTGCACCTGCATCCTGAGCATGTCCTTCCATGGTTGAGCACTTCTTGTGGCATTTAAAGCAGGCTGTGTGACACACCGGGGATGCCCACAATGTCCCAGCTTCTGCAGCACGGTCAGGAGCACAGAGCATGGGCACATGGTGTGTTCACCGCTCTGAAACTAAGAGGCCAGCAGACTGGGGCACATGGAGGTAGTTGGTGGAGTGATGTATATTAATTTTGAACTTGTTCAGAGGGAAGCACATCACTCTTTTTCCGTACCCTACGGTCCCTGACCTATCCTGAAGATACAGGGGCTGTTGTTGCAGTCCAGCCCCGGAGGATGTGCACAAGATCCTGCCCCTCCTCTGCCAGAAGTGCTCTCAGTGCCACGCTGCTGCAGGACACAGCTGAGCTAAAGGATCCTTGGGGTGCCTTGGCCCCCAGCACCTCATTCCTCAGATGGTAGCATGGGATGGCAGCCACTGTTTGGTTGACTTCTTGCTGCTCCTGCTGCAGTTGCTGACAGTGACTCATAACCCCAGTCCCCCACCTTCCCCGCTGCCCTTCTTTCCTGCCCTGCTCCATCTTTGCTTCCCGTCCAAGCTGTCCTTGACTTGCTGTCTCTCCTTTCCTGCTCTCTCCTTACCAGATTTGAAATCCATAAACCCAGGAAGTGCAACCCTTGCCTACCTCAGAGCTGGAAACACCAGGAGTTATCCCAGTTCTCCCAGAAAGACCAGACCTTTGCCTTCTGCATCTCAAAGGGCAGCTAACATGAGCAAATGTCACTCCCTGTCACCCTGGGGCCTCGGCACCAGTATGCCTCATGCACTCTGATTTGTTTCAGAAATGGATTTATTTTGCATCTTGCTGTTGTTGCTGGTCTGGTGCCTCATGAAAACACCCACAGCCAAATGAAACTTCTCCTGTTTTGATAGCCAGCTTTGCAAATTCTTTTAGACTCTTATCCATGGAAACAGCAGATGGCTTCTGACCAAAAAGTCACTCCATCAATATAATGCTTAATGCTAGGGGATGAGTATTAAGACTGCTGTTTTACTATGCATCCTGGATACATAAAACCAGATCACTTCATCATCTCTGAGCTCCCTTCACTTGCCACCTGTTATTCTTCTCCTGTGGATCAGTGAGCTCCCAGATAATCTCTGTTTCTGTGGCGGTGTGATGGGCAGTGCTCATGCTGCTTGCCCACAGCCTTCAGTGGCTGAAGGTGAGCAGCAGAGGCTTCTGCAAATGCTTCCTGCTGCAAGAAGTTCTCCCCAACAATTTGTCTGGCAATATTCATATCCCAGACTTCTGGGTTTAAAACCATCAATGAGTGTTACAGATAGGTCACTGGGTCACACTGTCCCTCTGTTTAGATATTGTTCTCAACCTCTGCTAGCCGCTGGGTTAATAAAAACACCTCTGTAAAT
>NW_008825258.1:89932-111761 GCF_000699105.1 Pygoscelis adeliae
ACATTTTTCTCATAAATGAATATTGCTCTGCAGCATTTGCAATCCAGATGTTACCGCTTTATGTTAATGAAAAAGGACCCTGAATTGACTATAAGGTGACAAAATGTTAGAAAGTAAAAACAAAGCCAGGAAGTCAGTTCCTATATTTTGCACTGGCCGAGCTCTTAGAAATACAGGAAGAGAATAAAACATAATAAAAAGAGAAGTTAAATGCAAATGTTTAATTTTTTTTTACTTGAATCATTGAATATGCTTTGAATAATAAGACAAGGACTTTTTTTTTTTTTAAATAAGGGATTTTTAAACAGATTGTTTCAATGCAAAGCCATGCTACATTGCTGGAGAAAGACACCATTTTATTCATCTAACTCACACTTGTTTTTAAAGGAGTATGAGTGTGTAGTGGGGGAGAGATACTACTGGCCTGCATTGGAAAGATCAAGAGCTCGAAGATGTGTTTGGCTGTGCCTCAGGTCTGTTTTGACTATGTAATCTACCATATATATATATATATATATGAGATGCTAGTAAAAAGAGCAGGTAGTGGAAGAGAGTCATTAGTAATAGCTGAGAACTATCGGTGCTGTGGGCTGAAAATAAGAAAAAGATTTATCTGCAAACAAGCAACAATGCTTTAAGCAAAGGGGACAGTGGGAAAACGGGTTGTTGCAGAGGAATTGTGATTTTCAGCGAGTGAGGGAACCTGTAATGCATCATTGTACACCAGGAGCGTCAGCATAGGTGTGTGCGCTTGCACGGAGCATCGAGTAGGAGTTGTGAGTGATAATGTGTGTCAGGGATGTTTATGTGTGCAGTCGCTTCTGTTCGTTTGCATCCCAACCCTTGCCAGAAGGACAGCGCATGTTTTAGGAAGATACACAACGTGCACTCTCTGCATTTGACTTTGGCTGACTTGACAGATTTAATGCCCTGGTGCCAGGCGTCAATATGCCTCGAATTTATCGCTCCCGCTGAATATCACTTCAGCCCTCACCCCTTCCTTGTCCCTTGTGCGGGAGCCCAGCAGATGGAGCAGTGTTCCTGCTCAAGAGGGCTGCTAGCGGAGGGGGAGGTTTTTCACTGCGTTGGGAGCGGGGCCGGATCCAGAGCAGCACTATGAAAGTCAATAGAGTTAAGCCGATCGGCCCCCTGTGCAGCTATAAAATACAGAATAAAAGGTTCAGTATAAAAAAATATATGTGAGATTCCCAGTTTCGGGGAGGGGGGTGTTCTGTAATATATATATAAAAAAGATTAACTGAACAGTTTATATAGAAATATATCAGCTTTTCAAAACTTTATATGCTCTACAGTAGATTGTTTTTATCTGAGCTCTGATTTACAGTTAAAACTCAGACAAGGGCATAAGAGAATAATCCTTTTGGTCACATTGATATTTTATGATAACGATATACTTTATTATTTTTAATAAAACACTAGTAGCTGCTGTTAGCAGTATTCCCACAGCAGCAGCCATGAGCAGTGGCACAAACAAGAACAGAGAACCTGTCTCCATCTCTTTTTTTTCCTTAATAAATAATTGAAGGAGAAAACGAGAAAAATATGGTGTAGTATCCAAACAATAAACAAAAAACAGGGTCAGAAAGCAGGGCACATGCTTTCTTCTCCTTTTAAAGCTAACTACCCTTTTTTTTTTTTTTCTGTGACAGAGAAATGTACTCAACTCTTTTTGTAGTGAATTGTATCTTCGAAAAACATTTTTATATATGGCAGTGCTGAGCGGAGTAACATGTTTAATGGCACATTTTTGTCTGTATTACAGCAGTGGAGCTGAGACAGCTCCGCTGCTGTGTGAAGCACAGCCTGCTCCAAGTTAACGTACTCATGGCTGTGCCTGCCCTTAACCACCTGCTGCTCATCTGGAACAGTTATTGCACCCACGTAAGTCTGGAATAAAAGAGGTCAGCATTTGGCCCCTGCAAGCTAATGGGAATTCAGCTCTTTATAGGTTTTCTTGTCTCTCTCTTGACTTCACTGATGGGGCAATGGCATCATCTTCCAGCTGTCTGTGGACATTGTGCCTTGCTGGTGTCTCTGCATCTCTGCTTACTTCCCAAACTTCCTTGCTCCAGCGTACATCCTTTGGACATCTTCTAATTTTACCCTCTGAGACTGCACTGCTGTGACCTCCTTCTGCAGCATCCTGATGTCCATATTTCTGTGTCCAAGATACCCGGTGTTCAATGATAACGCTGCATTTCAAAAGCATTAGAAGTTTTTAATTGCAAAGCAGACCTAACAGGAATGTAAATAGCTTCCTCTGAATGCAGGTATTTGACACTAGCGAGGCATGTCTGTTTGGCAGGCTTCCCTCCATTTCAAGAGGGCTAAATTTGGCTTCTGTTCAACCATCCTACCTGGTTGCACAAGGTAAGTGGTAGAAGTGAGCTTTGGGTTGCTGTGTTAACCATCCTGTATGTATTTCATTCACCAGGTGTTTGTATTTCTAGTTTTGTGCCTGTAGCAGGAAAAAACAGTGGCCACTATCACATCATTTCAGCTCTATTTAAAAACTAATGGGAACTGCTACAAAGTCTTAGCTAACAAATAGATTTAAACTTCAGCTTGACCTCCTTAGCCAAGCAAAACAAAAGCCGAGAAAGGATTAGTTTGCTTCCTATGAGCACATCAAGGGGCAAAAACCCAAGCGGGTGGGGAGGAGCTGTTTCAGCTGAGGATAACATTAGCAGGAGAACAAAGGGGGCTAGATTTGTCACGAATTAATTTAGGATGCTGGAAGTTTCCTCATGTCTGGTCAGGGCAATTCTGGGACAATGGCTCGGTAGGAGCAGTCAGGCAGAAAACCAGAGCTGGCTTTTCAATGGAGCATCCTCAGGGAATGAAAGGGATTACGGGGATGAGTCCTGCAGGAGCCTGGACTCACTGCCCAGGGAGCCTTTCTCAGTCTACTGCTACTTATTCCTGTGTTAAGACCATTTAATGCTCTAGTTGGAATTACTCCGAGGTGTGGAAAGTAATGTTTCTTATGGTTGCATTGCTCGGTAAGAGCTACCGCTGAGCTGGGAGGAGTAACCAGCAGCTCCCCTGCTCTCTGCCTGACTGCTGTTTCACAGCTCTTGGCAGCTAGGTTAACCTCATGCCTCTGCTGCTTCTGGTTCAACCTGCCACCTGCTCTGAACCCTTTTTTGTCTTTCCATCAGGTCTATGTCCTGACTTTGAAAGCCACTCTGTACTCTGTCCTAGCCTCCCTTTCTGGAAACCTTACCCCATCTCCTTCACCTTCCCCAGCCCCTTAGCCTCATCCACACCCCCAACTGCCATTCATCTTCCCAGGGAGCAATGACCTGTATCTGTCATCTTCAGGTATCTTATTTGGACCCAGTGCTCCGTTCTTCACCACCTGCTCCTCCCTTGGAGTCTCACCTGAGTCTGAACACATGCCAACACCTGGAGTGAATAGAATCATAGAATCATTAAAGGTTGGAAGAGACCTCCAAGATCATCGAGTCCAACCATCAACCCAACAACACCATACCCACTAAACCATGTCTGTGCTCTGTGCCCTAGTCTCTGCATCTCCTTTCTCAGTGCCAGAACATCTTACACCTGCTCTCAGTGGGATTTTGTGAAGGCTAGAGCCAAATTTCCATGTGTAGACTGTAACATTTTGTCATGGTGCACACTTGGGTCAGTGTTGATGACATTTGCTTACGTCTGCTTTTGTGTCTTGCTGAGTATAGCTGTAGCACTCAGTTTTATCACTAAGGGCTCTGATTAAAGTTGGGTGCAGGGAAGAAACTTAAATTAGTGGAATGCTGGGTGTGATGGATGTATTTGCTGGGAGAGATGATCCAATTAGAATATCAGTTGTTTCTTTGAGGATCTGTCTTGGATGTTTTATCAACTTTGTCAACAGGTGGAAGCTACAAGAGCAGATGAGGCTTTGTTCAGAGGCAGTTCTCTGTAGTCTGCTGTTGGGTTGGAGTTTGGTGCTTAGATGAAAGCGACACTTCTTACTGATTTCCCATGACCTTTGTGCTGCGCATGGCTCACTGCAGAACGTGGCTGTCATGCCCATCAAGATGAATGCGTCTGTGAGAGCCTGTGGGTCTGCAGTACCCTGGGACAGATCCTCACCAGCCCATGGAGCGGTGGTGCCACTAACCAGGGCAAATGGGGGCTGTTACGCTGTAAGTTAAGCACTACAGCAATTCAGCATGAACTGTGGCAATGTATTCTAGCTTTGTACTGCTAGAATGGGGGTCCAATCTATCTGATCCATCTGCTGTCAAATTAATGTCCAAAGCTGGCTTTTAGATTCAGGTCTTTCACAAGGAGCAGCCTGAGTGACAGCTAGGGGAAAGAATACAGAGATGTGAATTTCCCGCACTATAACTCTTGAAGACTAAAATAGTTGGTATTCATAGTTCAGCTCAGCTTTGGCAGGGTGCTCTGAAATCGTAAGTTACACAAAGGAGAAACCATGTGTGCTCAGATACACTAGATCTTTTTTTATTGTTATTGTACTAACTCTTCACTTCTAAGTAGCTACATGCCAGATGCATGCCATTTCCCATCCTGCCTTACAACAGAATTTTAAATTATGAAAACACTTTTTGTCTGAACTTTGGTAAAAGAACATCTAAAGCTCTGTGAGCATTGCAAGCCTCCCAGAGATGTAGTCCATAAACTTCTGGCACTTTGCAAGTGCCACGAGATAATATTTTACTTGATTATGAAGTTTGTGCACTTCGCATTAGTAGTACTAATACCTCAGAGGAACAAAAGAACACTTTTAGCATTTCATTTACATAATGGCTGAAGTGAGAATTTGTTCCTTGTTGAATAGGTACCCTGGGGGTCCTTTGATTTGCTGTAGAGCTCTGTACAGCATGGAAATAGCACAGGAGTTAGTAGCACCAATGGAGCTTAGGTACTTTCTGGCTTGTCAGTGTCTTGCTACTCAAACCCCATTAACTTGCCACCTGCAGATTAGGTAGTGGTGTACATTTGCCTATAGTGATGCTGATTAGCCAACCATTAAGCACAGTGGAAAAACCCATGATTTCAAGGCAAGTTTAAAGGGAGGCTGTGGACAGCAGTGCATTTGGGAGAAGGGTGCTGTGAGCCCTGGTGCATCCTGCCTTTGCCCGGGGGCAGAGGAGAGAGTGGTATGGCTGGCATGACTTACTGTGCAAGCCCTGTGCTCGTGTGGGGAGCCACTGTGTGTGTATCATGGCCCAGGTTCCCACTGTTGTCCGTGTTGTTTGTGACCACACTGAAGCATCCTGAGTCAATGACTTGGATGGGCAGTGAGCGGGTGAAAATAAGTGGTTCCTGACCCTGTCTTAGAGGAGATTGAGGACCAGGGAGGGAGTTTCTCCATCATGCAAGGCAGCACAGCAAGTGAGTGAGCCCTGGAGCCAGAAGCCATTTAGCACAGCAGCTGTCAGCGCAAGATCCCAGCGAGGTTGATGCTGATGACCCGGGCACTTCCTCAGCTGTCACATACCCGCTGGGCTTGTGCAGTATGGCAGAGAGAGCTTTTGTTGGAAATGTGAATCTCAAAACACTGTCTTCTATTGCTTGGTGCAATAAGCTAATCTCAAAACCATCCTCGCCCTACAACGTGCATTGACAACTACTTCCAGCATGGAAACAGTGGGCCCAATTTGCTAACCCTTCTAGAAAAAAAAATTCCCATAAATTTATTCAAGAACTTTTGCTCCATCAAGGAATGCAGTATCTGACTCATTATTTTTTAGTATTTCACTTACGGTTTGACACTTGCAAGCCCAAAGAATGGGGAACATGTGTTATGGTGACATAAAGGGAAAGTAATGAAAATTAAGTGGATACATACATTTAAGGAGAATTAGTTAAACTGCGTTTCACCTAAGTGTGAACAATCATTCAGAATTAGTGAAGTCTTCATTCGCTATAATTTACTTTGAAAGTGGATTAAGGTAAATTGAATTAAGGCCTTTTTAATTCTAAATAGAAGCATCTATATAGTGATGCAATTAAACTAATCTGTTCTGAGAGTTAATTTGAATAATGTGTCCAGACCCATGAAAAGGGCTATGGGGCAGTTGCTTAGTTTGAAGAATGATGTTTGCTCTTAAGTCAGGCACTGGAAAGTATTATCTCATTTCAGAGATCCATGAAAATGTCACTGGAGCAGGTTCCCCCTGTCCTGAGCCATGCAGGGGCTCTCAGACAATGTCTGCAAAACCTTTCCAAGCAACTTGTCTTTAAGCTGTGGATCCTCTGCTGCAGCTTTCTGAGCTGCTTGGCTCAGTGCTCCTTTCCTCAGCGAGGAGTAATATGGCAATGGCTGTTCATTCATGGGACTGTAACTTGAAAAGCAGACAGAAACTCAGAGAGGAAGTCTGGCAAGAGTTATTTAAAAAATCCACCAAACTTTTAATGCTCGAAAATGTAAGGTGATTATCATTAACCCTCTCTGGTTCCAGAGCACAGGGTAAGCGTTTGCTTTTTTAGCTAAAACTTTCTATGTATTCCAGCCCAAGAAGGAACATACAGGTGCAGTGTCTATGCTGCTGTAGACTGATATATTCTTTTGTTTCCCCCCCAAAGACTACACTTGTCTTAATTTCCTCTCAATTACACTCAGGCATTAACTAATACTGACTAACTACGGCCCAAAATAATTATTGCTATCTGTTCCCTTTGTAAATATAACTCCAGCACTGAGCTAGAAGAATAATGGCATATTTACAGAAGGCAGCTAATTAAATTGAGCTTCAATTGCTTTCAGTTTGCCAGAAGGAGCCATTTTCACAGCAAAAAATGTGTGCAAGCCTGCATGCTTACCAGGAACAACTCGGTATAACATAATTCAGAGTTCCCAAGACAAAAATTCAGTTCAAGACAAATTTACACTGGCAATAAAAATCTCATTAAGGAAGATATGAAGATCTCTCTACTACACCACGACAGTTAAAAGAGGTTATCATTTTTTCAGTTTATTTAAGGAACAGTATATATTTCATTGTTTTAGAGCAGCTGTAATTGCAAGTGTCTTTCAAACACTGCTTGCAGTAATGCATTTGTCTTATGACTGTAACTTCAGAACCAGCCTGTTGATGCATCTTCATTAGGACAGGAGAAGACACTGGAGTTTCACAGCTCTTCAACACTTAGTTCAGTTTTCCCCTATTTTTCCAACCCTGGCTCCTGCACTTTGGAAAGTCTCCCTCCCCCCTATTATTCAGCCACCTGCAAAGATTTCCTGTGGTCACAATTTGTCTCCAAATGTTTGCACCCTCTTTTGTTCCTTTGAGATGTTTAGCTAAAACCATTCATGATAATTACAGAGCAGCAGTCCTTTGACAAATCAAAGTTTGAAAGAACCATTCTTGTTGAAGCCTGTTGTTACCAGTCCCCAGGGCCTTTTCTGTTTTGCAAAAACAAAAACAAGGGGATTGTTTCAGAGTTGTGTTTTCCTCCATAACAAAGAATGCTCTTTCTTGTCCCAGTGTTCAGATAGAGAAGCCTGGTGCACTGATTTTTATTTACAGTCTTCCTTGCAGTAGTTTGCTGAGTTGCTGGATGGAAAGCTGATTTTCTTCTCCTGTCTGCATATCATTCCTGAATTTGTTTTTATCTGTTGGAAGTAACAATTTGGCAGACATCAGCGCTTTGCCCATGTTTAATTAATTCCTTTAATTTCGTGGTAAATGAGAATAACGGGGCTTAATTTTGCTATTTATGTAAAATTGATTGGTAATTACGGAGATCACAGGAGATTTGGCTTTACAAACCAAAATTAAGTGACCTCTCCATGAGGATGACTTGGCACGTCCCCTTCACTTGTTGTGTGAAAGTGGAGATGGCACGGAAGCAGATGTCGCTAAGCTACATTTAGGTTACAGGAAGACAAAATGCGGAAATTTGTCATTTAAAAATATATTACATGAATGGAAACTAGTACCAAGAGTGAAACACAACATACTATACAAAGACTGTTCCTACCAGATCCTCTTCTGATACAATGCCACTTTATTTATGAAGACTTGGCACTGTCGTGCCTCAGAGGGCTTGAGGAGCAGGGGGGAAATTGCACAAATGGATTGTAGGAAGTGTCTGAGCTTGAAGCTGAGGATACTTGGCTTCAGCTTCTGTTTCTGCCACAGGTGGCTTCTGTGCACTTTAGCAAGTTCCTCATCTTTTTTTCCTGCTGCACCATTGGGTTTATAATACCTCTGGTCTACTTTGGCTAGTTTGAGTGCCAATGCTGTGTGGAAGGATTTATCATGAAAAGGGTACAACAGAGGCAGGTCTGGCTCCTGTTGGAGACCTCTGTGTGCTGTTGAAACACAGATGGTAAATAACACCATAAGATATGCACCAGCATCTGGTGGCTTATGGTTGTCTCTAGTGATCAAGGACCTGGTGGGACAGAGATGCCGTAGGTGAGCTCTCCCCATCCTGGCTTTGCCATTGAGTTTGCTTTGAAGAAATCTGGACTTCAGTTTGCACATTGAGCAAACATGAGCTGAGCTGCACCTTCCTCTCAGAGTGGCTTTGCTGGCACTGCTGTGAGTTTGCAGTGCTGGTTTGGCTTCTCCTGGCTGATGCTGATGCCAACCCCCAACGCAGCCTGTCGGTTGGGTGCTTTAGGTTGGGCCAAGGCTCTGGGGTCAGACACGGGGGGCTGGACCCAGCGAGAGAGAAGAGCTTTTGTTAGCCTCTGTCAGAAGCGCTGCGTGTATTTGCAGGCAAGGGGACAAGCTACAGGGGCTTCTTTGAATTTAGCCTCAAAATATAATTTCAAAGGCAACCGCTTGCAAATTTCCAACTGTCTTTTAGTCTTAATGTTGAAAGCCCCTTGCATTCCCCCAGTGGCAATGCTCAGCAGCCCTTGAAATTATTTCCAGCATGTATTTTAAGTTTCAAAAGGAGGAAGCATGGGAAAAAAACAATCTAGATTCTCCTCAGTGATGCCGCATCAATACTCGGCTGATCTGTATAATGCTAAGCACAGCGGAGCAGAGCTGAGCTACCAGTTGCTAGCTAACGAGAGGATTAGCTATGCTTGCAGATGGGCTGGCATAACTTAAGCAAGAGGGCAAATACGTAGAAAAGTCAAACTCGGGCTCTGGGTGAAGGTCGTACAGCTTTTCCTCCGAAGAGCATCCGCTCCACAAATGGTAGGCAGGAAAGCAAAGTGAAAGCAGTTGTTTGGCTGGGGCTTGAAGAGCGTTTTGCAGTGTCAGCATAGCTTTGCTTAATGTTTGTTACTACTAATAATTGTATTTATAGTCCTCGCCAGCCCAAGTACTCTGAGGTTTATATGTGATAATCAAATCCAATCAAAATGTATTCACAAACTCTCAAGTAGGATCCATTTAACAAAGAGCATCCTCCAAGGTGGGCTGGAGAACAGGGAAATCAAACAAATTGACAGCAAAGAGTTTTCAAAGCCAGGAAATAATGTAGCAATGCCTTTCCCGTTGGTCTGGGGAGGACTGGGGGTGAGAACCCAGCCTGTGGCTGTAGGAGGGTACGTGCTGTGGTCACCCTGTGAACCCTTCTTGGTACAAGGGTGACCCTGAATTTCTTGAGGTTCCATTGAGGCTTCCTCATTGAATACAGATGATTCGAAAGGAACGTGGCTGTTTCAGAGAGATCTTTATCAATTGTTTTAATAGTCTGGAGAGCAAGTTATTCAATCTCACACTTAAATGTTTACATTTAATGGCTGTTTAAAATCTGTTACTGTTGGAATAGAAAGTGTTGCTATGTTGCTGTAAAAGATGAACAAATTTTCCATCTTTTTAAATACAGAACAGAAATGTTGGCTGTTTATTTCTGCATTTTCTGCATGATATTTGACAATTTTTCCATCCTCATCTATTATGAAATCTGCAACCTTGCTAGGATTTAATGTCATGCTATTGCATTAAATTTCCATATTTTTATTATTCTACAAGTCACAGACTTTCCATTGGTACCTTTAGGTTCTTTTTTCAAATTGTCTGCTCTTCCTTGTTGCTGATTTATGCTCCTTGAAATCATAGCCATCATTTTTCCATTTGCGATTGAATTTTTAAATTACTTTTACAACTTGCATTTTAACTGGATATTTTTCCTTTTTAACTAAAGAAACCTCCTTTCATGGTTGTGTTGTGGTTTTGTTTTTTTGGGGGGGGGGTGTCTTACCTGGATATTATTCACTCACACTTTATTTGCTTCAAAAACATTTTCAGTTTCTGTTTTGGCTTGTCCGTTTTTCAGAGTACCAGCAGTCAGCATTAATGGTCAAGCTAGTATCTGCAGAGAAAAATGAAATGTGGCCGTGATTACTAGTAGTGAAGCCATGATGAATATTTATGTTAGTGATTCATTCTCTTTATCTGTTTTTTCATCCAGGGAGATTGACTGTTGAACCACCTCAATGTAACTGCTATATTTTTTTGTGTTAGAAAAATATCAGTTTCTAAAGTGTTTCCTGAAGTTGAGCCCCTGTGGTAATGTAGCTTCTTCTGCATATTATGGTAGATGTATTTCCATAGGTCTGGAGGGGTCTCAGAGTGATGGCTTTTAATGCACTGTGGTAGCATCCTATACTAACTGGGTCTTAAATTTATAGACAAGCCTCAAATTCTGTTTTCTTTGTGTTTAGGAAGCAAATACAGCAGTTTGAGTCAGGACAGAGCAGGAATTACAGCGATGGGTGACTCGATAAAGAGGTAAAAGGTGCAAATTCAGTGAAGGGCCAAAGAAAGCTGCTGCCTTGGGAAGGGGTCGGGTCTAAAGGCACTCTAAGGCACTTCAGCTAATTTCTGGTATGTGGGCAAATCACCCTTGGGAGTTGGCAGGTGGGAGGCGGACCCCTCAGAGAGACCATCAGCCCTCCCAGATGAAAAAGCAGAGGCTGAAGCTTCAGGTACTCTGTATTAAGCTGAGACTAAGGATGTTGCTACTTGGGGGGGTCAGATTTTGGCTGTAGGGAGCACAACTGATGGTTCAGTGCTGCTGTCTCACAGCACTGGGAGCCACGAGGAGGTCGTAATTTAAGGACCTGCTTCATGGAGTAATGCTAGCTGGATTAAGCAGGGTGGAGGGATTGGTCAACTGTAAGAGCTATGGTGGTAGAAATGAAAGAGAAAATCATAATTGCAAATAGCAGATGAAAGCAGTTGAAATTAATTAGGACTGCAGTGTGAGGTGAAGTTGCAGAAAGCTACGTGCCATGCTGTATGTAACTACCTGCCGATTATCACAATCTCTTTGTCTGTCCACAATTCCTCAAGGCAAATCATAGCCCCTTTGCTTGAGGACTCAGAGGAACAATTGGATTTTGGCCTCAGAGAGAAATCCTTGTTAACTTGAGTAAGTAAAACATCCGTGCTGCTTATTCTATGCTTTTCATATGCTTATTGGCTGTTAGTTTAGCATTTTACAAGTGATGCCAAGAAGAGATGATATTATTTTATCTTTTCACAT
Organism: Pygoscelis adeliae; assembly: GCF_000699105.1. NCBI lineage: Eukaryota > Metazoa > Chordata > Aves > Sphenisciformes > Spheniscidae > Pygoscelis > Pygoscelis adeliae. The sequence goes on from NW_008825258.1 coordinate 101,390, forward strand.
TTTTTTCTATAAATTTATTCTTCGCGTCCCTGCAGAAACCAAGTTTCCCCCCTATTGTTCTTGTTATTAGCATTATACATAGATAAAACAATTTAAGAGTATTTTTCCTAGTTAGGCAGAGCAGAGATACAATATACCATAGGCACATCTGTCAACGTGATGCTCCTGCCTGTCTTTATTTTCTCAGTTTGCTTGTGGTCCATTTAAAATTAGATTACAACTGATTGGTTCCTGCATTCAAACTACTTTGCACGATTCTCCATCCACTCGCATATAAAACAAAACTGAGGCGACTGGAAAGCCTAAGGGATCAATTCCAAATATCACTGTGTAATAAGAACTGTATTTCCTTAATTTTTTTATTGATTCAGCACTCATTCTCCTGTAATGCTGCTGTGGTAATATTAAAACTCAGTGACTGACAGTGGCATCCCATATAAGTGATTTAAATAGCAGTACCAGGGAAGAAAGCAGGCTTTGCTTTTGCAACAATTTTGCTCAAACTGGTCCAGAGGATCTCCCTTGCAGGGAGAGAGTAGACTGTGCCTCTTTGCCCCTTTGAAATACATCATCCGTATTTCTTCCAGCCCTGTCCTATGCCTGTGAAGCCAACAGGATGCCTGCTGTTGGCACTGCTGGGTGCAGCCTGCAGCCTTTAAAAGCAAGTATGAATATTTGGGTTGTACAGGGGAACAGGTTATTTGTTTAGGGTGGGGAACTAAAGTTTGTTCAGATGCAAACCCCAGACTATTCTTCATGTGATCCACAATACAAAACAAATGAAAAGAGCATTCCTGTGAAATGGAAGGAATTTGACCAATTAATAGTCACAAAGTGTGTGCCACTTACAGGTGGGAATTTTAAAGGACCTCATGAGGTTTGGATTCACAGTCAGTGAAGTGGGAGCTGGGCATGGGAAGTCCCTTGGAAGTGCCTGGGAGTCCTGGCCTAACCATGGAAAATGGGATGGAGATTTCATTATGTGCAGTGAACCTCCCGAGTCTGCAGCACTGCGCTGATGAGAGGCGTTTCTCAGTCTCTGCCCCTGAGGCATTTGGTTGGGGAAGCAGGGTATTCGCAGCACTCTGGCATGGGTTTCTGCTCCCTGTGGGCACACACAAATAAAGGAGAACACTAAAAATGAAATAAAATTTGAAAGTAGATACATGGGAGTTCCAGAGGCTGCTGGATGGTAACTGGTTGCTCTGTGAAGACAGGTTAATCTGCTCTCATAAGTGTCCCAGAACCATAAAAATGCCGTGGCCCAGAGTCCGTTTCTGGACTGGAGAAATGTTAATGGAAATAGTCTCCTGCAGGAGTCCCCCAAGGTCTGGCAGAGACAATATTTCATGTTGGGGGTAGGTATAAATCTCCAGGGTGTTTGTTGGAACAACAAACTTGGAAACAAAAGCCAGGGAAAGTTTGATCAGAACTGTCCCAGTTGTGATGTGCTAACCAGAACTATTCACAGCAACTAAACTGTGATTAATGGTCATGTCTGAAGTAACCCAAAACTGTTCAGTGGCAATTTGTGGAAAAGAACTGTGGCAGAGCCTCTGTAGGGGCTGGGTGCTAGGAGCAAAGCTGAAGGCCTTCCCCCTTGGCTCAGCCTGGTTAAAAAGCAAATCAAACCCACCCCTGAAAAAACAAGAAGCTGAGATCTGGTCCAAAACCAACATCTCTACACCCGAGAGGGGAAGTGACACCCGCTTTGACACTTAAATGGCTATTTCATTTGCTCTGCAAACTCTGTGCTTGTTGTTGATATCAGATACTAATTAAAAGAGTGAAAAAAAGGTGGCTCAGACCTCATCTGAGTAGCATGAACAGCCCCTTGAGCTGCACAGGCACACGGGCATCTTTGCCTCGATACAGGGTGGTGGGAGCTAACACTGTTGCAAGCTCAGCCAGGAGCAGCAGACGGAGGGGAGCACAGCCCACACCACCCTCCGTCATGCCGGGGAGGTCTCTCAGCCTGGGCCCGGTGAGGGATGAGTGCCCTGTCCCATTGTTGCTTCCCAAAGCAGAGGGCTGGTTTCTGAGCTGTAGCTCTGGATTTGTTTTCTGTTGACTGAAGTCAGGCAGTGGTATTGTTCGAGTGTGATACTGAATGAATATTGAGTGTGCCTCTAAGATAAAGTCATTATTTAGGAGCTCATTAAAGTACTGGCCTTGAAAAAATTTCCTGCTGCTAATATCCTCTTTCATCACTGTGTCAGGGGTCGGAGCTGGTTTAGAGAAAGAGCTGTGTGCTCCGCAGCCGCCTCCCTCCTCTTACCTTGGTGGGGCTGCTAGGACCAGGGCTGGGATAAAACTTTTTTAAGCCTAGAGCTAAGAAAGCGCCAGGTGTAAATTGCTAAGTAACTCTGGCAAAGTCCCTCATTTCCAGAAAAGACCCTGAGGCTATTCACTCCTTCCTGTAGCGCGCTGGGGTATTGCTCCCTGCTGTGAAAGCATGCTTCTCCCTCTTGGTTTCCCATCCCGCTTTCCCCTTTCTCTCCTCATGCTCCTGAGATTCACCTCTTGCCGTGCCTGCAGGATTTGCAACAGGAAGGGAGAGAGCAGCCACCGCCATTCCCACCCTCCGCTATCCTGTGTCCTGGGAGGCAGCTGGAGCCCCAGGAGACACCGTGGACCCCTGTCCCATGGGGACACCTCTGAGCCCGCAACTTGGGGAGCAGCATGGGGCTGCCCACTTCCAGCTGCTTGAAGGTAACTTCAAAAAGGTCAAAAATGAGTTGCTGGGCTTCATCGGTGTGAAGCGCTTCCTCGCAGCCCCGTTGCTCTTTCCTAGGTGGACACTGTCAGCATTATTGCTGTGTTGGCAGATAGCAAGGTTCTCAACTCATCATGGCAGGATTCAGGAGGACAGTAAGTGTCCGTGCTGGAGAGCCTGTCTGCAGCCCACCTTTCCTCCAGACAGTGTGCAAAGGCCTGCTGGAGCTTAAATAAATACTAATTTGCAGTAATGGCATTTAATCCTCTTCAAACCATAATTTACAGTATCAGATTATTATCATAATATCTGATCTACAGTTCGTAATGCTTTATTGTTATCCCATTACAGGGAGTTCTGCTGGCACTGCATATTGTCTATTTCTCTTACAAATGTTCTACAGAAACCTTATTAATTATTAGTCTCATAAAACACCTGTTAATGTTACCATTTTAATAAATCTCCTCCTTAATTAAATTAGGTGGTTCTGATAGTAATCCTCTAATGTCCACTGCCTTTCTGTTCTCATCACAGTCTGATTGTAGAGTGGGAAGCACTGTTCAATTATAATTGATGTAGGCTATAATTCAGAACCAAATTATAACATATAAAGCCATATGATCGTTGAGGAATATAATAGATCTCCACACTAAAGTGTCATTTGGATTGATTAGTGCTGTTTCTAGAGCCTTGTTAGAGGTGAGAAAAGGCTTAATTCAAAAGGATCTTTTTTTGATTTTCTTTTTCTCTCTTTTTGTCTTAAATTCATGTACTCTATTTCCTCCTTGATACACAGCATCTAATTCAGCTACTTTGGTGTAGTGTTCACAACACCTACTTTCCCACTTGTGTTTCAGTTCTAAAGCTGAAGTTTTTTTTGTTTTGTAAAGGCAGACTACACGATGATTTTATTTAATGATTTAATAAAACTTTTCTGCCCAAAATAGGTGCAAGAAATCTTGCTGATCTAGTACTGCTTCTACCCAAGCATGAAAGTATAGTTATATACGATACAGCAATACTAAAGCCATGAGCAAAAAACTAAAAGTATATCAGAATGAAGACCTTACCCTAGCTGGAAAGTTGATGAGGCTCCAGCAAGGTTTCCCACACTGGAGCAAACATCGCTTGGGTCCAGGTTGGTTCCTCTCTGTAAGGGAATATCTCGGGAAAAAACTGTCCTGGAGACCATGTTGGTGCTTACCCAGATCCTGTTGCTGTGTGGGGTCTGAGCACCTCTCAGCCTTGACTGCTTCTTTTCAGCTTTGTGAGTAGAGATGTGCCATGTTTTATGGGCTTAGTGATGATCTCTTATCTTGCAGGAAACCCTAGAGCAAAGAGTGGAGCTTTCCCAGAACCATGGTGAGAACCTGACTCTCAGCTCTCCAGACCTCTTCTGCTACTGGGGAAAGCCTCTGTTTTACATCGCTTCACTGCCTGCCTCCCCTCCCATCGTACTCATTTGCCTTCCCCATGACAGTTACGGTCATTTATTTCCCAGGAAAGCAATGCAGCAAAATGTTATGTGTGGTTTTAATTGATTTTAATATAACTTAGAAGTTCAAGTCATAGCAGTTCCTTTTCAGGGTCTCCCCCTTCCCCAGTGCATGCCTGCTTCCTCCCCTCCCAGTCCTTCCTCTTGCCTGAGTCCTCCCTCAACTGAACCTAGTTGAATGCCCTCCTCAGTAGGTTATTGACAACTTCTTGTCCCATTTCACCAGATGCATCCCATCTCTCCCCAGTCATCCTCATTTCTCAAAGAGGATCCCATGGTTGCAATTTTGGAATAATTTGTGAATCAACCAAAAGGATGCAATGGCTATTTTGTAGGTGATCTGACCCCTTAAAAAAACCCCAACAAACCCAAATCCCCAAAATCTTTGCTTTCTTCCTTTTAAAACTGAACTACACACCAAAAATGTTTTGAAGAGGAAAAAGCTGCAAGCTTCATTTGGAAGACGTTGAAATGAACTATGACTTTTTGAAAATGAAGCATTTTGGTGTGTTTGGATTATTTGCGTCATGTTTTCCCACAGCGGAAATATTTTATAAAATTTTTTCCCACATTTGCTCATAGCTTGCAGAAACTGTGTTGTTTTGATGCCTTCTGCAGTATCAGCTTTGGTTGCTCATTTGCTCAGCCCCAGATCCATTTGTTTTGGGGTTCCCATTCCTGCCCCATGTGTATCCAGACTATATGCCTTTTCAGGCAGGGACTGAATAGGGACAGAAGATGAGGACTTCAATCTCAAGTCATTGAAAACAAGAAGTAAGTGGAAATCCATGGAAAGCAGCTGTGGAATTTGGACTACCAAGGGGGGAAGGTGCGATGTAGGTAACTTGCAGGCGATTGAAAAGCCCTGTGAACAAAATGAGGTGCTGGTTCAGTATGCCTAACCAATGCAAGTCATTCTCTGGCATTTTTCTGCTGCCTGAACTGCAGCTGTGGCTCGTTGTAGGAGTTGTGAGGAGCAGATTCTGCAGTCAAGGCTTGCAATGAGGTGTTAGCTCCTGGTGCACATGGTGGATCTTCCTGTGGGAAAGGGACGATGCCTGTTTCTCTGTCCCCTCCCGGCACTGAGCGGAAGATCCCCCATTCACTTGCACACAATGTGATAACTGACAGTGAATTTCCTGGAGCTGAATACTGCCTGCCTGAGGTCAGCGTCTGCTCTTCCATCTTGCCTTCCTGTGACGTCCGATATGAACTCCCAGCATCAGGCGATCGAGGGAGTCCTCCAAGCTGATGAGCCTTTTTGTTGCTAAGAGACGACTTCTGGAGGAGCAACAGTCATTAACTTGCTGGGAGTGGATAAGGAACCGTGAATTAAAGTAATTTGAAAACACTTCTACCTTCATACCTTAATTGCAAACTGAGGGAAATTACCCTGAAGTCTGGGGTATTCTGGTTACTCTTGGAGCGTGATCGTTCTAATGGATTGTTGGGATATTTCACAGTGGGGCTGCAACTGTGTGTAAGTATTGATGCCCTCCCTCGCTCTCTCTTTTGGGGTGCATTTAACCCATGGAAAGTGTGGCAGAGCCCAGCGTCTGCTCGGTCCTGTCCCTGCTCTCCATTCGTCACACAGAGACACTCAGAGACTACTAACTGATTAAATGTGGTGATGCTCAGGAGCAGCATGTGGCCCAGCCTTACCGAACTTTGGTAGATGAAGCGTGTCTGTTGAGCTATATTCCTACCAGAGAGAGATGATGCAGTAGGACATAATGCATTAATTATCTTGGTTTCAGGGCATTTTTTGGAACGTCACACATCTCTGCTGGGGAGGGGAGGCATGGAGTCACTCTTGTCCCAAGCGCACTGCATTTGGTGCCTCTCCCTCCCCAAATAATTCTTTGGACCATTTAACATCAACAAAATCACGCCTGTGAACCCTTTGCAAGAAACAGCGTGCAAATTCTTGCCTCGGGATGCCTGATCCTGCCCAACAGCACCTTCCTGGCCAGGAGGGAGCCCTTTGGTCAGTGCAGCTTGTTCTCTCTGCCTTCATCCCTGTGGTGTTTAGTGATTGACTTGGCTGCCCATTGCTGGGGTGAAGGCTTTGGGGGGGCTGTCTCCAACGTGTCGGCATGGCTGTGTTAGCATCCTTTCTGCTCTGGCGCAGGGCAGCGCAGAGCGCAGCTGTGCTGTACAGTGAAACGCCTTTCCTGCGTCCTGCACAAAGACAATCGCTTACGGCACATTAGCGGGATGTAGTGGAAAATTTATGTACAACTTCTCTCCAGTTCAGATTGAACAGAAATACCATTCTGTGAGAGAAGTGGGCCTCAACAGAGTTGAATGGCTCGAAGAATGGGTCCTATCAAGGCTGATAATCTTCCCTAGCGATAGCGCAGTGGATTATACAGCGATTGGATGTTGAGAGTACGCTGACCTTAATCTCCCTTAACTTTGGTTTTCTCTCCCATCTGATAATAATGGAGAAAGTACATCATGTGCCATAGAAGATTACACACATCCTGCCACACTTCGCAGATGGCTGATACAAAAATCAGAGACAATGCTGAAATAATTAAAAAGCCCACAAAAATAAACCAGTGTATTCAGCTTCTTTTGTGAGGCTATGGCTAAGGAAACTGAGCCAGCCGGCCTGAAATGCACAATATAAATGTAAGTAGATCTTATTAAGATTCTGCGTGGCTGTTAAAGCATCCTCAGCCGTTGCTTCCAGCTTAGCATCACTTGCTAGTGGGGAAGAGAGGGAGAGATTAGTTTAGGCTACTTTGAGACACCACAGATATACGCGGGAGGCATCCTCTGTTGCTTGAACTTGTATTTCACTGACCTGCTATGTGACAAGTGGAGTGCCAAAAATACAGAAGAGTTGGCACATAAAATCCATGTCTACTCTATCTACTCTGTCAAGGCTAAAGAAAAGTCCTGAATGAGCCTTGGAGAGTCAACAAATCACTAAAGCAGCAGCTAAAGGAGGAAGTTCAGCATGAGTTCAAGTCATTAAAATTCCCTCTAATGTATGCTCTTGCAGACCAGTGGGCTGAGTGTGATCCTGGCGAGTGGAAGGATTATGTGAACTTGTACGCAAGGAGAAAATGGAGAAGGTTGATGTGACTGCCCTTCAGTGTTGAAGCCTGATCATTCCTGTCATTTGAGATGGCTATGCGGGAAGAAAAGGTCAGTGGTGCACCTCTGAGCTGGAGATGGTGAGAAATCAGCTTTCTGCACAGCTTTCTTGGGCAAATCCCCACCTGTGTGCAGAGGAGTGTGGCATATTTATGTCTTGGACTTTTGCTGGTACTAGCATGAGTTCCCAAAGGGGAAGGCAAGTAGGTATAGAAGTGGCTGTTATGAACATAGATCGTTCATTTAGAAAACACCCTTTCCTAATGGTAATATTTGGCTAAAAAGCAGACAAGGCCTATGAACAGTGAATATGTTCCTTTTATGTACTTCCACACAGGCAAGGCGGAAAAAAGGAAACTTAAACCTGCATTGTGTACCTTACCCACATTTCTCATAGCCTCCAATGGGAGTTTTGCTCAGGAAGTGCAAAACAGAGCTGGTAACTATATTTCCATTTATTCAACAGTTCTGAGATTGAAAATGATAGAGACTGGGCAAAAGAAATAACAGGGGCATCTCATATCCATGTGTTGCTTCATTAAACATCTGAAAATGGCAATGAAAAAGCAGAGATTGCAGAATGAGATTTCTAGACAGCAGGATGATAACATAAAAGACTGTGTCCTCTGCTTGTGCAATACGCGTGGTCAGAAAAATAAAGGCAGCAAACTATCTTACTCTATAATAGACGAGAATTTTCATAGCTGTTATTTTAGATGCATGGGAAGAGGTATAGAAGTGGCTGTTATGAACATAGATCGTTCATTTAGAAAACACCCTTTCCTAATGGTAATATTTGGCTAAAAAGCAGACAAGGCCTATGAACAGTGAATATGTTCCTTTTATGTACTTCCACACAGGCAAGGCGGAAAAAAGGAAACTTAAACCTGCATTGTGTACCTTACCCACATTTCTCATAGCCTCCAATGGGAGTTTTGCTCAGGAAGTGCAAAACAGAGCTGGTAACTATATTTCCATTTATTCAACAGTTCTGAGATTGAAAATGATAGAGACTGGGCAAAAGAAATAACAGGGGCATCTCATATCCATGTGTTGCTTCATTAAACATCTGAAAATGGCAATGAAAAAGCAGAGATTGCAGAATGAGATTTCTAGACAGCAGGATGATAACATAAAAGACTGTGTCCTCTGCTTGTGCAATACGCGTGGTCAGAAAAATAAAGGCAGCAAACTATCTTACTATAATAGACGAGAATTTTCATAGCTGTTATTTTAGATGCATGGTTTAGATGCATGGGAAGTAGAAAAGAGAGTCACTTGTTAACTTTGGATATGTGATATGTGAACGTATAACTGAGATAAAAAATCATGTGGTTTCATCCTCCTTGTCAGAAAATATCTGCATTCAGAAGCTCCAGAAGTAACTGGAATATATGACAAAATATTGTAAAGCTAATTGACATTGTGTGCAAGAAAATTAGTCTTTACAAAAGAGATTGTTTGCTTTTATTGCTGTTTGAAATAGAAAAGACTTGATTAATCTTTCCCCCCTCAGTATGGGGAAAAAAAGTGACCAGACCACGAATTTCTGCAAAGCTGCCTGAAGGCACGATGGTTGCTGAAGGAAGGTTGCTTTTTCATACTTGCAGAGGTGTCAGGTGGCCATGGGCAGCAGAACAGTCCTCCTGTTTTCAGATCCATCATTTGGAAGTTGTAGCATCCAACATCTCATCCCCTCCTTTCGAAGCCCCATCGGAGAGATGAGGATAAAACAGGCTCATGATTTAGTAAGCCTGAAGCGCTCAGGTCTGAGGGCTTTCTCGGGTCCTTCTTGTTCTTTTTGCTAACAAAGGTCTTGATGCTAAAAGCATGCCACAGCTGAATTGAGTGGATGATGTTCATATCAAGGATGATCTTTGAATGATCAAGGTCAGCTTGAGTGGAGGAAACAGCATTGGGTGACTCTGGTATAGGACCAAAGTCTTTGAGGAGCCCAGCAGAAACTCCTGGGCATGAAAGTGGTCTTGCTGGTCCTAAATATGCAGGCTGCTGCTCCCTAACTGTCTGTGTTTCTCCCTTGCTGTTTCTGAGGAGTGCTTCGATTTGCATTCACATCAGAAAGGAAAAAGCAGTGAAAATATTTTGCCCTGAACAAAATTCAGATGGCTGATTCCAGCCTGTTGAGTCCATTTATGGCTCCAAGTAAGCTGCCATGAACACTTCCATCTGCACAGTTTAGCTTTCAAAATCTGGTATTAAATCTGAGGGTAAATAGTAAATAATTAAAATGCTGAGGGTAGGCAGTCTCGCAGCTATCCTTACTGATAATTTGGTCCTGCTGTCACAGGGATTGACTCTGCAGCTGAGGAAGATGTAAAGCTGTAAACTCATGCTCGTGGACTTTCAAAGCCCATCTCTGCTACAGGAGAACCGGCAGCGTGTGGGGATCTTGCTGTAAGAACTGGGGTTTAAAGCCGTTGCCCGTCATCCTCACCAGTCCCATGCAGGCATCGTCCCTGGAGCAGAAATCACCTCCCCATGGCCTCCACCCTGGGCAGCTCCCTGCCACAGCTTGTCACCCGGCCTCTCACTAACAAACTCCCACGAAACTCTGCAAGCTGCATCACTTCTTGGGAGCAGAGGTAAGAGCAAACTTTTGACCTGATGTGGTGGCTGGGATGGAGGGGACCTGCGCAAGCCCTGCCTATGCGTGGGTGACTTGTCTTTTGGTTTAGCTCAGCCTCGCAGCCCCCGGCACTGCCCCAGTGATCCCTAAACCAGCCCTGCTGCACGGAGATGCTCCAAAAGCCTTTTCTGACAATGGGAAATTTGTAACATAAATTCCTACTTTTATTTTGAGGTTTGTCTTTTAGGAAAAAAGGAATACATGCTTTGGTTTGTACTAGCTTGTGCCGTGTCCTGGTTTCAGCAGAGATAGAGTTAATTTTCTTCCTAGTAGCTGGTACAGGGCTGTGTTTTGTTCTGGATGAGAACAATGTTGATAACACACCGATGTTTTAGTTGTTGCTGAGCAGTGCTTACACTAGCCAAGGACTTTTCAGCTTCCCATGCTCTACCGACTGAGAAGGCTG
>NW_008825258.1:112208-127391 GCF_000699105.1 Pygoscelis adeliae
AACTGGGGAAAGCTGGCGGGGGGGGCCGCTGCTCGGGGACTGGCTGGGCATTGGTTGGCGGGTGGTGAACAATTGCATTGTGCATCACTTGCTTTGTGTATTATTATTATTATTGCATTATTTATATTATTTTATTTCAATTATTAAACTGTTTTTATCTCAACCCACGAGTTTCTCTCACTTGTGCTCTTCCAATTCTCTCCCCCATCCCACCGGTGGGGGGTGGGGAGTGAGCGAGCGGCTGTGTGATGCTCAGTTGCCAACTGAGGTTAAACCACGACATGCCGTTAGGTCCTGAGGCAGACAATGAAAGCTGTAATTCCAGCTGTGTCTGCACATCAGGCCAGCTGCTGTATGCCTGCCCAGCGGCCCTCCATGCCGTTGTGATCTGCTGCCATCCACCTCATTTCCCTGGCACAAATCTCCTGAGGCAAATCATCTACTTAACCAAACTCAAACCCAGCTCCTTCACTGGGGAAGGGCTGCCCCTGGGCTCCTGCCATCCTTTTGTGTCCTCCTCCCCTCCCAAACCAATGGGAGCAGAGGGGCTGGGAGGAGCCCAGCGAGCACCAACAGGTCAGGTTTTCAGTCACCCAAGTCTCACCTGCTGTGCAGGTGGGCTGCTGCTAATATTGGGGCTCATCCTTATTAGCTCCCATGTCTTCTCCTCTAGTTGTTGTCAAGGGCTTTGCCTCTTTGCTTTGACTGTTAAAAGGGACTTTTTAATTATGTTTTTGATGCATCTGTATCTGTACAGCATTTCACAAGTCATGTGGTTCCCTGCACACCTTTGGTTTGTGTTGGCTCTGTAATTATAGTGGTGGAGAGGGATTCCCCAGGAGCTCCCAGCCTTGCCAATGGGTCTCTGCTGGTGGCACCCAGGCTGTGGGCTCCAGACATGCGGTGGAGGTGAGGGTGGGGAGGGGAGGAGGGACATCGAAATCCCTGCACCAGCATCCAACCTAACAGCCCAGCGCTGCAGCTGGCAAGTAGCACATATCACAGCGCCAGCGAAGCCTGCAGCCTCTGGAGTACAGATGCATTAGAGCCTAAAGAGAGAGCTGTGCTCCCTAATGGACACATGCCGTGTTTTCAAGCATCTGCGCATCTTCTCCTGATTGTCTGCTGTTGAGCCCTCATTTCAAGCAGCGCTGGACTCTCTGCTGTACGCCAGCAACGGTTCTTCCAAACTTCCTTGATTGTGTCTGTGCCTGTTGCTCAGTGCTTGCGTGATGAAATGGAAGGCAGCAAGAGTGACGGAGATTAAATGAGCAGCAAGAGGAAACTGAGCTGGATTTTGGGAGGGTAATTAGCGGTGCTGGTGGCTCCAAGCAGAGTAAGGGGTTTTGCTTTCTTCTGTTACCCGCATGGCACTGGGGCGACGCCGGGCAACTCCCTCCTGATCTTTCTCTAATTAAAAGGTTTTTCTGGGTAAGGACTGGAATATATGAAGTGATAAATTAAACGCTGCGAATTCCCCGCTCTGAGCTCGTGCTGCAGCAGGAAATAGATTCTGCATCTCGCAGTGAAGCCAGCGAAGAAACTGCTCCTTTCCCATTGCAAATAGGAGCTTGCGGTGCTTTCAGCAGCAGCTGGCTTCCCCTCGGCAGGTGAGGAGGCAGACTGCCGTGTTTTCTGTACCTGGACACCAGTGACAGTGCCCAGCGTTAGCGAACTGGCCATGGGGTGTAGAAGCTATCCCCTGAGCAAAGGCAGAATAAATGCGCTGAGTGTGGTAGGGCTCTACTGGCATTAGTCCAGGAGAGGAAAGCAAAGGAATTGCCTTCTTCCAGTCAAAAAGCAATAGCAGAGCTGCTTAAAGCAGTTGCTGCAGCCCCTGGTCTGCACTGGCCTCTTTCCCAGTATGCGGGGTGGAAAATGCAGCTTTTCTGCCTAACTGCAGCAACTCAGGCTCCCACCTGACATCATCCCTCACGGCAGGCTGGAGACAAGCGGGGTGCATAGCAGGGAGGAGACTGGCAGCCCGGAAGGATGGAGCAGAAAGAAATTGCAACCCTCAAACCCCTGAGGTACCGCAGCCCTGCAGGGACAGCTACAGGGACCATCCAGGGGGGATAACCCGGAGATACAACCCTCTGCTCCCAGCTGACCGCCTCAGCGCTGGGCAAATAACTAATGCACTAAAGCAAGTCACACACAGGCAAAAAAGGAAAGGCTTCACGTTGATCCTAAGGGATTTTTTGGAAGTTTTCTCTGAAACATCTTTTTTTTTTTTTTTTTAAAGGTTTGGTTAGAATGAAATGGAAAAGGGAGGCTGTTTTCCTGTGGCCTGGAGTCAGTTTTTAAAAATGTAGTTGTAAGTGAAAAATCATTTCAAAATAAAATTAAAAGCTGCCCCTCAATGCTAAAAGAATGTCAAAATTGATTTTTTTTTAGGTTTTTTGACCTGACCAAAACAACCTCACAGTTCAATAGCATTTCAAAATACTTGAGTGAATCCAAATCTGCATGTTCTAGAGAAAAAGCTTTTTTTCCAAAAAAATTCAATAAGCTCTCCACAGGCATCACCTCCTGGTTTGTCCTTGCAGTAGGAGGGATGGTTTGTTCCTATCCTTCTGATAGATATATATATATTTTTATTTTAATAAGTAAAACTCATGCATAGTGTAAGCACACCAAAAAGCACACACCCTATTGAATTTTCAGAGATAAGTATTTTAAATCCAGCCTTTCCCAAAGCTCCAGACATGCATTATTTACAGGGGAGAATAATAATGTAACAAAGCTGTATTATATTAAAATTGTTCCATAAAATATTACGATTATCATTTTTTGTAGCTTGACTTAAGGTGCACAATTTATATAAAACAATATGAATTATTTTCTGTTACACAGAGCCTACACTGAATAATTTTTTGTATTACAGTTATTAATCTTTCTATTTAAATGCAAATTTTTCCTTTCAACTGAGAGCTAAAGATACTTTTTATACAACTAATAAAACACAACTTTGATCTTCTGATCCATCATCAGGGAGATGGCTTTCTCAGTTGTGTTTGGGATGTCTCTGCCAGAACATGGTGTTTCTTTTACAGCAAAGATGCTTTCTTCATAAATACATTGAAAATTATTTCCGGTTAAAAATGAAATATTCATTTGTACAGCAAGGTGTGACTTGGGCAATCCTTAGTTGCTTTGTTTTTGTAATAAGAGAAGAGAGCTAAAAAGAGTAGTGTCCTTTGTGTGGGCATATGCCCTGCCTGCAGTGTAGGAGGGTAACTTATCCTCAGAAAATCTTGCTTTGCGTCCTAGTGGGTTTGCTGCTATGAGAAACTTTAAATCAAGGTTTCTTTGAGCAGGTGGTGTCAGCTCGTGTGGGAGCTGGTAGGGTGGCTCTGTCAGGGGAGTCGGATGGGGCGGTCAGAAATGTTTCATCCAGCCGTGAAGCAATGGTTGAAGAAATGTCAGGCTTCCCGATCACCACACTATCTGTGCTGTTAAGAAACTTCAGAAAGCTTCATGTCACCCCCAAAATACTGTATCACCAGAAACTCAAGGGACACGGGGGCAGTTTGCTCTGCATAAGCATCAGAGACTCTGTCTAAACCCTTGCTCTTCCCATCTGCAGAAGGGAGTGGAAGAGGCCCCATTGGACTAGGAGGGGACTTGCAGTGTCTGATCCCTGGGAGCTGCCATCAGCTGGTGTTTTTGCAGGTCTCGCCATACGTGCGAGAATGTGACAGTGCTCAAGGAGAGCGGTAACTCCTAGCTACCTGGCAGCTTGTATCCTAAAGCAGAAATCAAAGTTGCTTATGTGATTTCAGGCTAATTTCTGCCAATTCTTGTTCTGACAAAATACTACTATTACCCTGAGCAACTCCAAGGACAGCTTCCTTAACAATGTTTATAGCGTCGGACTTTTAGTTACCAGTATTAGCAAAGGAAGTTGAAAACCACGCTGCACCTCCGTCTTTCATCCTTGCATGAGCACAGCCTTCCCCTTCCACCTTCCAAGAAATGCCATCTCCTGCTGCTGGAAAGCTTTCCGATAGTTTCCCAGGTCCCGCACTGGCCGGCAGAACGTGTTGTCCTCTGTTTGTTGGCTACCCCCTGGTCTCCCTTGTTAGTTTTGGTCTGACTAACCCTAGGTGGGAGCTTGGCTGCTTCAGCCAGTGGAAATGCCGGGTAATTGAAAAGGCTAAAGCAGTGAGCGGTGTTATAATTAACTGGCCGTATTAGGCAGTTTACAATTCTGACACCTCGCAAGAGTGGAAGTTTAATGAGAATGGAGAGAGGCTCAAAAGCAATCCATTTTCCCGGTAAAAACTGTAATGAAGGTGTGAAATGATGCACAGCTAACTAAACCTGTCTGTAATAGCCTCTCTGTTATAATGTAGTGATCTGACAGACTTTAGAAAAAACAATACAGAGGTCATGTATGTGCATATATAATACATATACCTTTCCTTACAGTGCTAGTGTAATGTATAATACAGCTTCACTGGATGTGCCACGCATAGGTCAGGTGCCAAAATGTGTAAAGAACTGACCTTTGAAAGAAAATGCTCATTTGCAACGTGAGATCAGTGCAACCCAAGGAACGCCCCATAGAAACATGTCCTAGAAAGGACATTCAAGTGGAGCACGTGGGGCTGTGAACACCCGTGCCAGGGCCAGCTCTGATATGGCACAAAGTCCTTCTCCGCTACCCATGCGCACCGGCCCAACCTGCTTGCTATAGTCCTAACTGTGATGAATTCCTTGCAGATCTGCCACAGAGGAGCAGAAAGTTAGCGTAAAGGTATTATCTTACTGTTTGCTTCAGAAGAGGCTGTCTTTCCGATTATTAATTTAAAATTCAGCAGTAGCAGCTGTAAACAGTGTACTTCGCACAGCAAAACCCTGTAGTCTGTCACTGCGATTGAATCTCTTTGCCTTCATTTGCAAGTAACACACCGGATTAGGGTGGGTGCGGAGGGAACTGGAATGAGCATGGCACATGCCACGTGGCTTCTGGTGGCACTTGGGAGCGAGTGGCCCTCTGAGGATATTTTTGGAAGTGGGTGCTTTCCTGTGGGATCTTGTGTCCCCCAGACTTCATAGGGTTTTATCTTTTAGCCCTGCAGGGTTTTACTCTGAGCTGACGAGGAGCTGGGTACCTGTTTAACCCCGTGTCCTGCGGGAGCAGATATGCTGTGCCTCTCTGTAGCACCCAGCTGATGTAGAGTGTGGTCGGGAGGTCATTTCTGCCCACAAAATGCCCCAGAGCTGTCCCCAGCACGGAGCACTGAGGGAGGGCTGCTCCAGGTGTATTGCACTCAAAGAGGCAGGCTTCATTTTGGGTAGGCAAGCTCATTTGTCCACCCAGGAGCCCTTTGCCACCTGGCATCACCTTTGCTCTGCAGCATGAGCCCGTTCCCAGCTATCAGCATCCTCACGTGGTGGGAACGCGTCTGTTGTCACCTTTGTGTTTCCAGCTGGGCTGATGGCGGCTGAGGGCCAGTCCTCCAGGCGCTCGGAAGTCTGATGTTTCCTGTGCTGGAGTCTAAATGCATCAGTGTGGTTTCTGGCAGACATGCATGGAGGACAGTTTCCATTCTGTGCAGCTCTTGTTCCAGTTTGATTCCAAAGAGAACTTTTCCTAGCTGAACTGAGTTACCTTTTCCTTTTTTAAATGTATAAATTGTATGACTGATACAAATGTCAAGCACATAGATGAAGAATAAAAATGTAGTTAAACATGTTGTTAATTGCAATCAGTGTGTAAATACCTGAGCCCATAAATTCCAACTCACTTAATTAATTTTACAGTTTCCTTTGCTTGTCAGGACTTGCATGAATATGGCCAAGCTTTCATATAGCTGCTTGCAGGACAGAGCCATGATTTCTAAACTGCATGTATTTTGCATGTGGCATATGGTGAGAGCTCATGAAACATAATTGTGGAGCACTAATGTTCAGCTCTCCTGCAGGGAGTATCACATCCTGAAGGGTGACTCCTTTCAGTAACATCAAGATTCTATAGAAAAGCAGCTTATTTTAAAGATCTCAGCCATATGATTTATGGTAAATACCACTTGTATTTCCATACTATGAGTTTCTGTTCTAGAGGCTTGCCCTTGTTGGTGCTCAAATTTGTTTTTGTTTAGCATGTCGCAGGACTTGGAGCAATACAGTTTTGGCAAAATGTGTGGGAAGACTATGTAAACACTATGCAAGCTTTCTATATACTCTGTGTGTCCTCTCCAGTATATTTAAATGATCTAGCTATGCAGTTAAAGCATACCCGTTAATACAAGTTACTACAAAGACATGGTCACTTTATGGGAGCACTTAAGTTACATTTTTATAAAGAGAACAAGAGCATCCCCTGACACACTGTTGTACAAATAACGAAGAACAGAAGCTCAATTAGTGAAAGCACGGAAGTGAAAAGTGAGACAAGAATCATGTAGCGTATAATTCAGTAGGTATATTAGTTTGTATAATATACTGTTTCTTATACATTAAACAGCTGCATTGAGGAATGAATTAGCTGCTTTTCCTATGGCAGTTTTCTAAACTGGGGTTGTCAGAATTTTTTTGCAGTGTTCTGACTCGAGACAGGAAAAGTCGATTCCTTAATTCTAAATTGATGGAGGTGTCACTTTGATACTTCCATTTACTTTTTTCATTACAGGAAGAGCAGAAATTGTCCAGAATTATTTTTTCATTTTGTGCTCCCCTGAGACTCCAGAAACAATGAGTGATGTTTTTTGTCCATATTATTTTAGATTAATATTTTCCAAGCGGTGATACATAGAAGCATGAACGTCAACAGTTGGCCAGAAGGTAAAGAAAGAAAGAATTGAGTTTACGGAAATAAACCCGATCCCTATTCTTTTTCCTTAGAAGCCAACAGCATGTTTCCAACAAGGTGAGACTACATAACAAAATGCTGCACTCTGGCCCGTGCCTGCAGAGCTCTTTGGTAATGTGACTTCTGAAGCCCTTTGTGCCTTTTCTAGAACAAAGCCATGGTTTCCATTCTGATCTCCTGAGAGAGCCTAAGGGCTATCAGGGCGGTTTGCGGTATGGGGTTTGCACTGAGTTCAGAGACTTGAGAGCCTGATTTCATGCAGCTTCACATGCTTTAATCCTGCTCTCGTGGTAGTTCTCTCTCGGGGACTGCCAAGTGTCTGCACTGGCCGGTGGTCTCATGGGGAAAGTGCATCTGTATAGAATCCTGAGAATAATCCCAGGGAAAATGGTTGCTGTGAAAAAATTAGATTATCAGCATGTGTGTCATTTCCATCAAAAGCGCTTCCCAATTAGCTGGTTCAAAGTGATCGTTGTTGGTAACCTCCTTTTGTCAATCACTGTTCCCATGTATTTATATAGGGCTTAGTGATGAAACTACTTTGAAACAAGTGCAAAAATATGTATTTTGCAAATTAAATTACTCTTTACCAGCTAAAAAGGAAAACCAAGGAGAATACTGACTCTGGCAGAAATGGGGTCTGCAAAGGAACTTTTCCAGGATGGAGCTGGAGCTGTCGGCACCAGCACTTGGTCCAGGGGAGTGTGGGGGGCAATGAGATTCAATTCAATTCAGTGGAGTTTTGCTGCAACCTCCAACTCAGCGTGCTGCTACCCGGGGAAGAGAAAAGATATTTTCAGAGGAAAGGTTGTCTTTATAAGGCGTCTTGGAAGAACGCGTGGATGTGTCCTTTTCTGAAACAGCAGTTTGTTTCTCAATTACCTTTATGTTCTTTTATGGAATTGGAAATTATACAATTCCTTTGACTCCCTAAGTCATTATTATGTTACTAAATGTTTCAGAACTTGTCGCTATTTTTTCTGTCACCAAAAATTGACAGCACATTGCCCCTGCTACAAAGATGCTGTAAGCCAGGGTTTGGTATGGGCTTGTTTTGATTAGGGTTGGTACACAATTTTAGCATTTTTGTCAGTGTTTTGCCAACGTTGCCATTGGGTTTGCATGCACCAGAACACAGTCCTAGTCTCTTTTCGAGCAATGGCTATGCTGGCTGCCTGTGTGGGCAAACCTAGAAAGCAATCTTGAAATTTCCTTTCAAAATGTTATATACTGCCTGTTTGACGACAACACCCAGAAGTGAAGCAATGCAAGCAGCGTCGCTTCATTTAATAGTGTGAGATCCTCACAATGTATTTCAGTTTATATTATTCTGGAGATAAGAATCTTTAAATACTGAAGGAGCATACAGTGTACAAGCATTGTATTGACATTTTTCTATGCTATCATAACCATGGATTCATCTGGTTGTCCTTATGTTAGCAATTTAATTTTAATCCAGGGCAATAATGAAAAAGTGCATTACCGGGGAAAAACAAACTCTTCATAGCCCGTGTTCCTGATATTTTTTAGGGAATTGAATTGCATTTTCTGTTGACAATAACAGACTATCTTTAGGTCTTCCGTGAACATCTATGTACAACAAAAATAGGTTTGCTAATGTCAGCCAGAGGAAAATAAACTATTTGTAGCTCTTGTACTGGGGGGAAGATCTGGACCCCCCCGTCTGTGCCCTGTGGCACCTTTACTCTGCAATTTCCCGTGAGGAACTCGAGCAGCTTCTGGGGCTCAGGAAGGCACTTCTGCATGTGCTCACCTTCAGCTGGGAGCCCTGCCCTCCTCAGGAAATGTTTTTGCCAGTCTGTTATAGATCAGCAAGGGTGGGCTGAGCTGCCCTCCAGGCTCAGGGCGTGGTTGAGCGAAGCTGTGGGTCAGTGTTGGAGTGCTCAGGTGGGGACTGCTCTTTCTGCTGCATAGCCAGAGCCCAGGCGGGGCAAACCTCCCCCACAGCTGCGGAGAGGGGTTTTAACTGCCAGCAGCAAGAATCCCTTCAGATGCTGAAAACCAGACTCTTTTTTCTTTTTTTTTTTTAGGAACAGGTTGGTGGTGCAGGCATTTGCCGTACGCAGTACAGGTGACTGCTGCTGATTGCAGCAGGTACCGGAGCAGTAGCTCCCAGCCAGAGCACTCCAGGTATGGAGGGGAGGCTGATTTTGATGTGCAGGGAAGGTGCAGCCTGTGTGGATGCAGAGCGTGGCGTAGCGTAGACAGGGAAAGGGTATTTAGCAAAGGTGGCCTGGGAAATTTGTGTCAAACGGGGCTCCTCGCCCTTGCGGGAGACCCAGCTTCTCGTAAGGATCTGGTTGTGAATGCTTTGGGATGGTGGGTCCTCCCAGCTCCAGTGCCCTCCAAGGAATGGAGGCACAGTCCAGAGGCTGTTCAGTTGCAGGTTTTCATGGCCACAGCACAACTGTAGCCACAGATTTGTTCAGAACTGGGAACAATCCAAAATCTAAAGATATTCAGATCAGAGAGCAGACTTGGGTAAGTGCTCACGAGTGTTGTAAAAGCAGAATAATTTGGATTCCATTTTTTAATAATTTAATCTCTTTTTATATATACACTGCTCAGTATGAGATTTATTTCCCTTAGTTATTTTTTTCTAAACTCTTCCAAAGAATCTTCTATTACAATTTTGAGCTTTATTAAAAAAAATCCTAAGGGAAATGTGTACTATTCTTTATTAAACTACATAGGATGTATTCCTAAGAGTCACTCACACTCCTCCCACACGCACCTTCCCACATGTGAGATAAATTAAGAATGTCACTATCTTTAATCTAGAAATATTTTCATCTTCCACTGCAAATGTGCAGTGATGCATCTAGAATAGCACTGACAGGGGAAGAAATCTTCACATGAACAGAATTTAGCTATTTGTGTTCCCTTTCTACATGCACTTAGTATTTTATCCACAGGGGATATTTTCTTCAGTGGGATCATGTCAGCTGCAAGTAAATGGAGAAAGAAAACCCTTGTTTCTTTATATCTAAACCTGTTCTGAGTCCTGCCCTTTAGCCAGTCTCTCTCTGACAGCCTGCACCCGGTTCAGAGCCTTGCAAAGCTGTAGGAGATGTTGACTGAAGGGCATTGCATTTGCTAATGGCATGGTGGGTGCTGGGGAATCAGTCTGACACGTGATGGTGGTGCTGAGAGTAGCCTTCACCTCCTGGGTCTGCACAAAACTGCTGGCTCCAGTAGGGAAGCAGATGGGAGCGGAGACTTGAGAACTAATCTTTTGTCTGTGCTTCTGCCTCTGTGACTAATTGCTCTGAAATTTGCACATGTAATAGCTTTCACTTTTCCTAATACCTCTTACTAGGTTAGCATTTAAAAAAGATGTATTTTCTTGTCATTAAAAGCGCTAGATGCAAATGGAGAAGCAGATAGATATGCATTGCTTAATAATTAAAATAGAACCACAAATTTCAGGGAGTGTGGTCAGGCTCCAAAGAGTACCTGATCCCGTGTCCAATGCACAGTACAGTAGCAAGAAATGCACCCACTGCACCACTCCTCTATGGGAACGTACAGATTAGAAATTTCAAGGGCTATTGAACACTGTGAATTTCCACTGTGGATCAGCACAAAGTTATTTGGCACAGGAGGTGCTCTAGCTGTGATACATTGGGGAAGTTCATATTGTGCAATGGCCCTAAAACTCACCCTTCCTCCTCTAGTATGGAGAGATCCAGTGATAAGACATGTTTAATATAAAGCAGGTAGGATACTAGCTGACTAGAGCAGGTTTTTTTTGCCTCCTGTTGCCTTTTTATTATTCATCTTACAATCATCTCCTTTGCTATTTATATTTAGCATAGATAATAATTAAACCAGGGGACAGAGGTGCGATGGTGTGAATGTGAAGAAAAACTCCATGTCTCTGATGTTGCAAAGTTGCAAAGCTGGCCGGGACTGGAGGAGTCCTTAGCCTGAGGAAATGTGGTCCATTGCAAATGCTTGCTGGAGAGCAAGAAAGCATTAACATGCAAGCGCTACTCCTTAAGTGGCCAGAATGTAGTGATTAAAGTGCTCTTGCTGTGTGATCTTGGGCCTCTTGCCCTTTCTATTCCTTAATTAATTTCCTTTATCATTTATGTATTAATAAAAATAAATTACCTGCTTCATGGGAGGTGAGAGGTTTTATTCATTTATGTTTGCAAACAGCTTTGAGATCCAAGGAAGGAAGGAAGAGGCTACAGATGTGAGATGGCTGTATGTAGCGCATGAATGATACATGACAAGGTTTTATTCCTTGGCAGTCTGATAATTTGGCATAGGTGTAAGTCTTTTTCCTTTTCTGCTCTCTAAGTTTCTTTTTCTGACATCGTCAAATAAGGCACAGCTTTTGCCTCTAGCGTGCTATGTAAATGAATGGATGTATGGACACTTTGATTTTGGGTTGATCAGTACCTTTGTTTCAGCCTTCTTTCTTTCGTGAGCATTTATGGAGAAGGGCACTGCCCAGTGACCATGGAGTCATCTGCCAGCAGGTCATCCGTTTGAAAACCAGTGCTGGGATTTAAAATTGCTACCATGTCCTATTGTTATGGAATGAACATGGATTTATCTCCTGGAATGATGCTCTGCTTTCTGCTGTTACCAATAGGGTAGCAACTGCAGAGGTTATTGTGCATGGGACAGAGGTGTACAGAAAGAAAGTTTCCAGGTAGAGATGTAGAGTTGGTTATTCTTTACTGTCACAACTTGTGTCTTGCACTAGAATTCAGATTTTTAGTGACTTCCTCTGAAAACAAACTTGATCAAGGTCTTGCAGTCTAGCAAACCAACATGCAGTAGCGCTGGCCAGAGGCTGCCTATATGTCATCGGTAGCTTTGTCGGTGGAGTTCAGTGAAGGCTGATGCATGCCCATGAAAGGCAGAAATGTGCTATCAGTGGATCTCTTGATGTCTTTTCTACTGCGAGTAATGCAAACAAACATGACAGCCCTTCCTACCTGTGCAAATCAGTCTCAGGGTGGAAGCAACATTAAAAACCAGCATCTCTTCTCTTGTAATGTCTAATAGCAACGTCTAATTCTGGATTTTCAAAGCTATTCCCCTTAAGGTTATCCTGTGATATGGAGCGTGTTTGTGCACAGGCGGCGCCGCAAGAGCAGCTCAGTGCACTTCAGTATGCAGTGAGCTCCTCGTCTGGGACTCCCCTTGGAGTTCCTCAGCAGGCACTAAGGATGTGTCATCCTTTGAGTCATCTCTTACTTTTAAAGCAGCTTTCCTCCATGAAAGCTGTTTTCGTTTTGACTCCAAAAACTTTACACAGAACACCACATTTCACAGTCCTTTGACACAGATTTTTGCAGGGGGAGCAGGTGCGGGGGTGAAAAGATGAGAGCTGCCTTTGGGGCCGTGCGTGCCTTCACCCCTTGTGTATGTCATGCCTTTTTCATCAGAAGTTTTCTTTGTGCCCCTCCCCAGTTTACTTGTCCCAGGGATTTTTAGAAACAGTCAATACCCTCTTGGACTGAGCTGTGTGGGATGGGGAGCTTAAATTGCTCGGAGGATGCCTCTCACCCCGTCTCCTATCTTGGATCGAAGCTCAGGTGTCCTGTTCCCTTCTCCCTCTTGAATGCTCAGGGTTTATGTTTCTCTTGTGCTTATGACCTAGATTCACTCTAGGGCAGAAACCTTTATGGGGCAGGGAGAAGGGGAAATGTCTGCCTTTGCAGTGTGAGAGTGGCCCCAGCCCTCCCACAGTAGCCTCCTCTCATTTTGGGGGGCAATTTCCATGCTGCAGGGTGGTCTCAGCAGCTGGCCTTGAAACCCTCCTGGAGGCTCCTGCTGACATACAGCCTGGCTCCCCTGCTTGCACTCCTCCACTGAGCTCTTGGGGCCAGGTCCACAGGCAGCCCAAAGTGGTGGGCTCCCATCACCCAGCCCTTCAGAGCCGAGGTCCAGTTAATGGCATGTGTAAAGCCCTCCCACTGACGAGGCCATCCGTGCTGTTCCAGAAATGTTGAGCTAATTGCACAAAAGGTGAAGCTCCAGTACAGCAACGATTGATTCAGCCTCAGGCCCTACACAGCAGAGAGCAACTCACGAAAACCGAAGACGAGGCACGTGATTGCAGACCCTTAATCCAGCTAAAATACCATGAAGCTTGACCTCATTAGAAAAAAGCCACAAAACACATCTCCCTGGACTGTTCCTTGCTGTGTCTGGTGAAATACTGGGAGCTTGGCCAACCAGTCAGGTATTGCCCCCTCTCCTGCAGAGTACTGTGTTTTCCTCTCTGCCTTGGAAACACTCATAGACCCAGAATGAACTCCTATAAGCTCATGGAGAGGAAAACTTATGACTTACTAATTATTACATAGACATAATGTGATTGTAGCCCCAATGATAAAAGCTGATACAGGGCTTGTAGGGTGAGGGAGTAAGGCAAACAAGCAAGGCACATGTAGGGTGTTATCAGGGGCCAGGAGGATTTGTAAGCTGGTCATCAATGTTTCCCTTAGATACTAATTTTCTGGGGGAAGTTAATACACAGCCACTGCACAGTTGCAGGGCTGCCAGCTCATAGTCTGGGCCAGCCCTCAGCACGAACCTCCCTCTCCCAGCAAGTCTGGTCCACTTCAGAGCGTAAGCTGAGGCTGCACGTAGAGTGGGATGGACTTTACATGTGGCAGCGTCATGCCTTTGCTTTCAATGCCTATCAGTTTCCTTAGTGTAGACAAGTCTCTTCTTCTAACCGCAGACGGCTCTTGCTCCAGGCCTGACTATTTGGATGCTGAGATCTCTACAGTGGTATTTGAAATTCATGTATGGGAAAGGTGGAGGAATACTGGCATTTCTATGCACGTGGCTTAATTCTTTACAGTGGTTGTCTGTAACCCTTGGGTCATGGATGAAGTAGTCCTACAAGATGGCTTGGTGTCTACAGAGATGCCTCTTCAGTGGAGGGAGCAGGGTGCTGTGTCCCAGTACCCTCTTCTTTCTTTTGCTTCTCTCAGTTGAGCACAGGTAGGTGGTCCGGCAGTGCAGAGTAATCTTTCTTTCACAGCTGCACTGCAGGCAGGGGATCGGGGAGGGGACGAGGGATTTTGTTGGCATTTGTGGACTAGGGATGACAAATGTTTCCCTGTCACTAGCACATCACCGCTTGTATCAACCAGGAGCGTCAGAGCAGCTTGGTGCAAACTGGCTGAGCGTCCTCAGCGATTTGTCGTGGTCATTAGCGCAGCGTGAAGCGCCGTGTCCGCAGGCTCCTGCTGGCTTGCAGCGCTATGGGGTGCTGTAGGGCCTGTGGACCCCTCGGGGATGCCCACGTGCAGCAGCTCCCATCTGTACCATTCACTGTTAAATGTCAATATGAGCCTATTAGAGGGAGGCCAGGGGAAGCGGGAATGGCAGCTCAGCGGGCAGTGACGGATCATACGCTGGAGAATGATTGATTTACTTATTTAGGGCTCTGTTCAGCAAAGATTCAGATCCATGGGACTTGGGCTTAATACGAGTTGGGGAGATGAGGCTGTTTCAGCAGCAGAGGAAACCACCAGTACTTCAGGCCTTTCATAGCACAGCGCTTATGCATTTATTTGACCCATTGCACAGCATCGGGGCCAGCCCCACTGCCAGCGGGGAGCCCTTCGCCGTGCCACCAGGCTCAGCCACCGTGAGAGTTTCAGGTGCTGCAGCAGCACAGAGGAGAGTTTTGGAAATGCAGATTTTGGGGGGGCTCTGGGCCCAGTCCAAGCCCTGCGGCAGTAGCGCTGAGCAGATGCACCCCTCATTGCAGGAGATGCTCAGTTACTCTCCAGCTTTTGCTTTGCTGCAATACACTGAAGGAAGGAGAGTGCAGTGTGGGCTTTGTGAACAAGGACCATCCTGGAGCAGCAAGGCCCTGGGGGAGGGTGGTCCTGGGGCGATTTCGCCAGTGACCATAACTGTCTTACTAATTTGGGACACCTCTCTTGTGAAATGCCTGTTGGTATGTCCCACCACCAATTGGGACAGAAAGACTCAAGCTGACACCGCACCCTGCAAACCTCTGGTGTGATGTAGCCCAAACTCTATGCCCAGTCTTTGCTATGCACCTTCTGGATCCAGAGCACATGTCTGTCGTGGTCCAACTTGGTAGGAATTGCCAGGCTTAATCAAACCAGTGATTCATCTGCTTTCGGAGCCTGTCTCAGGGCGTGGGCAGCACCAGCTGCTTCCGAGGGAGGTGTGAAAGGGCCGTGACAAACAGCTATGCAATACCCCCCGGGAGGTGTCACTTCCTGGCAGCAGTGTTTGGCCTGGAGCATCAGCCTTGTCTCAAGTGAAAATACAGCAAAGTAGGTACTCCACAGCCGTGGAGCACAGAGATTGTAAGGACTGAAAAG
>NW_008825258.1:127446-154902 GCF_000699105.1 Pygoscelis adeliae
TGCACGTGACTTTCCTGCAAAAGAGTTAGAGCCATCTGCATCCTCCTCCAGACAGGTCTTTGGCTGACAGCAGCAGTTTTGGTGGGGCTGCCTAGTTCTCCTGCATGTTTCCACTCTACCGGGACTCCCTTTAGCTTAATTACCTCCTCTGTGCCCATTTACCACTAAACTTTCTGGGACTGTTTCTTGGCTGCAGCTGCCAATCTGAATACACTCTGACTTGGAAAAAAAAAAAATCAAACATCTATTAGAAGTAGCCAAGTTGCTAATGGAGACAGATCAAGTGTGATGTACATCACCTGAGGGCTGAGCACTCAGGAGCGAGACTAGGAGGAAGCACTCAGCTACTTAAGAGAGGGATGCAGAGAGACCTACACTGGAGGATGCTCTAGCTACCTGTGAGAGGTATCTGCAGTGCTGCCTAGTGTCTGCTAGTATCCCATTCATTGGGCAGGTAGTACACTAGAAAAATTAATGGGAATAGGTCAGAAAAGTTGGAAATTTAGCGTGTTATCTGCAAAATGCAGGTGGAAGAAATGTGTTCTCTCTTAAAGACTTCCACATATTTAAGTCCCTCGTGTCTTTCCTCCTAAAGTCAGCGCTTAAAAATAGGACTGAAGAAGGAATATAACATTGTTGCTGGTGTTAAGCTGGCAGTTAGTTAGTGCTGGCTAATTATTGTATAGGCCAAATTGCTCAGATCTAGTTTATGGGTGTGCAAAATTGCTGCTTCTCTCAGGAAGCAGGAAAATTGGGAATCTCTTGTCTTTTTACTTCTTAGGAGGCACAGTGACCTGCAATGCCTTAGCTTAGGGTAATGAGTCTCTCTTATCTGTGCTTACCCACCAGGTAACAGCAGGTCAACTGGGCTTCTGGTAGAGTTGGGGAGGCTTAAATGAGGACAAGCAAGTTCTCTAATAATCCCTTCTGCACTCCTGGAGGAGGCTCACCTACGATAATGCTGTCCCCTGCTGAGTGACCACCATCATCCTTTATTTCCAGATCTGCTTCTTGTATTTCTGTGGTTAAGAAGGATTTAAGGCTCTTAGCAAAAGGCAGTGTGCTGTCTGGGAAAGGCTTAGCTCTGTGTTGCGCTTCCTTTTGGTCTGAGCTCTGTGCTGCTGAAACATCCAAACACATTTTTTTGATGACAGCGAGTCACAGGTATGTCTGTTCATGGTCCACACTGGACTTGCCAAACCTGTGTGCAGTTGTACTAGGATGCTGTCCCTTCTGCTCCCAATAGCTGGGCATTTAGTGCTTCCAGTTCTGATGATGCTCCTTTTTTTAAAAAAAAAAAAACAAACAGAAAAACAACCCACCCCCCAAACAACTCTGAAGTCTGAAAACAAATTACTAGTTGCCACTCCAATTTCACTAGTGTAGTATCCATGACCATCAAAAACAACCCTTGTCCTGAAGAACTTGTAGTGATTGCAGACTCAAGAACGGTGGCTTCAGAGGTGAGGAGGAGCAGAATGAATGACCAGGCAGGGCCCTGCCCCGCAATGGGTAAGGCGGTACTGGAAGATGGGCCTCAAGCTCTTCAGACCTGCAGGCCTCCCCTATAAGGCTGTGTTTCAAATACAAAACAATGTGTTTTAATCAAATGTTCGAGAACATCTGTGGGAAGGGACTCTGCATTTGGTAGCTGTTTGGGTTTGCTGCCTGCTAGAGCAGAGTCTGGTCGTTGCCTATGAGGCGCTGTGCCAGCTGGCTGGAGTCTGAACATGCTGCTGCTTTTGCCATGCATCTGCTTTTAAGTTCAAAAGCTACTGGTTTGGGGGAGTGGTGGTTTGTGATGGGCAAGGGGAGCAGGAGAGCAGGCTGGGGACCAGCAGTGGGAGTGCAGGAAGACAAGCCTGGGTTCAGATTCACTGGCTGAGCTGCTGGCTAGACCTCACAGGAGTGTGTTAAAGGCAGTGAAAATGGTGACGTGAGGGCAGGCTGAGAAAATGGGGACACTGCTCACTCTCAGGGACTCCTGCCTCTTCCTCTGCCAGCATGTGTGTTGGGTAAACTGTTTCTTCCAACCTGGTACATTCCTTAGTGTGAAGACAAATGCTGTGGACTGAACTGCTCTTCTGTGAAAGCATGGTCTCTGCAGTGAGTGAAGCTCTCTGTGGAGCTTGGTGGCCCCGAGGAACTGGGAAACAGAAGAAGTCCTGGTTGAGTGGGTGCTGCTTCTCTGCCAAGCCATGCAGTCCCTTCCTGTCAACACCTTTAGAGATTTAACATGGCTTTCATTTCCAGTACATTTAGAAACCTCAGTCTGGTGATACGGGATTCCTCTTCCCAGCTACCGGCAAACTGACTCTTTCTATCATGTCCCGCTACTTTCCAACCAACTGCTGTGCTTGTCAGCACGGATCTGCCAGAGAGCACAAACCCCCGTGGCCATGGGAGAGGCAGGCAGAGCCCATTTACATGGCCCTTGCTTTCTCCTCAGGCCTGATCTGGGCCAGCTGAGCAGTTCTATTCACTGGTAGTGTCAGTGGATTCTCAATTGCCTCCTGCAGGCCAGGCGCTGGGGCGAGGTGGTGGCACCCCATTGACACAAGCAATTGCTGGTGTTGCCAGTTCAGGGGTCCACAAAGTACATTTGTGGTGCCCCAAGAAAATCTATTCCTCTTTCTGAAAACTGTATGAGATGGAGCAGCACCTTCTGTTTCTGCTCCCTCTCACCAGGCTTTTTAGCATTTATAACAACTATTTTAACAGCTTGAGAAGAGCTCACCAGCCGGCAGCACCTTCCCTTTGAGCCATGGTCCATGCTGTCCCTCACCGTGGCAGGTTGCCTGCTTGCGGAGTGTTTTGCTCGCTGTTCAGCTGTTTTAAGGACCTGCTCACCAGCTAGGCTTTGGAGAGATGAATAATGTCTCTTTTCCGTACAATGTCCTTGACATGCCAGAAATCCGCCCATTCACTGTTTCAAGCAATTAAAATGATGACATGGCCATCAACCCCCACGCAACCAGTTGGCGAAAGCGCTCTGCAATGGAAACTCCAGTCCTCGGCAAGTGAATTTGTATGTAGTTTGGCAGAGAAGAGCCCTGCTGACTTCCCAGGCCGACACTGCTTTGTTACTCAAATACAAACATCTAAACCCAGCATTAGGCACTGCGAGCCGCGCCAAAGCCGACTGCTGTCGTCGTATAATAAAACAGCATGTTGAGGTTTGCTATTCTAATTGGGCAGCCAGGATCCCCGGCGGACAGCGGAGCTTATTTATTGATTGCTCTTCAGATCAGAAACTGGACGGCACCGCAGGGAGCTAGTAAAGGAGAAAAACCATTTTAAATACACTGTGAATGCTCCTTTGCAGGATTAATGAACGGTGAACTATAATGTGTGTTAACAGGATGCACAGAAAAGTAAAAGCTGGTAAACTTGCATGGCTTTCCCTTCCACAGGAGAATTCTGCTTCAGCAGAGATGGAGAAATACAGGCTGTAATAAATGTTGCTTTATTGCTGGGGCCTTATGGAAAAGAATCTGTAGTCTTACACTGAAGTTCTTGCAAAATTGGAAACTGTAGAAAATACAGGGGGAAAACACTTAAAAAAAAAAAAAAGCATGAGGGCAAGTTGGAGTCTGCAGAAGTGGAAACCTTTCCTGTTGGCTACTTATTCCCTCAGGGCTAGCTTGCAAAAGGCATGGAATGTGTGCTATGCTCTATATCCTGCATAGCTGGGAGAGATTCACCAAGCAAAATAGCTGAAAGTATCCAGCAGGGACAGGTTCCCCAGCTCTGTAATGGCCATGGTGCCATGAAGCATCCCCCTGAGTCACCTCTCACAGTGCAACATGTTCCCATCCTCAACAGCTGGTCTAGTCGGCGTGAGAGAGCAGAGCGGGTTGTGATTCCATTTATTGCTTTGCTGGGTGTTTGGATCTTCACCCAAAGCTTTGCGTGGCTCTGGTGTACTTTCAAAATGCCTAGGAGGGGGGCTGAGACACTAATGCACAGATGTGCAATGAAAGTATAAAAGCCTGTGCTGTCGTTTTAGGAACATGTGCTGTTCCCGTGGTTTGCCAAACTCTTATAATTATCCTAACACCTGCAGCTTGCCTGTAATTCAATCCTGGGTGCTTTTTTCCTGCTTGATCAGCTCATTTCTAGCTGCCTGTCATATGGGAGATGCCCTCTCCAGCACAGCGGTTACCGTTACTGAAGCAACTCCTATGAGCAAGGTGGTCAGCAGGAGGGGGAGGTGCGATTGCTCCATGCCTCCCTTGGGCATCTCGTGATCCTGGCTGAAGGAGACAGGTGACAGGCACTGCTGGGGATTAGCATGTGGAAGTCTTGAGGAATTTAGGAAATTTAATGTCTTCATAGTGATCTGACTCCTTATAGAATCGCTTATGAGTGAAATATTAAGAAAGTTAAGTAAACCAAAAAGATGCTGGAATTTCTCCGAGTAAGGGGCTATTGCATGGGAAATGAACTCATCTGCAAAGCCTGTTTTGTTTTAATGTGCTGTCACCCTCGCTTGCTTCCCCTTTGTGTTTGTCCACCTGACACGTCCAGTCTGAAATGTGAGCAGCTTGCAGCAGGGGATGTTTTTCTTGCGTTTGTAAAGCCTGGAGATCTTGGGCTGTGGTCAAAAGGGGCCTGGGTAATCTCTGGTGGAGCTAGACCTGATCCTGAACTGAAGGACCATCACCAAGATCAATGCGTTAGCTGCTTAGACTTCTGCAGCCTCAGACATTTGCCATCCTGTGACTTTTAAGACAGGGTTGACAGAGTCCTCTGGGATACCTGTTGGCCCACCCATGCATGGGTGTCTCCTGGGCCATCTGCCTGGAGGCAGCTGCCCCAAAACCACCGCGTGCTCAGGGATGTGCTTTCAGGACAACTTGGCAGACTTGAATGCAATGAGCTGGGCTGTCTCCACAGAGCTCAAATGCTTTGATGGTGACATGACTGCTTCATTGCTAGAGCTATCAGTTCAACGCTGCTTGAGAGATCTCCACTCACACTTTTGCAAATGAGAGGGCTCTGGTTTTGTTATCCAGTCCTTCCTTGTGGAGCGTGAGTGATTTCTTAAGCGCACAGAGGTTTGTGATGCAAGTACACATTATCCACCCTGGTTTGTTACAAATGAATCATAAAGTAAACTTAGTGAAACAAAGCACACAAAAGTAGATTGATATTTGACTTGGCTTGGCTTGATATTTTCTCTTCTGTTTTTGGGGGTCTTTTTGTTTTGGTTTTTTTTGGTTTTTGGGGTTTTTTTTCTGTCAGTTTGGCAAATGCTCTAAGTTTTTATCCAGCTTTGTTCCCTCCACGTCATCCCTTTAGGGGTTTTCATGGATCACTCCAAAGTAAGGAAGAACCACGCAAAATGAGAGACACAGAGGTAAAAGCAGAACAAGCACATCAAGGTTTTTTGGACCCCTTTGGGGCATCTTGACAAAGAAGCTTAATTTCTAAAGCTGTGGATATTATTTTCAGGGGACTCCCCTCTGCAAAATGCTTTGGTGTAACTGAAGAAGTAAAGATTGGCATTGCTGCTGAGGGTAACTTCATGTGATGGGTGGAAAAGTAAAGTAAAACTTGCAGAATAACTATGGAAAAAAATCATAGGTTATAACCAAGTCCCAGGGCACATTTCCACTTATAGCTTTAGGTGGGGACCTTTTTGTTGACATCTGTCCTCGGCCTTCAGTGCCTCTGGCAATGAAGAGCTATTCTCAGAAGGAATCGCCTTTGAGGCAGTTTGTGATCTACAGAGCCTGACTTTTAGACGATATTGTTGGTGGACTTCCATTGGCACCCAGGGGATGGTAGCTGTTGGGAGCAAGGAAGTGGTCTAAGGAAAATGTAAGACATACCTTATTTTTGGTATTTTTTTTTTCCTCCCATCTCACTAAAGAATTATAATGGGTTCTGCACTGGGGGATGAATGGTGAAGATGGGACGTAATGGATGGTGGTGAGCAATGTCCCTGGCTGAGCTGAAGGCTGTCTCTGCCTTTGAGAGCAGCTGCCAGCGTGTGTCTGCAGCAACTTTTGGGCCACCAGCTGTGGAAGGCCCTGGCACAGAGGGCTTTTCTAGGGCACATCCAGAGCCCTGATGCCTTCTGGTGCAGCCAAGCTTTTATTTTCCTTGTTGAGAAGCCTCCCAAGGGGGCATGAGAGGGGTCTGTCTTACCTTACTCTTAGAGAGAATTGTAAATAAAAGCCATCAGAAAAGGGAATGGACAGTTATTTCGAGGTTGTATCTGCACTAGCCAGCAGTTTTGTGTTCTCTTAAAAAGCAAAAACTCATTGGAGTCACTCCTCTGGCAACAGAAAGCCTGCTTTGGGGAGGCTTTCTTTCTGGTTGCCTCAGCAAAACAAATATACTCAGGGCATATCTCACTCTATGGGCTGGGTATAAAGCAAATAAAACCAATCAGCCCATCTCCAGGTGGCTTTTGATGCCTTTTAGTAGCAACCTACCTGCCAGGAGCATCACTACTTCCCTGCTGAGAGCTGAAGTGCTGACTGACCGGTGCAGGCACAGCTCTGCACTAATGGTGGTGTGTGTCCACCTGTCCTCCAAGTGGTACGATGGCTTGAAATAATGTAGTAATTCAGTTCGGCAGGGGTGCTGGGGGCTCTCAGCTTGAGGCTTCAGGAGAACTTAGTGCCAATCCTAAGCACTGAGCGCCTGGGAAACCTAAGTGTTTGGAGGCCAAACCCACCACCCTTGAAATGGGTGGCAAAGCCAGCATCGGTCCCAGAGGACGAGTGTGGTTATGTTTGCTGCTGGCTCAGGTACATCTGGGATCCAGGTGACAAAGGCTGGCTCCAGTGTGTCCTAGGTGGCTGTTTTGCAGGCAGAGCATTAGTCTGGTGAAGCCAAACCTTGAGGGTCAAATCCTCCACAGACAGAAGCAGATGCAGTTGTTAGTGCTTTTGGAAAAGCAGGGCCATTAATTATGAATGGAGCATGTGTACTTGCCTACTTCCAGGGGACACGGAGCATAAGGGTGTCTGCCTTTATACAAGATATGTACAGGCACACAGTGAAATACAGCGATAGTTAAATGTTAATGCTCATGATCTGATTTTTGGCTGTCTTCCTGCATTTCTGTTTGCAGATGTGAGTTTTTTGTGTTGGGTTTTTTTGTTGTTTCTTTTTTTAAAAAAAAGTCTTGAAGAACAAAGAGACTGAGAGCCCTCTGCATAAGATCTGAAAGCTCTCCTAATCAGAAACAGGGGGGGAATAATTTAGAAACCAGCCAAATAAAACTCAGGTGCCAATTAGAAACAAAACAACCTTCCACCGACATTTGGAATGGTCTCTTGCTCCTGGAGAGGGAACGGCGTCTGTGGAAGCCTAAGCCTTCCAATTCATACATCTGAGAGTCACTTTTATTGACATTGACCTAACGGTTCAGGTCATTTGGATTTGTTATAATTATAATGGGACTTTGATTATTCCTTCTCTGTGCATCACAGTGAAGTCATGAGACTTCTGGACAGTCTATAATGGTCTTTGGCTGCAATACTGTGGTTATTTGATGGTTAATAGCAACACCACTCATTTAGAGTTGCTAAGAATAAAATAAAGAAAAATAAAGCCGGGTCAATCAATAAAATAATTATTTTACATAGTCAGAGCAAGGCAATATTTTTGCTATTTGCAAACAACAAATACACCAAAATATGTGGAAAGCTTAAATTGTTTTACTGCTCGGGCAGCTGTTTGACAGCTTGTGAAGCAGCGCTGAGGTCACATAGTCCTGTTGTTTGAGGATGAGCAGCTGCAGGGAGCAAGAACAAATTCAACAGGCATCTGTGGCTGCAGGAGAGCAAGGCTGGGAAAAGCCCGGCTCATGGCAATGCTGCTGGAGCCCGCGTAGGCTGTGGGTGCCCTGAGGAGGAACCTGCGCTGCCGTGCGGCACCCCAGCACAGAGAGGGGGGGTCTCAGCAGCAGGAACCGGGGGTCAGGTAGGGCTCATTGGCCCTCAGTGCAGGATGTGAATGTACTGCCTGGGGGACTTGGGGTTTTCCACTTGCTTTTGTGGAGATGGGAATCCTTCAGGCAGCCTCATTAATGGTGGTTTAAGCAGAAAGTTGCTTTTCCAGAACTTGGTTTTCTTGATTCTTTTGCCTTCTGGTTTGATGAGTCTGTGTGTGATAGATCACTTAGGGAAAGGCGTGGGGATGGTGTGCCTGTGCCGCCGGGTTTTGGTCCTTCCTGTCTGTTTTGCATGTATGTGATATGCTTGTTTCTGATTTTTTTTTATTATTTTACTTTTTATTGCTGCATTGATGTGTTTATATCATTTTATAATCAGAAGTGTCTAGAGTATTAATTACTAGAAAACCACATGAGAAAATTGGGCTTTTGTGCCAACGTTCCTATGCTAATGTACCAAAAATAATTGTATTTAAACATCACTCACAGTAAAATACATTTAAATTGGAACCATTGAAATTCACCTTTTATTTGTGTCAAGGGCTCCAAAACATGCTTTTTCTAAAATACAAAAAGTAACATAAAAGCCTAAGGCTTCTAAAATGTCATCTCTTAAAAAATAATCTGGATTTCAGCTGGAGTTTGGTAGAGATGCAGTGAACCTTTTAGTGACTGAGCTAAGCAACCCTGAAAATCAGGTTTATAGTACTTGTATCAACAGACTGGTTATAGAAATTCAACTTCATTATCATGGCAGCTTGCTACAAATAAGTGGTGGGGCAGTACTGAGAAGCTGAGGTTGTGCTACGGGCTGCCTTGAGAAGCTATAGAGAAGTGAGAATGTGGGCACTCATAATCTGAAATGCATTGCATTTGCCTGTGGAAAAATGGGGCAATCTATTAACGTGCATTTCTAATCTGAACTCTTGCTTTCAGTCTGTCTTTTTCAGGACAAAGGACCTTTGCTGGGGGCAGTCACGTGCTGCTGTATGTTGCATTGCTGCCAAATTGAATGGTTCCTTGGGAAAGCACTTGGCCTCAGAGGCAGCACCAAAGTGTTTCTCTCTCACCAAAGCTCCCAGGGATGAGCTGGAAGTGGCTGGTGAGTACCCAGCGTGTGGAAACCACAGCCCCATGCAATGGGCTGTATTGTGGTTAGTCCATAGCCCTCGTTGGGAATGGCGGGACTGGGACACGGAGGGGCCGTGCTCAGCCTCCATCCATCTGCGAGCAGATGGTTTTCTTCTGCTCTGCTCTTTTCTGAGCAGCAAAGTGGCAGAGAGCAGGGGCTGGGCACAGCCTTGGGCTGCCCTGTGAGGCTCAGGGACATCTGATGAGATGCATTCTATTTTCCAAATCATTCTCACTTCTCTGTGCTTTTACTTCCCCTCTGTATTAGTATCTAATACAGCAGCAGCTGGCTGCTATTGCTCTCTGACTTCCAAAGATCTCTAGTTCTGGACTGGCTATGCAGAAGGAGCCCCCAATAGCACACACCAGTGATTTTTTTCTTGCATGACCCCCCCTTCCCCTTCCCAGTCTTCAAACCCAGATGCTCTGGTGGAGTTCAGATGTCCCACAGAGGTCCAATCTAAAGAGCTGAAGTGACAGAGAATCTGTCACATCCTCAGGTAAATTGCTTCAGTGGTTAATTAATTACCTTAACTGTTCTGCACCAAGAACAATTTTATTTCTCTGTAGAAATGCCTTTGGTTTCCAGCCACTGGATCTCAAGATGCCTTCGTCTGTCAGATTAAAGAGCCTCATCTTATTACTCCTCTCTCTCTGCGTGGGCACTTGCTGACCACTCTCAAGTCACCTCTTAACCTTCCCAGGGACAGAATAAATGGATTGAATGTCTCTAGTTCCCCGCTGTAAGGGAGATTTATCAATCTTCCATTCTTGCTTCTACCTGCTGAAACCCCTCCAATTTGTTCTCGTCCTCTTTTCCAGCCAGATGCAGCAGGGGCTTGTACAGTCTTTCACATCTTCTACCACGGCTAAAGACCTTCTAGCCACCCGCTGAGCCTTGCCCTGCTCTGTGCATGCCAGGGCTAAATCTGTCCTCAGCTGCTGCTGTGTCCGGGGTCAGGCTGAGCCCTTAGTCCCGCTCCAGTGTCCCCATGAGAATGGGATGGGAAGTGTGGAGAGGCCAGCCCTGAGCTCAGGATTGTGGCCTGAGGGGTTTTTTTGCCTGTATTTTGGCATCTGTCCTGGCTATGAAAGAAGAAAAGGAAGGTCCTGAGACAGGCAGCTGTGCTGGGCTGGGAAGGAGGGACGGCGGAGCTGGGGAGCTCGGCTGTGTTTGGAGTCTGCTCACACAAAAGTTCATCAGCTCCAAGTGAGCGTAATTGCGGAGACAAAGTAGGAGCAGCCTGAAAATCACAGGGACAGCATAACTTCCAGACGAGGAGAAAAGGGCCTTTACGAGGTCTTGAACCAGTGTCCTTACGTGCGTAGTGCTGCAGTGTGATGTGTGAGCACTCAGCCACTCCACCGCCGGTTAGAAATGAGAAATTTCAAGGGCTATTGAGCACTCTGTGAATTTTCACAGTGGCTCAGCGCAAAGTTATTTAGCACAGGTGTTTTGGTAATTGTGATGCATTGGGAAAATTCACAGTGCTCAATGGCCCTCAAACTTCCACCTGCTTGGTGTGGTGGCTAAGTGTTAGTGCAGTGGATTATAAGATAAAATATGCAGGAGAGACTTGCTGGCTGCAGGACTTTTTCTGGCACTGGTTATATGTCTTTGTTATTCTACAATCGGTTTGTTTATCTGATGTGTATTAGAAGGACGGAAAGTTGACTTCAGTGGCTTTTAAAGTTGAGTGTTTTGCACCTAGTAAACCTGACGGGTCCGCGTCCCCTCATGGCCTAGGCAAGAGCACCGCGCAGAGGAAAGGGGTCTCCAGACCACATCCCTGGCTGTGCTCAGTGGCATCTCCGGAGCTCCCCTTCTGAGGCTGCATCGCTTCCGAAAATACCCAACTGCGAGCCCTGGGAAGGGGGAGAGGGAAGAAGAGAGACCTCTGCCCACACTTCTCTAAATGTGTGCAACTGTAGAGGGCCTGTGAGTCCTGGGTAGAGTTTTCTTTTAATTATCGCTTTCCAAGTCACCTCTGCTCCCACGCTGACTGTGCTAGGAGGGGCCCTTCGGGAAGGACGCTCTATCTGTCCTTTCATGCACAAATGAATTGATTAGGCATCTTCGGAAGGATGTGATGTGGCCAAGTACAAAGAGTCAGAAGAAAACTTTTACTTTTACTTCAGCCTTGACAGTGGAGCATTGTGGCAAACACAAACGCTGAATTGATGACACAGGCCATTATTACAAAGTACTAAAATACAGAAAATATTGTTTTCTGCTGTTTCCTAAGTTGAATTGTTGGACTGATCCTGCAGGTTTACTCATTTTGCTGTGTTATGGATGGGCAGCTAAAGCAAGAGGACCTGTGACGATGTGGGATGGCTGAGCTTGTTGGCTGCTGCCAGTTGCTGAGCAAACCGATTTTTCATTTTTTATTTTTTGGTGCTGAATGGGTATTAGCCATGTGATTCCCCTCCTTCCCCAGCTTTCCTCCCAGGTAAACACACGTAGCTGACTAGCTTTGTTCCACCCAGTCCTCTCCATATATTAACCCCAAGCTCAGTTATCATGGGAACGTGCCTGCACACAACCGTTGAATCAAAGTTTTCAAAGAAGGGGGAGTTCAGCATCTGAAAGC
This sequence comes from Pygoscelis adeliae, assembly GCF_000699105.1. Taxonomy (NCBI): domain Eukaryota; kingdom Metazoa; phylum Chordata; class Aves; order Sphenisciformes; family Spheniscidae; genus Pygoscelis; species Pygoscelis adeliae. The sequence goes on from NW_008825258.1 coordinate 139,087, forward strand.
AAAAGGTGATAAACAAGAATGCACTGAAAATCCCACATCTGTGCTGTGAAAGGGGAAGGGTGGTTGGGTCGGCCGAGAGCCTGTCACTGTATCCTTACATGGAGGTGTAAGTGCAGGTGAGGAGGAGGAAGGTGGTGGTTGTGGTGGGGATGGGAATACTCGGATCGGGAGCTGTCAGTGTGTCCGTGTGCAGCTGCCACACCGCAGGAGCTGTCTGTCACCGGAGGATTGACAGGACGTCACCAGCCTAAGAGCAACCCAGCTCCATCCATGGGGGCTGGTAACCCCTGAGTGGGGCTGGGGATGTTCAGCCCAGAATTTCTTTTCAGTTTGTGGTGCCTGGTCCTCCACAACATGCTCCTCCGCAGCCTTGCCGACCCGAGTGGGATAGCAGTGATGCTTTCTTGGCCTGCAGCTCCCGCAGCTAAGAGAGCAACATCTCTGCTTTTGCTTCTTTTCTCCCCACTGGATTTAGACACCGCCTTTCTAATTGCAACCAGCCACCTCCTCCATGCTGGGAAGCGAGCGTGTAGCCTGCGAATCCTGCCAAGGCTGTGGGCTGGCTCGCTGCACGTCATGCTGCAGGTTTTTGGCAGGGTCTGGCGCTGACTCTGTGGTGTGTTTGGCTCTTGCAGGCACAGGTGGGACCTCGGTGGCGAAAAAGCAAAAACACAACAGTCAAGGTTTGTCATGAGCAAAATGCAGCCACCTGCAAGTCTCCAGAAGATGAATAGCTGGTGCGTAACTAGAGGGTCCTGCCATGCAAGTAGAATTAATGGATGGATTTTATTTTGAGCTTATTGAAACATTTCAAAATTCCCAATTCTGACAAGATTTCAAATGGAAGTTTCAGTTGTCTCCTCCCCACTTCACTTTCTCCTCTGTCTCCTCTCTCCCTCTGACACCATGGTTTTTGGTGTTATTAACATGTAAATTAAGCTTATTTATAGAAAGTAACATCTTGACAAGTTGACAAGTGTTGTATATGACAAGAATTTGGGCTGGGAGGCATTTCTGTTTCCCCAATTGCTATTGTTCCCTGGGATGGAAACGTAGCCGTGTGCAGTGGTGGTCTGGGTGCTTACGCTGCATTTAGCCCCAGCTCACTTGGAAATATACGGCTGGGATACCGTGCTGGGTGCAGTCACCGGTGTCTGTGCAGGGTCCTACCAAACCCAGCAGATTATTTGCTTTGTTGCTGCTACTGGAATCAGGTTTGGACCTGTGTGTTGCATAGCAACCTTAATTATTATAAGACCCCTCAAAAGGGTATTAATGCTACTCATGAATAAACACAGTTTGTCTCACTCCTGTTTATGAATTGTTTTTATGCCATTCCCCAGCCGAGTGAAGGCTTTCATCTTCCCAAACAATGAAATTCAAGTTACTGCCAGAAGACTGGTAGCTCTCGCTCAGTGGCACAGCGGCTGTAATTAGTCTTTTCCAGTGCATTCCTGGATTTCATTTTAAGGAGGACTTGACTTTAACTTGTTGCTTATTACTCACAGCTGACCAGACTCAGCTCCCAGTTGTAAAATGGGTTTCCTGGTAAGTGTTAGGAAGAGGTCATGTTTCAGGTGTGGGTGTTTCCTGCATGGATCCTTGTTCCCAGATGGAAAGCGCTTACAGCTCATCTGTCTTCACTTCTTCTAGGAAAAATCACCCCTGAAAGCAAGGGATATATTTTGCCTTTTTCTCCCACTCTTTGAAAGCTGTCAGTACTAATTTAATTAGTTGGTGCATAATAACAGTTTATCATTTCCAAGTCTAATGTATTATAATGCTGTTTATACTGATTTGATGATTAAAGGCCTTGTCAGAGTCTTTGTTTCTTTTCAAAAAGAAAATGTATTTATCACCCTTAAAAAAAAAAAGCCTTTGTTGTTATGCAAATGAGAAACACCGGATTAAAGGAGGGTTATTTTACCTGAACAGGTATTTACAATAATTTTCTGTACTCTTGCTGTCATATTTTTGTCTATAGTGCCCTTGTCTTGATCTGCAAGATAACTCCCCACCGGGACCAGCTCTGTCACGTGGCACTGTGGCTCTGCCCACCCTTGGCCCATGCTCATGTCCACCCACACCCTCTTCTCCCTTACCTGTGAGCCCAATCCACCCTCAGAAGGGCCCTCCCCGGCTCTATGCCTGCTAATGGGGTCTCTCAGAGCTTCTGCAGCACAGGGCTATTTCTCAGGGATGCTCCCAATGCACCGGTCCAACTGTGGGTCCCCAGGATGCTCAGTGCAGGCACTGGGGCAGCTGTGGAACCCACCACCAGCTGTGCAGCCCATGCCTGGGCGTAAATCACAGTGTGTTCAGGGGCAAAAAGCCCAGTTTGCAGGCTGAGGGAGCTCCTTGCCTCTCTGCTTTGCTGATGCGGGCAGTGTTGGTGGGTATGACCCTGCCCAGCAGAGAAGTGCTGCCATCCTTGAGCTGATGGGTCTTCCCCAGCTGCCCTTCCCAGGGACCACGGAGTCTCCACCAGGATTTTACAAAATCCCACTTTATTTCCCCAATCTCCTTGCAAGGAGGAACATCTCCACTTTGCAGCAGAGTTGGACTGAAGATCCAGTCAAGTGGGTAAATGGAAGAAGGCCTCTCTGCTCAGAGCAGGATACCGTGTAAACCCTTTTGGCTTGGGGTGTTCACTATGTTCTGCCTTATTTTGCATGCATCAATATGGTGTCCTACATGTGACGGCCATGGCTGCAGGCTGTGTTTCTGGTCCTTGAAAAAGCAGTATTTCCTCCACCTTCCTGCTGGAGCCTTAGCTGCAGTTTTCTGCCGCTGGGTGAATGACCATGTTTGTGTCTGTCATCAATTCCACAGTCTGTTATTTAAATTACAAAGCTCATTCTTTGCATCAGTATATGCACAGCAAGTTAGCAATCTACGCATAAAGTCCCAGCAGGCAATGATTGTCTCCTAAGGAAGGCAGAAGTAAAGGCAGCCCTCTGGATTGACAGAAATATCGCTGAATTCAGATGCGTTCCTGGAACAATTGGTTTTCTTTCGAAGAAAGTTGCCGTTAACACTGTTGCAACTGAGCACAGGTGAGCAGGGTGTTGAAAATTAGGCTGCCAGCACAATTACAATGTGGTGTAAAAAACCCCCAGTGTCATCAGCTTGTTTATGACCTCAGTAAAAACAAACCCCAGACCTGAACAATTATGCTAATTCTGCTTTGATTTACAGCAATGATAACCAGGAAATGTGCTGCTGGAGCTGCCTGATGTGTGTGCCAGAGGAGCAGGCAGGGATCTCATGGAGCTTTCTGCAATGTTTTTCCTTAATGGTTCATTAAGGTTTGGGTTCTGGTTAGCATTGCCGTCCCCCCCCCCCCCCGGGCATCTCCTCCAGCCGTGGGTAAGGGCGATGTCAGCCCACTGACTCATCTTGTGGGGGAGAATGTGGGTGTGGGGAGCTGCACCCTATGAAATGGGGTATCAGTGATCTGGGTGAGCTGGCAAAGGAGACAGGAGAAAGGAAGGGTTTTTTTAATTATTATTTTATTTTTTCTTTAATTGCAGACCATAATAGGGCTGCTCTCTCCTTGGCCTGGGCAGCAGCCAGGCAGGAAGACAGAGGACTGCGGTGTGGTCTCTTCAGGACACTGGCAGGAGAGGCTGCAGTCTCTCAAATGTGCAAGTCTGAGCTGTGCTGGCCCTTCCTCAAGCCCTTGATCAGCTCCAAAAGCAATCCCCTGCCCCACCAATACCTTCTGGGGCCAGCGGAGCTGGCACTGTTTACCCGTGAGCACAAGAGACAGCAAGAGCACCTTTCGGTTCTCCAAGGGTGCTGAGCCACCTGGATTTTTGAGCTTACTGTGGATAAAAAGGTTATTTTCACAGAGATCACTGGTTAAACTTTCAGTGGATGAAAAAGGAGCTAGAATTTAAAAGTAACCGCGCCCTCCCAGACCATTTCCAGGTATCCTTGCAAGGGAAAGTTTCGGTGTCTTGCTGTTTAGCTGGCAGGGACTGAGGGGGGTGTGTATGCTTATATGTGTATATGTATATTTTATATCTATACACACATGTTTGTGCACACATGGGCAGGAGAGATGCCATGGAGGCTCTGAGCTCTTTCTGCGTGCTCCAGCCAGGCTTGTCAGGGCAGGTAGCACAGGGCTCGTGCACGTGCCAGTCTGGGGGTCCAAGTGGGTAAATCACCCCGGCAGCGTCACCTCCTCGGGGCACTCTGGCTAAAGCCTCCGCGGGCACAGGCACTCCTGTGCAGGGCTCATTGTGCAGTGCTGCCCTAACCGAAGTTCATGGTCGCTGACCTCTGTGGGGTTCAGCTGTAATCGGTCTTGCTCAAATAAATCGGAGGAAGCGGCTCCTGCCCTGGAGAGCCCACAGTGCCAGCGGACCGGGAGCATCGTCCCCTGGCCATGCTGCAGCTGAGCCCACTTGCCCGTCTCCCCACCTCGGGTAGTGCTGAGCATGTGGAGGAGCCCCCCCTTAATATTCCGTGAGTAATTTTAAGCCTTGGAACAATTTCTGGGTCCCTGGTAATGGTTCTTCTTGCAGCAAAGCAATCTGGGAAAGGCTACCCTTCACTCTCAGGCTTTAAAGTGACCTTTTTTTTTTCCTCTGTCATAAGGATAAAATCACAAAAATGAATGCGATATTTTTTTGTTGTTTGGGGTTTTATAATGCAATATCTTTTGGCTGCTGTGAAAGTTACACTCGCTGGATGCAGCTCCTGCACGCTTCGCCAAGCAGTCTCTGAGTGATAGGATTACAATGGCATGTCTTAGTCTAACGAGTTTAAGCACAAACAGTTATTTACTATTCTAAATAAAAATGTGCTATTAAGTGCTATCAAACTTCTACAGTAATTATTAAAACAGTGGATGAAAAACATTATAAAAGGCTGAACTCTCACCTGGGAAGCAGCACATAATGTAAATCAATAGGGCTGCATTTCTTTACCACTTTATTGACTCACAAACATGCAGCTTGTAAGAGTCCTTCAGGATCCTCCACCCTTCACAACTCTTTTATTTCCAAATACCACTAAAGGAACTTTTTTTTTCTCAAGGTAATTGCATAACTTCCTTCTGTTTCACACTCAAAAAGCACTCGTGCAAGTCAATGGACCACAGAGCATGTTTAGATATCTCTTACCCTTTGCTAATGATGTTCAGTAGATCAATCAGGGAAGAGAGTAATTTCTTTTTTTTTTTTTCCATTATAGAGGATCTTGATCTTTCTCTGAGGGGAATGACCTTGACTTGGTAATGCAGCTAAACTGGGTAAGTTGTTTTGCTATTCAAACTGAATTTAGACTAGCTAAATAAATAGTGGGCAAAAGAACAAATCTTCTCCCTTAAATAAATGTAAGATATTAAGACATGGCTTTGTAATGATTATAGTCTAATACACAGCTTGCTGAAAGGCAGTATTTTTTCTTTTTTGCCTGTGTCTCTAACCTTGAAAGTTCCATTCATCTCTGTGGAAATGCTTCCTTTTTGCTATACATTTTGTGCGCACAAAGAACAATTTAAAACTTACATGGCATGGTCAATCAGAGATACCTAACTGGCTCTTTGGAAAATATGAATTGTGCTTTTTTTTTATTTTAATACCAACACAAAACAAGTCAGTGGCACCACATTAATCATTCAAGCCGATTGGAAAGTCTCCAAGCACCAGCTGAGTTTAAAAAAAAAACAAAACCAAAACCCACACACACTTTGATAAGAACCAACTGGGAATGAGAATTTTTTTCCCCCCTAAGTTTCAAAAAGAACAACAACAAAAAAATAATTTGAAGAATTGGCAAGAAAACAAATTGAACTATCATGGCCGGTTGTAAGGCCCATGCTTTGGCTCTGGAGAAATGATTCATAAATATTCATTAGCCTGGGGAAACATGAAAAACGGGATTAGACTTATTCATGGGAGTTCATCTTTAGGGTCAATGCTAGGGTGAGAGAGCCAAGACAGGCAAATTGCAGTTTTATAACATATTTCCTGGGACAGACAAGATCTGCAGTCTTCTCTCTTAAAAACAAAAGGAAAAAAAAAACCTCAAAAGACAACAAAAAAGCATTTTCATTTCTTTACACGGCAGAGATGCTGTCTCAGCTCAGGCCTGCCCCACGGGTGATGCACACCCCGTGTCCCCAGGTGCCGTGCCATGGAACAGCGATGGCTCTGGCTGTGTGTCCCCAGGGGCTCTGTGTGGCACGTCCCCAGCGATGGGTGCTGGCCTGTCCCCGCAGGCCGTGGCACTGCTCCCTGTGCTGTTTGCCCCTTCTGCAGTTGCCTTGGCCCATTCACCCCTGGGATGCGGGAGGGTTCCCTGTGCTCCTCAGCACTCAGTGCTGAAAGCCACATCCAGGCAGCCCTGTGCTGGTGGGGAATTAGTGCCCGTGGCACGATGTAGCCCTGTACAGCAATGGGGTTTTTACTGTGGGAAAATACCCTACAGTTTTGAAGCTGGCAGGGTTGCTCCTGAAGTCCTTCCACACAGTCAGTGCACAGTGGAGAGCTAATGAGCTCAAAAGGCAGACACGATGGGAAGAGTCCACAATGCTTCCAGGAACCACCCCCAACTTACCAGGGGAAAAGAAAAGGACTGTGACCTCTGGCAAGATGGCCAGGAGCATGAAGATGTCCATATGTCACCTATCCACTAGAGGCTGAGATGAAGAGAAGCAAGTCTCAGGGAAATAGAGCCAGGTTTGGATGATAACTCAATATTGCAGGAGTTGGAGTCACTGCCTTCCTCTGCTTCCAGAGGAAAGGCTGTTCCTCTGTTTACTCCTGCATCCCTCGGTTGCCTGTTTAGAAGGTGACATTGGTATTGCCTGTTGCTAAATGCATGTGTAATTTCTTAGCGATTGCTCTCCACTGCCGGGATGGATGGCTATGTGCTGCCATGAGACACAAACTGATATTAGCAGCAGAATTGTGGAATCTGTGAGTGAGCCCCTGTGCTCATATTAAAGGAAAAATACAGCATGAGCATATGCAACATACATTAGGAAATCTAGCAGACTGATGACAACTAGAACCAACTGAAAAATCAGACCTCCACTTATCCACCCTCTGCAGCACACGAAGTTAATCGTGCTCTAATGCCGCTAAAGTGAGTGGATAAGTGATTTTAGTGACTTTATCCATCATCAGTTCAGGACAGATACATCGTTTGTGATTCCTACACTTAGAATCATAGAATCATTTAGGTTGGAAAAGACCTTTAAGATCATTGAGTCCAACCATTAACGTAACACTGCCAAGTCCACCACTAAACCATGTCCCTAAGCACCACATCTACACGTCTTTCAAATACCTCCAGGGATGGTGACTCAACCACTTCCCTGGGCAGCCTGTTCCAATGTTTAACTACTCTTTCAGTAAAGACATTTTTCCTCACGTCCAATCTAAACCTCCCCTGGCGCAACTTGAGGCCATTTCCTCTTGTCCCATCGCTTGTTACTTGGGAGAAGAGACCGACACCCACCTCGCTACAACCTCCTCTCAGGTAGTTGTAGAGAGCGATGAGGTCTCCCCTGAGCCTCCTTTTCTCCAGGCTAAACAACCCCAGTTCCCTCAGCCACTCCTCATAAGACTTGTGCTCTAGACCCTTCACCACCTTACTTGCACAAAGGGATATGATCCTCAAAATCCGGTGGCTGGGACAGGGTGTCGGAGCCCCACTGCCAGTGCGTCGGGACTGGGAAATGCAATATACCTTGTAAAGTGTGTGTGGGGAACTACTGCCAAAGAGTCTCGCCAGAAATTGCACAGGTTTTGTAGACAAATCGGGCAAGGATGAAGCTGAATTTAGGAAAACAATAGCTATAAATATTTTCTGCTTTGCTATAAGCAACAAAACCATAGAAGCAAATTGGTTAGTCTGCAGGATCCAGCTGTTAAATATCAGCTTTCCCAGCTCCAGTGGGAAATGCTTTGGCTCTTGGTAATCGGGATATTGTAATATTGCCTTGCATTTTTGACTCTTCTATGTCTGCAGAGTTATTCCCTCCATCTTTTCGGTTACTACTGTCATCTCTGGTGTCTTTTAATATGCCAAAGTAAGTCTTAGCAGAAGCACCAGTGGTTGATGGGAAATTGGGCTTTCTCTGCCTGAGCCTTTTTGTGCAGGGTTTTCTGTTTGCTGATTATTACCTTGAACAGGCAGAATCCTGACAAATGAAGGGGGGGAAAGGGGCGCTCATGTTACTTGAGCTTTTTTACCTTCCCCAGGTTGTCTTCCTCTGCTAGCTGGGTTAAAAAGATACAGTCATGGTCCTTTAATACTCTTGCTTTGGAGCAAGGGATTTCCAGCTCCTCCAGGTGGACTTCACTGAACAACTCTGAGCTTGATGGTGCGGGAAGGCAGGGGCTGCAGGACAGGCTGTGCTATGCTACGGCTTTTCTCCATTTCGATTAGAGCCCATCATGTGCTGAGGATAACTTGCTGTAAGGGGTAACCAGCCCACAGTAAGGCAGTGCCAAACAACTGACTGCTCTTTTATTATAAGAGGACTTAAAACTCCCCTCCGCAGTGGGTCACCCTGAGTCTGCCTCTTATCCCAGCCCAGGTGTCCCACGGCTCTTTGGGGACAAGGGCCGTGGAAGCAGCATCTTGACTCGGCCTGATGGGGAGCTGACGGCTTTTGAAGGGCACATGGCTGCTGTTTTCTCCTCCTGTACGCTCAGGCATTTCAGGCACTACCAGCTACAAACAGGGAGTCTGGGGCCCCGTCCCTCCCCACTCTGCACTCACTCCAGTCTCTTGCTGTTTTCTTTTTCTTGCCCTGCATTGATACTTCCTTCACACTTCTGCTAGTCCTCGATCACCAGCAGCCAGGGCATTGCAGCTGTCTATATTTTAACTTAAAGTGAGTGGCATCTTTTCTCCTGGCAACAGGCTGCCTTTCTTTCTTCCCCTCTCCTTCGATAAAAAGTGACAAGTACTCCTTCACAGAGCAGCGCAATCAAAGGAGCCGCTCAAAGAGAGCTGACAGTAAGTTGTGCGCTGGCTGCAAGCTGTTTTACCGCGAGACCACTTAAATAGAGTTCACATCCTTCCCATCTCTCTCCCTCGTGTGACAGTGCCTTGCACCCTTTCTGATGATATCAGAGCTTATCTCATCGTGGCTTATCTGAATAATCAGCTCCGGGGTTTCTAAACCATCTCAGAGGGATTTCTGAGGTTCTGCAAAGCTTTCTAAATGTGGTACGATGCAGTCGAGAGTCATGCCAGAGGGCTTCGCTCCCCGCTCTGCCCCTCAGCACCCTGCTAATGGCTGGGTCAATACATAAAGAGCTTTTCTAATCATCTCAGGATGCACTGATGTGTGTCTTTAGCACTGGTTCAGGCAATCACAGACACTCTTTGGAGGGAGGATCGCATCCTACTGAGTGCCAGCGCTGCCTAGCAGCAAAGGAGCCTCTCAGGAATGCTGCAAATCAATAACGTCTGCAGTTGTCCTCCAAATTCCCTGGAGACAGGGCGTTTACCTCTCCCTTGTCTTCATCTTCAGCAGTCTTCCTCAGCACTGATAGGCATCTATTACCCACTGTCTCAGTGCCAAGCATTTGCAAGTCTGTGTTGGCAGCACCTTGATTGAAACCGCTACCGTTACTGGTAGCAAGCTGGCGATGAGCATCTGTGTTACTCAGCGTAGCTCCGTTCTCAAAAGGAGCGTTTGTCAGGCTCCTTTTGGTTTGTAGAGGCTGCTTTTACAGCACGGCGGTCGATTCAGCAGACATCAGTGTAAGCGCTGATGGTGGATATGGCTGCTCCCCTCCGCTCGCCGCTGTGGATATGGGGAAGTCAAAGTCAGCACAATAGGAGCACAAGCTCTACACTAAATGCATGCTTAAATCCCACCCAGCGTCAGGCTGTTTTCTGTAACCCGGCCCTGCAATTAGGAAGGGGAATGACCGCCATGGCCGCGTGTGCTGGGACAAACCCACCGCTGGTGTGGAGATGGTGGCAGGAGGGCTCGGCACTATTGCTGTCGCAGCAATGGAAGGATGGAGGGGTCAGAGATGGCTCTTTGCCTCATGCTTAAGTCTGAACATGCCTAAATCCCACTAAATTTAGTTTTAATTTGTTTAAATTTAGTTTTAATTTTTTTTGACCATGTGCATTTTAAGAAGAACTTTTGAGTTCAATCGAAGCCACGGAGTCTTCCTGCCTGGCCTGCTTTTTATCACTGACCATTTAATTTTGGCCTGTTTTCCTAGAGATGATCCCAATAACGTGCACTGGACTACAGCATATTTCCAGGAAAACATTGGTCTCAATCTTTCTGTGTTTTGGTTTTTTTTTTCTTATTTGTTCCTACAGTATGTTTTAGTCAGTTATCACCTTCACTATTAAATTATTTTTTTCAGCCCCTTTAATTTAAATGGTTGTGGCTTTAGCTAAGAGATATACATTGGTAAGAGCATTAGGAAGTTCAGAAAACTACTCTGCAAGGATTCTCCTTCTGCTGCTGTGCTAATGAAACTGAAACACTCTTCCTTGCAGTGGTCTGTGTAAGATAGCTGGACTTTTTACATTGCATAATTAGGTTCTGGATGATTATCTATTAATACTTTCACGCTTGATTCCATGCCAATGTCTGCTTTTGGCCAAGGTCTCTTTTGGCCATCTTGTTTTGCATATTCGGACTAAGCTGCTGAAGAAAACACTGCTTTTGCTGAAATCAGGGAGACTGCATTTGCTAAGCAGACTGGGGTAGCAATTTGGGAACTTTGATAATTAGTCATTCGTTTCCAGAAATCTGCTTTATACAGCACATAAATGTGAACTAACTTTTAGGAATCCTCTGCAGCTCTGACACTTAATATCAAACTTACACTTCGCAACAGGACAGAGAATGTATAATTTATAGGCTAGTGAAGTATCTTTAATTAAACCCGTATTTTCTAAATTTTGACTTAATTTAATTTTAATCTAACAGAAAGAAGCAATCTGAGTCCAGCCAAGATTTTCCTTAAATACCATCCTTGTTATCTGGGAGGCTTTGAATCAAGTAAGATAGATGATTTTAATTTCCATGTTCTCAGTGTAACACTTGGGGTCAATGTTTGCATACTTATCATAGGCAGTTTACCATTGACAACCACTGTAATTGTTCAACTTTTCCTTGGTGAAGACCTGATTGACTATTATGCACTGTATTTATTATGTCTCACACTAAAATATAGATGATTGATTATTCCATTATTCTATTGACCAAGGCTGTAACAAGGTGTGACAAATATGTGCCATTACAGTCCATAACTAACCGAGGAAGGTAGTGCTGTCAGGTAGGAGAATTTTAATGGGTGTGACTCTCTGGAAAGCTTTAGCAGACTTTCAGGACACTGTATTTAAAAGACTTTATCTGAATGAATGTTCTTCATTTCTGCTGGGTACTTTCTAAGGATAAAAAAAGATAACAGGCCCTGATCTGAAAAGCTTAGAATATGATTGAGAGCCCACTGGAGCCAAGGGAAATTCTTCCAGTGGCTTGCTGGGCTTTGGCAGGGTCCTGAGGGTAATCTCTCTGTTTATTTCACCGACAGTTGTGTCAGCCCCTGAAAAAAATTACCATTTGCTAACCACATTAAAATGTGCAGAGAAAAAAGTGTCTTCCGTCACTGATGTGGCACATTAATATGAATTATGTGCACATATCAAGGGGACTTATAGTCGGAAAGAGAAAAATCCTGTGTTTTAAAGCTCTTTATCTGCAGCTTGGTATTTGAAATGCATAATTTAATTATCTTTGAACTCCTTTGTTCCTCCTTAAAATAAATCATGTTTAATTTTCCTTTAAAATATCATGCATTGATGGACACAGCACTGGGGATCATGGTAACAAAATGGTGTTGAACCAGCTACTGGAAATTAGTAGTAATAAACAATGCATTTGCTACCAGTCTGTCATATTAATTAGTCTTCAGAACGTGTCAGCTCTTTTCATTTGTATTTAGCATTGCCTGAGCTTACTGCCAATTAAATACAATGTTGTTATCAAATCAGCTCGCACGTGATTACATTGGATTAATGTGGTTATTTCCTTTGATCCACTATAATTAAAAATCACTGTTGTGATTTTAAACAAGTGTAAAAATATAATCAGTTTGCATACACAGCTGCCTTTTTCTTCTAATTTACTTTAATAACACTCGCCTCTAATTAACAGTTGTGGAAGTCCCGGGCCCCGTTTAGCAGCTCAGAGGAGACAGCAGCATTTTGCAAGCGCTGGAAGAAGCTCCACGCGCCGGTGCACTGTCCTCGCCCTCTCCCCGGCTGCAGTGGGTGATGTTTTTGACCAAGATCTATGGCAGTTCAATGCCCAAGTCCTCAAGGAGAACTCATCAGCTTAGAGCTGAAAGAAAATACCACCTTAAAACTCAATACTATTTCCCTTGAAGCCTGACGACAGAGTCTAACCAGCTGTCTGCACCATGCTTAATTCCCAGGGAGGCTCTAAGCGCTGCGAGCACTGCAGCGGCTGTGCCGTGCAGCATCCTTGTCCCCACGGGGCTTGTCACCCCACCAGTTAGGCAGCCAAGAGGCATACAGAGACATGGGCTCGCACAAAATGGGCAGCCACTACGTGCTGAGAAGATGCCAATGCCCTCACACCGGCCCCAAAATATCCAGCTTACCCAGCCCAGGCTTCGGCTTTTCACTGAGGGGGAGCTCTCGAATTTGGGACCTGCCACCCAGCAGGGGTAAGGAACAGGCGAAAAGCCACAGCCCCAACCAGAAGGATGTTGTTTCCCATCACTACCCACTTCTCTGCTGCTGACAGACAGGGCCCAGACAGCAGAAAGGCTGGAAGAGGCTGCTTTTCTGCTGGAGCAGATAGAAGTAATTAGTCAAATCACTGCAGCGCAGAGAGGGACGCTGGCCCAGCTCCCATCAGTCAGCAAATGACTCATTGCATAACAACTTCAGTAAAGGGGTATTTAATTTTTTTTTCTTCCTCCACTTTCAGCAGGGAAACAAAGAGCTGAATTTTTCAAAAGGTCACCAAGGCTCTTGTTTGGGAGTTTCGCCTCACAGGCCTCCTAAGGCCACTGAGAAAGTCACCACTGAATAAATGTCATCAGCTGTCACCCTGGTAGGGATGGAGACCAAAAGCATTGTGGCCTCTTCAAGAGGCGTAAAAGCAGTGAGCTTGTGAGCTGCTGGTGGGTAGCTGGTGAGTTGTTCACCAGCCTGATTGACCCATTTATACCACGTGTGGACCAAGCGGAATCCTGCAGGAATAAGGCAGCCCTGGATACTCACCACCTACAACCACCCAACCCCTCGTATCCTCCTTGTCCATGCCAGTCATGGAGGTAGCACACAGCAAGGACATCACCACCATGCAGCCCCCCAAAAGCACTGCTGGCTGGAAGAGCATTTTCCCACCAAGCAGAAACAAATAGAAAAGTGCCATCATACTTTCTGCATCACTTCCAAGTGAGTGACGAGTAGTGAGCACCATGTTTGCCGAAAGTTGGTCACTTCAGCTGGGTTTTGCCCACTGCTGTGCTTCATCAGGTGCCATTGCAAAGGCCTTCCGCAGACCTACAAGAGGCAGAGTTTGCCTGTCCGACCATGTGCCCTTCCTTACCAGTTCAGGAAGCGGATGAGAAATAACTAAGCAAAGAATTAAGTTTGAGTGAGTGGAAGTTAGCGAAACATGAGCCATGCCTTGCTGGTCCTTCGGTAAGTAATGCACAGTGTTCTGCTGAGGCAGGGCTCTTTGTGCACATAATAAGTAATGTTCCAGTGAGACGAAACCTCAGGCTCCTGATTCAGCTGATATTTCTGGCAAATTGTTGACCTATTGCAATTTATTCAGGATTTTTCTAGTCTTGGTAGAGTGGCTCTAACAGTGACAGATCTGTCATGCTGTTTCTAACAAATATGCAGCTTTTGTAACTCTGAAAGTTATAATATCTTGGAGCACGCCAGATAATAATTGCCTCTGTCCTCTGCAGTAGCACTCTGTATTTATAGGCAAGAAAGAGAATTAATTAAATACTAATTAATAGGATTTAATATAGCCGGTGCTAGCTTGTGTCATAGAATAACTCATAGGGACAATTTTAATTTCACCTGACATATGTATATTGATGATTTCTCTCCTGGGCTGGAACCGGAGGACTGTGCGGCTGCGCCGCAGCTGGGGAGAAGGGCAGCCTGGCTAATGAAGGGTGGCTGTGGGGAAAGGGTTCAACGGAGCCATTGGCCATCTGGAAAAGATATAAAGGGGAAAGCAGGAAAATGGCCCTTCTTTCTGTTCCTTGGGAAGGAACAAATGCAGAAACCGTCTCCTTGCCTGGCTTTGATGCAGTGGGCTTGATGGAGAAAATACTGCTCTTTTAGAGCAGTTTTCCCTGCTTTATGGTAGCACAAGCAAAATTCTAGTCCAATTTTGGATCTGTTAAAATTTGGAGGAATTTTTTGAGTTCCTGTGAAGCTAACAAAATGTAAGGACATTGCTTATGTCAGTTCAAAGAGGAGATGTGTCAAATGGAGTGACAAAACCAAATGCTAGCTTGTGCTTCACCACCTATTAAACCCAGCAAGAGGCTGTGATCAAACCCCTTCTCTGAGTGTTGCTAAAAGGCTTTTATTAGCAGAGAGATGCAGCCTGTGGGGACCTGTCATACTGATGTTTCCCTGACAGGGGTCAGAGATCAGACAAACTGCTACAACATTGTACGTCCAAGTTGTCTTTCAATATCCTTTGGCCTCACATTTCATGTCACATTAAGGCTTTTCTCCAAAATGCTTGTTTAAGGTGACTCTCAGGCTGGAGCTTGCACAAGCCTGTAGGTGTGCACCAGCAGTTGGTCTTTGGTGATTTTGGGGGGCTTGTGATTGCAGCCCAGAGGTCAGGCAGTGCATGGCTCACCCTTGGCTGCCATGGGGTGGATTTCCAGTGCAGCTCAGCCTGCATGGGTGAGGATGCTTGCAGACAGCTGAGGTCTTGGGAATTGCTAATGAAACCGACTGCTCTGCCAGCAAACTATCCTGGGTCCCCCACTGGCTGTGTAATTAAAATGGGAACTGTATGGGTGTGAAGTTAATGCTGTATACATAATGTATCTGTCCCAAGGTAAGCCTTCACATCTGTTCTCTGTAAAACTGTAAGTGCAGGATATAATTAAGCGAGTGAGAAATAGTTTGAGCAGAACGCAGCGTTGTCCACCAGCAGCTCAAACCGCCTCTTGCTGCAGCAGCACACTGAGTCTAACCAGCCAGGGTTAGAGCTGGCATAAAAACAGGCTGAAGGTGTTGGTGGTTAAAAACATTCGTGGGTTTGGCTTTTTTTTCTTTTTCCCCTTTATTCTGTCATTGAGTACAAAGAGAAACTTCAGCCTGTAAATGCCACCAGTTCTCCATTTCACACTGATGTTCCCAGGGAGAGCAGAACTGCCTGTAAAGTGTCTGTCACCCAATGAAAATTGGAAATAAAAATCTTCCAGGCTTTTGCACACCCTTGTCTCTCATAAATAAGCTGTCACTTAGCCCTTGCCTGCTCTCCCCCTCCTGCTGTTGGAGTTGAAGATGGTGAAATGTTTGCCTCAACATTGCCGCTCTTCTGGGTGCAGGCAGTTCTGGGACAGCTGCTAACGAGATAGAAAAGAGGGGGGGAAATACTTTTCCTGGTGTTTTAGCAATGTGTCTGCAAGTGCTTTTATGTTGGGGAGCCAGAAGTCTCACCCAAAAGATTTGCAACTGTAGCCAAACACACAAGTGCCCACCCAGGCTTTTCTTCCCACCTCACCTATTTTTTTGTTTGTGGGTTTTTTTTGTTAAATGTCAATTTGCTTGTCAGCC
>NW_008825258.1:155675-158304 GCF_000699105.1 Pygoscelis adeliae
TATCTACATCTTTTCACATTTGTATCTGCCAGGCAATAAGCAAGTACTATTAAAACAGGGCTGCTTAAATGAAAGTGGTTGGAGAATAGAGTTTTCATTAAAAGGCTGCCAAATTATTTGAGCGCTCTCCTTATCTTACCTCAGGCCTACCCAGGGGCTGCAACTGAAATGCCATAAACTCGTTTCTGTAGTTTTATTTATTTTTTTTTTAATTCATTCATATGCACAGATATACATAAAAATATATGTATATTTATATGCATATATATGCTCATCAAACTTATATATAAAGACCTTTTAAAAGA
Organism: Pygoscelis adeliae; assembly: GCF_000699105.1. Lineage (NCBI taxonomy): Eukaryota > Metazoa > Chordata > Aves > Sphenisciformes > Spheniscidae > Pygoscelis > Pygoscelis adeliae. Next base: position 155,981 of record NW_008825258.1, read on the forward strand.
CCTTTAAAAGCATATATTCTAAATATATATATAAAATTATAACAATATAAATGTACATAATGTATAGGATAAAAATATAAGATATATTTATTATTATAGAAGTATATTATAAAATATCCATGATAATATGTATGTGTACGTATAGTTATATTTATTATCTTAATTTTATATATTATATGCATAGATACATATTCATATAAATATATATATGTGCACATCCATGTATATAGTCCTTCTAAAAGACCTTTATATACTTATATTTACATGAATATACAATACACGTATTGTATACATATGTAAATGTATAGTATAATATATATGTGTATATGTATATATCGAAAGGCCTTATATATGTATATATACATATACGTGTAAATATGTGTGTGTATATATAAAGGTCTTTTAGAAGGTCTTTATATATTCATATACACCCAACATACATATGCATATAAATATACATATATACACACATTTTAAACATTAAAAAATTATTTTTTAGATATATAAAAAGACCTTTATATATAAATAACTGAAAACTCTCTATATCTGTATCCGTGTCTATCTAACGTATGTATTTTGCTGGGAGGGCTGTGGCCCTGGTGCCTGGCTCAGCTGTGCTCAACAGTGGCCACATCACCTGCCCGGAAGGTCTGGGGAGGCCCCTGGCCCTGCGCGCTGTGCAGTGCCTGTGCTGCTGCTGGTGACCCTCCTGTCCAGCAAAGTGCGAGCAAGTGCCCGTGGCATGTTGGTTTGAGCTTGGGTCTGATCATTTCTATTTGTTTCTCTGTCCCTTCATGCCACTCTATAGGGAAAGGATGGGATTTCCATTACTCCCCCCGCCAGCATTTCCAGGCATCTGTCTGTGTTTAGATTTGATAAACATGAAGTGTGCTGAAGCTTGTCCTATGAGAGACACACCGGTGTGCGAGCACGCGCGCGCGCGCGCGCACACACACACACACACACACACACACAGAGAGAGAGCGTGCTGTCTTGCAACTGGTATGTGTCCTCTCTTGTTTTACTGACAATCGTTGCCTCAACTTAATGAAAAAGTCACTGCAGAGAGCGGCTGAGTACAGTGTAGAGCCAGAGCCCTGCTCCAGGGCCAGCAGTGATGGCTAGGTCTTTGGAGAGGAGACTGAGGGATGGAGAGGGATGCTTTTCTTCTCGGTTGCTGGATTTGACTAAAAACCTTCTGTTTAGTGTTTATAGCACAGATAGATAGATACTTACTGATGGTTTGCTTATGATCTGCAGCCTAGTTTATGCCAGGAGAGGTTTGGGATTCAGCATTCCCTTCCCTTCTGGTTATGGGGCTCAGGGAAGGAGAGACTGAGCCTGCGGGCAGTACCTGGAAAACTTGATTTAGCTGGGGCACAAACATCTGTGCAGACTTAAGGCAGTGCAATGTTTATGCCTGTGTTCAGTTAGCTAAAATTGTTGTGTTGATTTTGTGCTCCCTGGAAAGAGGGTTGGGTTTTTTTGGCCTTTTTTTTTTTTTTTTTTTTTCATCTCTGGCTTGAAATTTATAAAGCGCTTGATCACCCAAGGAGCTGTGCAACTCTACCATCTGCATTGTCGCACAGCGAGCAGGTGGGGACAGGCCACCTGCTTCAGATCTGGAAAGTCCCTCAGTTTACGGGGAAAAAACTTTTAAGAAGGAGCTGGAGGTGGAATTGGATGAAAAATGTCTTCCTAGAAAGGACACAAAGAATTAGCAGAGTCTAAGTGGCATGGAGATGGAAAACCTGGCAACAAAGCAAGCTGTGTGTAATAGGTCAGTAAGGCAAAGGATGAAGAGAGACTTGCCAAAAAGCATGCTTAGGTAGACTTAGGAAAGACTATTCAAATGCCCAACTTCTACAAACACAGGGCAAGAGAAAGACCAAAGAGAGAAGACTGGAGGGCTGCTGGCTGGTAGCACAGGATCGGCGTGTATGGACAAGCATAATGTTATTATGTGTCTTCTTCCTCAAAGCGGGAGAAATGCTTAGCTTTTGGATGAGGAGGAAGATTTGGAGCATTGGCTAAAAGCAGCATGGCAAAGGGACTGAATGCAAAACTGGAGGTTAAGAAAGGTGTGCAGAAATCATAGAATCATAGAATAGTTTGGGTTGGAAGGGACCTCTAAAGGTCATCTAGTCCAACCCCCCTGCCGTGGGCAGGGACATCTTCAACTACATCAAGTTGCTCAGAGCCCCGTCCAACCTGACCTGGAATGTTTCCAGGGACGAGGCATCCACCACCTCTCTGGGCAACCTGGGCCAGTGTTTCACCACCCTCAGCATCAAAAATGTCTTCCTTAGATCTAGTCTAAATCT
>NW_008825258.1:159769-164558 GCF_000699105.1 Pygoscelis adeliae
ACCTCACTAGGCTAACACAGGCCCCCTTCTCGAGGTTGTCCAGGTCCCTCTGGATGGCACCCCATCTGTCTGGTGTGTTGACCGCACGCACCACTCATCTTGGTGGTGTCTGCAAATTTGCTGGGGGTGCACTCGATCCCACTGTCTATGTCATCGATGAAGATATTAAACAGTACTGGTCCCAATATGGACCCCTGCGGGACACCACTTGTCACCAATCTCCATCTGGACACTGAGCCATTGACCACTACCCTCTGGATGCGACCATCTGACCTATTCCTCATGCACCAGAGAGTCCACCCATGAAATGAAATCCCGAATCCAACAGACCACATCAAGTTAGGTTTTATGGCTCCCGATCACCCAGTAGGAACTTGCAACAGTATGTTTTTTAGGTATTTACATACTTCTTTGGGTTTGTTAGGCACCTAAAGAGCAGGCTTGGGTGCCCAATAGCAGAAAGTGGGCAGTGTCTGTCCTGCAAGTTTGAAGGATCTGGCCCATGGACCCACAGGTGGGTGCTTAACAAGTGTATCAGCTCAGGAGAGGGACTGTGTACGTGGAGTGTGGCAAATGTAGTGCATCTATTTAAGAAGGGTTTGCTAAGTGAACAGGGTCCAATACTCAGAGCTTGGTGACATTTTTCTGAGAGAAAGACCATTTACAGAGACATGAGGGCAAATGGGATAAAATGTGACATGATTTACCAAGCAAGATAAACCTGAAATCCCTAACTGATCTTGCAGATAAAGGAAATCCGACAGTTCTCCTCTGGGATTTCAGTGAATCCCCTGCCTTAGTCCTCTGAATATCTAACGTTATAACCCATGTTAGAGAAGATGGGGATTAATTGAATACCTCAGAAATGGGTGGTGAATGGGCTAATAGGGCCCAGTGATGGTGAAAGGAGAGGTTTTTCAAGGACTGGACTGAAGCTTACTTTGATCATTATCTGTCTTCATGAAGGGCCTCAGCAGAGGAACACTGGTGTTTGCTGATGGTACCTGGTGAGGAGGATAGCACAAACTTGCAAGGAGCTTCAGGACATTTTAGGGAAAGGACCTGGAAGACCATGAGCACACAGGAGATCGAAACCAGCTGGTACAGCATGGTAGGGGGCACACTATTGCCCCCCAAAAGCCTTACGGCAAGAGGGAGCACACTCGGCTCATCACATGTGGTACGCTGTCCTGCGGCCGTGCACCGAGGTACTGCGCTTCCTAGTGCCCTGCTCCAGCCCTGTGCCTGGAGGCAGCCGGAGCTGCACGTTGGACGCTGTCAGTTGCATAAAGCTGTGATATAATTGAGCAATGCTGGGGCTATCCATGAGCGGACAACCATTGCCTGTGCAGGGTACACCCCTTTGTGGTACATGTGCAGCTGGTGCTCCAGAGCCTCCTGGGGAAATGCTGTATTTTAGCATGTACATATAGGAGACTAAACTGGCTGACAGGAACATCATTCCTGGGAAAAGCACGTGCCGCTCATTCCTGAAAGGTCTCTGTGGAAAAGCAGTGGTGCTGGTGGCATCACGACTGGCTCAGCAACCCCTTGTTCACAGCTACCAGGGAAACCTGTCACAACCATGCTCTGGGTTTTCTTTGCTACGCTTCTCCTTGGTGTCACCCATCTCTCTGCATGCCTGATTTCTGACTAATGTAAATACCCGCCCCCTTCTTTAGCATAATGAATACTAATTCCTTAATATATGTTATTTTCTACTGTATCTCCATTTCCCTGCTATCCATTTTAAGAGCACCAACAATTGCTATCACTGTTTGTCTGCTGTGTGTATATAATTAGAACAGTTGGCTCAGGTAATTACTTTTTGCTTCCTTCAGTTCCTTACTCTCCTTTGCGCTACTCTGCCTTGTTGGGGTTTTTCTTCATTTCAGGCTCTTTGGAGGAAGTTTTCAAAGCAGGGTGTGTGGCTTTTAACTCTACTGCCCATTCAGTTGGAGGCCACCAGCTGCTAAACTCTCTAAAACCTCTGAGTTTGCTAAAAACTCCTGAGCAGCTGACTCGCTCTCATTCTCCATTTCTTATCCCTGAGGCTTTAAGTGGAACTTGGTAAATTATATTTCTGCAAGTGAATTGCCTGGTTGAGAAAATTGCCCGGCTGGTTTTATTCCCCTGGGGCTGCCAAGCATACAGCACTGCTGGTGCTCAGCTCACCTCCAGCGTCCTCAGGGAAGGGACATGCAGGAGCTGGATCTGGCCAGCCCCTCGCCTTCTGCTGACACGTCCTACCTACATGGAAATCAGCAGCTGTCAGTGGGACATGAAGCCATCCTTGCTCAGCAGCAGGGAAAGGAAAACTCTCAGCGATTGAGGGACTCACGTCGGAGACCTGGGAAGTTCCTGCTCTCCTCAGCCACCATGTCAGAGTTTGTCTTGAAAGATTTCCTTTCACAGGTAAGTATCTGTTTAATTACAGCTGTTGCAAAGACAGTTAATAGCTGATGAACATGCCAGTATATTTTAATTGAATATATTAGCATGCTGAACAAAAACCACAGCTCTTGACCTTTCCAGTAAGTGAAATGTTAGGACAAGATTTTCTGCATTCAGAGCCCAGGGAAAATGTGGAGGGGACCACCCATTTCTGTTAATGGGAGCCACCCGTGTAAATCCCTTTCATGGCAACTCAATAATAGGCTGCTTAGTGTCCAATTATTTTAATTTCATACAATCATTGTTCATATTGGAGGGGAAAAAAGTGGGAGGAATGATCTGGCTAAAGCAGAGTGCTCCAGGTAGCACTGGCTCCTCTGGCCACTCCAACCTCAGTCATCCCGCAGTAACACTTTTGTTACCGCCTTGAAGGTCTTGGGTGATTTAATGCCAGTGGCTACAGTTTGTCATTGCGATGGGACAGATCTGTGAACTAACCACCCTCCTCTGCCCTCCAGGATCATGACAGGACAAAGCCAGATTTATTCTGGATGCCGGGATGCCGGGAACCGCTGGCCCTTTGCCCGCCTGGGCGCAGGCACTTCAGGGGTGCGGGACCCACACCCCTTATCATCCCCTTGCCCCAGCCAGCTTCTGTCTCTATTGATTTCTAAGGAGCACGAGCTTGTGATTAAAGTTTGCTTGTGCTTAGGTACTTTCCTGAATTGGCGCTTGGGTCCTTACTCCAGCAGAAACTCTCATTGATTTGTGCTGGAGCACAGGCTGAGTAAGCCCTCGGGGACTGGCTATATATTTGCAGCATGGTGCTCTTCAGACACATGACAATTTCAGGGCAATTTTGTAACATTAAAACAGCATTACCAGTGTGTCTTTAACTGTCCATAAATAGAAACCTTGACTTGTCTATAGTGGTTTGATATTCCAAGCTAGGCAGGAACATTCAGTCCTGGCTCGCAATCCATTTTATCACCAAAAAGAAATTTTGTAGGTTAGGTAAGTCAAGAGCTTACTCTTGCAAAACTTCAGCCCGTCTGTGAGCTGCGGTGAGACTGCATCTAATATTCAAGTGCAGGAAGAAAAGGGAAGGCACTTTTTAAGGCTCATTAGAGATTGCAAAAAGATACAAAAAGACCAACACCATTTTACACTTGTAAAAATACCCCTAGTAGATTCGTATTTTTAATCTTCAGTACAAAAGCTCCGTAACTACAGCAAGGCATTAGTTTCCGATGACTAGCTACCTTTTTTTCTATAGCCTCTGGCATTAAAGCTCTCAGTGAAAAGACACTTTAAAGCTAGTTCAGGCAGTTCATTTTCTGTCAATCAACTCTCAGGCTGAAAGTATAAAGGCAGTAACATGACAAGATTTCTATTTTAATATCTTTACTCTAGATAAGATAATCCTAGAGGAATGGTGGTGATCAAATATTTACAGGCAGCGCTCACTGGCACAGTCTATTGTAAAATTAAATACACAAAATTATGTGGGGATAATGTTAATGTTGTGATATGAGGACAGAAGGCAGCACACTTGAAATGAAGGTTGAATCTTCTTAATATATCCTTTTCTGTGGCAGGGACTGGTGCTGCTGGAGCAGAGAACAGATGAGCAGCTTTCATTTTGCATTTTGTGACCTTTCTCTGCTTTTTCCGTAGCTTGTTTGTTATTTAAACAAATTTGTGTACTTAATGATCTTGATTTTTAAGTATGTATTTGTGTGTGTGTGTGTGTGTGTGTGTATGTGTGCTCCCTATGTGTCTCTCTGAGACGCACTAAATGACTAATAAAGTCTGGGAGAGAGCAGTATTCTGTACTGAGCCACCCCTTTGCCCCATTGTGAGCCCAGGTTTGGTCCCAGCCCTGGTTTGGGCTTCCTGGGAACAGCCAGTGCTGCAAGAGGCTGTGCAGAGTTGGGGTTGCAGGCTGGGGGTACATGTGGTGGGTCTTTGTCAACTCGCTGAACGGGTCAGAGCAAGTGGTGACCTCCGGGGAACTCTTCCTATGCACCCTGCAGATGTGCATGTGCCCCAAAACAGACAGACGTGCCCAAATCCCTGGGTTTACAGACCATGAGACTACAGCAAACAACGCACTCAGGGAGAAACCTTTGCAAAAGTGGGTTTTTCTCTTCCCCTTTTCTCTGTGCATCCCTGGTGTGCGGACATGGGACATGTGGTGACCTGAAGGCCCCGTCCCTGCCCAGACTGTCCCAGAGGAGCGCTGGCAGCACCGCAACACTCCGAGGCTCCTCTGCCACTGTTTTTTTAACACTGCTCTGCTGGGGCTCAGCCAGAGCCCAGGGAAAATGAAGCGCTGATTTAGGCTGAAAGGCCAGCACTAGCTAATATGGGAAATTACTCCAGCAATCATCAC
>NW_008825258.1:164666-175983 GCF_000699105.1 Pygoscelis adeliae
TGGGACAGAGTTATTTTTCTTCCTAGTAGCTGGCACAGTGCTGTGTTTTGGATTTAGGATGAGAATAATGTTGATAACACACCGATGTTTTGGTTGTTGCTAGGTAGTGCTTACACTAGCCAAGGACTTTTCTGCACCGCCAGGACAGCTGACCCAAACTGGCCAAAGGGCTATTCCATACCATGTGGTGTCATGCTCAGTGTATAAACTGGGGGGGTTGGCCGGGGGGGTGACCGCTGCTCAGGAACTGGCTGGGCATCCGTCAGCAGGTGGTGAGCATGAACATGACGTCACATGGTATGGAGTATCCATATAATATACCAGCTACTAGGAAGAAAATTAACTCTATCCCAGCCAAAACCAGGACAGGGGGGAATAGGCAGTGCCTGAAAACTGCGGTGGAGTCACCTGTCACTGACGGATGCAGTTGTGTCCCGTGTGTGCATACAGGGGTTTGCAAAGTGACACAAGTACTAAGTCCATGTTACACCAAGTGCCACAGTCAGTGCAGTTACCACAGGCCTAAAAAAAAATTATCCTGGCCATATAAGGCTTTCATGCCATGGCTTTAATCCTAATGCATTAACCATTGATTTTTGCATCTCCTTCCTCAGCAGCACTTGTTGTTTGCCACTTGCCTTAAGGACAGGGTCTGCAACCAGCCTGGCCTCCCCACGTTTCGGCTCTGAGCATCGTTAGAGGACACAGCAAGGAAGTCTGCTCTTTCCAGCCAAAGCAACGATCACCTGTGACTGAGAAACACTTGTCAAAAAGGAGGGGGAAGGCACAGGGGACATGCCTGGAGGCAACGCAGGACTGAGAGGAGCAGCTGAAGGCAGGCCAGTGACTTGCTGCTCGGCCCCTCGTCCCTGCAGCGCTGCCGGTCGGGTTTACCCCCAGGCCCTTCCAGCGCCTACCTTTTCCCCGTGAACAGTCACAGTCACCAGCTCCCAGGTGCCTAAACAGCAGGTTTTTGACCTGCTCATGGAGGGGAATATCTTGCAGAAACTCTGAAGAAGAAACTGGGCAGTGGCAGCAAAAAGTGCAGGTCCAAGGACATCTCGCCCAGGGCTGGAGAAGATGCCACGGGGTTGGTGCCTGTCCTGCAGTGAGACTCCTAGCTGTGGGGGCCAGGAGGAGCTTGCCAGCAGATCAAACAGCTTCCAATGACTTTGCCACTTTAAATGGGATTTTTATTTTTATTTTATTTTAATTTTCCTGGAGTCACCTTCTAAAAAATGGGGTAGGGAGGAAAAAGGGAGGTGCAGGCAGGAGCAGAAGAGGGTGCTGGAAGGAGCAGTAGAGAAAAACTTCACCCTGTAATGCCAAGCCAAACATCCCCCCTGCCCCACCAAATCTTTTTTTTTCCAAGAAGAAAAGTTGCATTTTCCAGCCAGCTCTATTCATGAGTGATTGTGCAGAGCTCTGCTAATGGGCTATGCCAAGCTGTGGTCACCCTACAGAGCTATTGGCAGGAGAGATGGCAAGTTGGAGAGGACTACAAGGGAACTCTGCATGATATTTTTTGATGAGCTGATTATTCAGAAATTTCACAAGAACTGAAATACATCACTCCGTTCTGAAACTCACAGCCCTGCCAACACACAGGGCAGCTTACATGAGCAGCAGCATTTTCTCCTTCACAGTGCTGCTGGCCTGGACATTAGGAACCAGATGCAGGAATTGGACAGGGCTTTTCAGCAGCCATCGACCACAGTGACAGCGAGAGATGGGGAGTGGATAGGAGGACACAGAAAGCTGAGATAGAAATGATTTAGGTACTTTCATGGCTGTCACTATGTGTGTATTTGAGCTTGAAAGTTTTTCATTAGCTCCATGGGTACTGGGGCATTATGATTTTTATTGCTTTACAGCTAGAGTGTGAGGTCACTCCCAGATCCCACATGTATTCAGGTATTTTTATTTCAGGGCTTGCTCAGTCCACAGTCACATTTCTGGGTGCTGTCACAAGCCAGGAGCTGACCTTGACTCCCCCCATCGCAGCCAGGAGTCTCCATCTTAGATGTCGTCCTGAGTCTGCAGCCAAGTCAGGCTCCCACAGAGACCAAAGGGTCATTTTCCCCTCTCTGCAACATTAATTAAAAACAAAACACCGTGCTATTTGAGCACAGGATCAAATGAGAGTCTGATACCTGGGGGGTGGGGTGCATGTGTGTTGGGGGAGGTTAGAGGCAGCATGGAGCCAATTTCTGAAATACCACACTAAGACTTCAAAAAGCCAACGTGGCACATCCCCAGCCCATCGATCTGTCAACACACAAGCTCCTTTGAGCTACCTGGGGTGGCACCGGCTGTCCCGTGGAGGACCAGGGGCTGGTGCATCTGCATCTGGAGCAATTATGCTGAATTGCTGAAAGGCAATTAAAAAATATCCTCATGCTGTACTCACAGCCTTCATTGAAAGCACAAAGCACTTCAACCTGCCTTAGTTGAACCAGATTTGCTGCAGGACAGTTCATAGAATCACAGAATCATTAAGGTTGGAAAAGACCTTTAAGATCATCGAGTCCAACCGTCAACCCAACACCACCATGCCCACTAAACCATGTCCCTAAGCGCCTCATCTACCCGTCTTTTAAATACCTCCAGGGATGGTGACTCAAGCACTTCCCTGGGCAGCCTGTTCCAATGTTTAACCACTCTTTCAGTAAAGAAATTTTTCCTCATGACCAATCTAAACCTCCCCTGGCGCAACTTGAGGCCGTTTCCTCTCGTCCTATCGCTTGTTACTTGGGAGAAGAGACCAACACCCACCTCGCTACAACCTCCTTTCAGGGAGTTGTAGAGAGCGATGAGGTCTCCCCTCAGCCTCCTTTTCTCCAGGCTAAACAACGCCAGTTCCCTCAGCCGCTCCTCATAAGACTTGTTCTCCAGACCCCTCACCAGCCTCGTTGCCCTTCTCTGGACACGCTCCAGCACCTTGATGTCCTTCTTGTAGTGAGGGGCCCAAAACTGAACACAGTATTCGAGTTGCGGCCTCACCAGTGCCGAGTACAGGGGCACAAGTTAGCCATCTAAGCTGCCCTTGTGCACAAAGAAACATAATTGTGGTCCAGATGAGCACACTGGAAAACCAAGCAGGGATGTGCAGAAGCCGTGTGCCTGGGACCTTGCACAGCACAACATGGGCTTATGCTGCTGCCGCGCCAAAGCCTTCAGAGCCCATTCCTAATGTTATTGCCCAGCCCCCAAAATGTACATATGTAAGCAGGTGGCTGCCAGGTGGCCTTCAACTGGGACTGCACACCTGGGCTGCCTGGCATGGCTGGACAGGGTGCATGGGCTGAGGGCATCCCCATCAGACGTGTGCTCCCAATAACCCAGCCGTTCTCCTGCCCGCAGGACTACCCATGCCCGAGACAGCTCTTCTGCAATTTCTGTTTCAAGGCAGGGGGAAGAGGGCACGTGGAGCCACATCCTACTCCCAGCCTGGTCTCCGAAAGTCAATGAAGAGCACAGTGGCTGAACCACAGATGTTTTGCTAATAAAAATAGAGGCACACAGGCACAGCCGCTGCAGCCCCTTGCAGGAACTGCTCACTACAGCGAAACAAACTTTTAGTAATCAAAAAAGCCTGGGAAACTTGCTTGCGTATAAGGACAGGGAATGAGGGTCCAAGCCGTGTAACAGTGAGCACAGTTAGCTCTGTCTTATTATGAAGCTGCCCCATTGGGACCACTCCACTTGCACTATGTCCATCTAAGCCCCTGCATGGGCGATTTTTCCCATGTTTTCTGCTTTCGGTGGAGGAGCTCAGCACTCTGCAGCATCCCCCTGCCCAAAGGCAAGCCCTGGGCATGACCCCAGCGAGGGCAAGCGATTGAGGTTGGAAAGGACAAAGTTGGTTACAAAGAACATCAATGCCTTCAGCACAGCGGATCCTCACATTTCCAGCAACTGCGTCTTTGTACTCAGTGCCCTGCCTGCAGAAAATTAAGTCTATAGGAAGTGTATGAATGATCCAGACACCATCCTCAAGGCTCAGGTCTTAAAAAAGGGGGGGATTTACGCCGCATGCTGCTGCAGGATGTCATGTACTTCATGATCTGCCTTTTCTAATCTCTCCTTATCTCTCACTCCAATCCTTTCTCATGTCCCTCATTTATTGCAAATTCCCTTTTTAAGCTGGAGCAAAGCACTTCCATATTTTCATGCTGCATAAATAGGTTGTTTTGTGCATAATGCCACAGGAGGCTTTTTTTAAAAACAGGACCTTTAGTGCTGTGATAACGGCCTCCTCATTTACACAAATGAAATCTTCCATACAGCTCAGCACTCATCTGCTCGGCAGCCCCCATGCAAAATGGTTGGCGCACCGCCCGCTCATCACAGGCTACAGAATTAATACAGAGTATTCCAAACTTAGTAGGAAGCCACTGAGCATCAGGTTTGGAAATACCTTGCTCAGGTTTTCCTTTTAGCACTTCCCCAGCAGCACAACTGTTGTCTTCCTTCTATATGAAATCACAGCTACTTTAAATAATAAAGTGCAAAAGGACAACCCTTTGTGTTGGCCCATTTGCCAGCATCTTTGACCATCCTGACTACTCAACTTTTTCTTCTCTGTCACTTCTTGCCCCCGACCTTCACTTCCTGTTTATTCAGCCCTTGTTCAGGGTCTAAAAAGTGCAGACACCATCAAAACGTACTTTTCATTTACTCTGCATGGAAAAAGAAATAGTGTTAAAATATCTACAGTTTTTAAAAGGGCTAATGGAAGATATTGGTGGTCACATTGGGTCATGGTAAATCTTTGAATCAAACTGGCTTTTCAGGAGCAATATTTTAACAGCATCACAGTAAAACCTGGAATCAAATATCAGTGATTTTGCTCTAGTGTTTCTATTTATATTTGACCACCACAAAGACTTCAAACCAATGAATTCCTCTGCAGTATATAGCAGAGAGACACTTAGGGAAAATTATACGAGTTCATCCATTGTGCATTTTCATACTTTTCAGGTCAGGTTGCAACCCTTTAGCACAGACTATTTTGGAGCATTTTTATTTGTTCATGACAGTGACCACACTGTGCTGCCAGGCATGCAAAGCACTGCCAGGCTCTGGTTTGGACCTGACCCTGACCTCTTCAAGCCTTCAGGTAGACTCTACACCCTACAGCCCCCCACAGCATGGCTCTTATTGAAAGACTTGGCACATTTTATTTTCCATCCTGAGTTCAGGGGACACAGAAAGCTTCAGTTGTTGCTTTCCTGCAATTCAAGAGCAAGATTACGGGTGCTCTTTTCATAAGTATCTTGCAGACTCATTTCTTCTCTCTTCCATCTGTTGTTTGACTTTTTTGTCTTTATTACATGTTAGCAATCAACAACTAACCCATGGCGGGTTTCTTCCTGTGCGGGGCTCTGAACACGGCATTTCTTGCCGAGGGAGCATTCCACACGGGTGGCTCTCACTTATGTTGTTCGTTGCTGTAAGCAGGACATTCGTGCCAGTCTAACCCTAATGTGATTACTATCCCATGAGCAGCTTTACATAGTCATTGATTTGCAGAAGTGTTTTGTATCACCTTAAGCTCCAGAAACATTGTGGCAATGCATTAAAAGGAACAGAGAAAGGAAAGATCTTAGGAAGTGTTATATTTCTTGTTATACTACCTTACCTGGCAAAACGGTAGCTCTCCAAGTCTATCTTGGCTAGTCTGTAAGAAAGCCTTTGTTTTTATGAATTGTTATACCGCTAAAAGATCTCATTTTTCTGTGATGTAATAGCCCACATACAATAACCGAATCTCAAAAAGCACAACATGGAGTAAACACTTTGTAAGGTACCTAAAACACAGTAGCTACCTGATTTTGCTAGCGCTTTATTTCAATTTAGGCCAAGGGACAATTTAAAAAGATTTGTTCCTAAGTGCACAATTCAGAAAAATATGAGTTACTACTCAGAGCATTATTTTGAATCAGTGCTGTTAGTTGTCTTAGCTGAAATTCAACCTCGATGTCATCCAAAGGTCCACTAAAATTTTTTGTGGAAGAATCCCATATTTGTAGAACATCATAAAATTGTTCAGCTGCAGCTCCAGGGCCACTGAGAACTGGAGAATGAAGTCTTTCTTTCTGAGGAGTTTCTTATGTCACGGAATGTTTTTCAAACGCTTTGTTACCTGAGAAATATCAAACATAACAGATAGTTACATATAACAGTATCTTTGATCTTTGTTAGTAAGACAAAATGTAAGGCTGTTTATTACTAACGAGTTAGGTGCTTATTAGTGTGTTCCAACAGGAAACACTGACAGCGATAGGCAAAAGAAAACGTTCAGTGTTAAATCCACACACAGCACATTTCAGCTCCTATTATAGCCTGTGCAATAGGGAAAGGAGAAAATCCTTGCACACAACTATTTTAAAATTATGTATCAGAGCAAGAAAGAGGAGCATTTGTTTGATATATTATCTACTTTTTCAATAAAGTTCACTTCCAAATAATACTAATGCCTGCCTTTCACATTGTGCTTTTCATTCCTAACTCACAAAGCACCCTCCAAAGGAGGTCAGGATCATTTTACAAAAAACAAACATGAATTGAAGCCACCTCTCTGATGTCCCTGAGTAAGACAGCACAGTCCCCAGCTCTGTTGACCGCTAGTCATAGGAACAAAGGATTAGAAAGGGCATCTTGTGTCATCAAATCCAGCTTCTTACTCTTCAGATCAATTTTGCTATAATAATCTCATGCAAGAGTCTTTAGGGCGCATGATCTCTTACATAAGCTCCTGCAAATGCTCTTTCAAAACCATCATCTCTTGTATATCCTTATCCATCCTGACCCTGCGGTGGAACTCTACCCAATGCCAAGGTATTACACACCAGTGATTTGGGACCATCACCCTGAAAATGCTCCCAGTCTCAGACACTGGAGAATGAATGGGGTATTTCTTCTCATGTCTGCTCCAATTTTATGCATCTATTGGTGGTCCATCCTAGTAAAAGACCTGTAATAGGTGCCATGACAGACCTGGAAGGTGTTTCTGAAGCAGAGAAATAGAAATGCTGAGAGCCTGACAACTGCAGCGACTGCAGCTGTGAACACTGTGTGCGAAATCCCTACACAAACTCATGGCACAATTGTTATTGCAGTGTTAACTGGAGGCTTGCACCGGCCCCAGATACTAACGCAAACATTTGGGTTTACCCCTGCACATACCTGTCCTTTCATGTAGAGACTGACATCCTGGCAAACAACAGAGCCTCAAGTACGCTCAGTCCAATATATTTCCAATGTCCATCACCCCCTTCCTTTTTCAAATAACTACTTACTGGAGGAGTTATTAATGCCTTTCCACCTACACAGCCTAGATACCGAAACTCACACAAAGGCAGCTTTTAAGCTTTGAGGTCACGTTCGAGTTGCTGGTTAGAGTGTCTCTCTGGGCAGTTCTATTATGCAGCAGCTACAGCAATAGGATAACACGATACAAACCTTTGCTTATAATTGAGTGTGAAGTGGGCTTTTTGCTTGGTATCTTCAGTTTTGTACCTTCACTTCAGAGCATGTTTAGAGCTGGCTTCAATACTCGGAAAATTATTTCAGCTTATTAAACAAAAAGCTGTTACCCAACTGTTAGACGAGGGCATGGCCCCCGAACTTGTTTCCCGGGGCTGTGCGCGAGGCTTGGATCCTTGCTGCTGTTGCGGCTGCAACTCCCCAGCCGCCTACTTCTTTGTTTGATTGTCTTTCCTCACTGAAACATATGTTTCCCCTTTTGATGGCATTTTGAGCAACAGTTTCCATTGTATGCCCCTCTTGACTGACAGTTTGATGGCAGCCTGTAAATTACTTGGCACGTGTTTTGTGAATCTGCTTGAAGGAGGGTCTGGCTGCTTAGTAAGTGCATCCTTTTGCAGCTTTGGGGGCAAGGGATTAGCACCATTTTAGCACAGGTTTGGGTATAAAAGTACTTGACCACAGTTGATATCATCCTTATTTGAAGCTCAGCGTTGTCCTGTACCTTGACACTTTTATCCCAGGTCCTGGGACACAACGTCCATCAGTTATGCTTGGCTTTCCCCATTTTCCTCTCATACAATGTGACACACGAAGCTTAATGATGAATCAAGAATGGATCAGACTGAAAATACTTGGTATTTGACAGACAGCCCAGGTAAGCATTCAGGCTGCTGGATGTGCAGGTTAAGAGAACATCTGGCCCTCTGTCAGCTTTCTTTGCTAACAGTAACGCATTCGCTGCTTTGCCTTTATGTGATACAATCTCGTCTGTGTCTCTGGCCACGAAGTTTCTACTGTAGCTATAATTACAGGATCCAAGCAGTGCTGTATGGAATTCATGTACTCTTTACAGCTGAATTAAATGGCCACCTATAGGGAAATGGAAGTCCAGAAAATGAGGTGTATAATGGTTAGCACAGTGTTACTTACAGCCTCAAAATAGAACCCTGGAATAGGTGTGAGGGGGACATTATGCTTATGCTGACCTCCTACAAGAGGGAGACGTTTCACTTATAGCCATAGCTAACTCTATTGCAGCTTTGTTTTCATAAGAATAATGATATGCTTCAACCAGAAAAACAATCAACCTCGATGCTGAGGCTGCTGTGCATTAGCACATCACATTTATTTGGGGAACCGTTTTGCCCTAAGCCTTCTAAGGGTGGGTATGACTACTGTACAGTTACTGCACTTCTTCTGGCTGTTTACATCTTCCCTTGAAGACATAATTTAACTCCTGTGCATAAACCTTCTCCCTGCTGCAGAGGTGGTGGCTCTAGATGTTTTACACTTCAAAAACACCAGCATGGGCCAGATTATGTCTGTCTGTTGGATTTCTGTTGATATTAACTTTCCTTGCATTCGCTTGAAATGACAAAAAGATTACTTTATATGTACTCACTGCAGAAAAAAGAGAATTTTGGGTGAAAAAGCATAGACCCTATGATCTGATCCATCTTCTCTTTGCTATTTCCAACTACTTAAAGCATAATGTCACACTGAAACGCACACTTGGAGTGCTGCATTCTCTTCTCCTGACAGATTGTTATGATATTTTCCAAGGTGACCTTCATAAAACATGTTTCTTTTGAAGCTTATATTTCACTTTCAGGTCATAACAGTCTCACACAGACAAGCAAACTGTCAGCTCCTGCTTTCTAATTAATGGTTCTTGGAGGCTTCTGAGTGGGGGATATAATTAATAGCACTTAAGTCTGGAGTGCAGTGAAATCTATAGCTGATTACTAGGATGTGTATTTACTTAGGGATTATATGCAAACAGCTCCTAAGTGCAGCCATGAACAGCTCTCAACAATGTTCTCTGGAAAGTCCCCAGGACCAGGCACCACCTTGAGTCTAACTAACTCCAGTGTAAGCGCTCCAAAAATTGCCCTGCTCATAAAGCAAGGCTCCCGCAACTGAGGGGTCCCTTCCTGCTGTACTCCTCTCCCCTGCTCCCATTCCTCATACCAGAGTCCACAGCATGTTGTTTCCTATGACTGCACGGTGATTCCGCTTGCCAACAGGCTGCCTACAGTGGAGGAGCATCTATTGCAGAAAATACCTCTGGCCACGTCTGTGTTGTCACTGTGGCAGCCACCCAGGAGACAACCTGCTCTGTGGCCCATACTGCCCAGCTACGGCATCTTCTGGGGCAGGCTGGCTGTATTCTCACTGCACGGCACGTGTCCCAGATCCACTCTGTGGATCTGCTCTGAGGCATAATCATTGTTTTGTGTTTTTATTCAGTTTAAAGTACCAGAAATAATGGGAGGGCTTTTCTTGCAGTAAAGCAACCAAAGAAGGGTGTTGCGAGCCATCTTGTCATACTTGCCTAAATTTAAGGAAAGCGATGGGATTGCTCTGGTGCTCACTCTTATGCAAGCAGCATGGATTGTCAGAGGTGCCGGAGCAAAACCAGATGCAAGCCAAATTGCCATCTTAAATTCCCTCTGGTCAGCTGCTGCTAACAGTGGTAATTTCCCTGCTGAAGTCAATAGAACAGCATCTTTTCACACATGCTGAGATCTTGGTGCAGAAGAGGCAGCTGTGAGGCAGGATGAGTGCTCTCAAAGGATGAGATCGTCTCTCTTTCACAGTGGGATGAAAAAAATGAATAAAATTCATATTCTCTGACAAAGTTGAAAAGACTGTATTCTCCAGAAACACTGCTAGACTGGGGATGAAGGGGAGAATTGACATTGGAAATCCTGCACCACTGTGCAGCCTGCATTATTTGGAGATATTTTTAAATGAATTTTGCATGTTGAATGACATATTCAGATGGTTAAGCAATTAAAAGCAATTGAATGTTTGTAACTCAAAAAGCACTAGGCAACAGAATATCACTGTCAACCCCTTTATGCAAAGGGACGTTTTGACATCATACTTAAGACTGACTACTTTTCTAATGGCATAAAAGTATTACTTCAGTTATGCATAAAATAGGAAAACTTCTACTGAAACTTGTGCAGCCTGGTTATTTCTTCAGAAACAACAACACAGAGTGAAACTGCCTTTGAAGACAAACATTTTTCATATACTATCTGAAGGTTAGTAACTCTCTTAATCTTTAGCCTTTTTGCTGGCACGTGTAATTTAAAATGCACAAAACAGACTATCAAAACATCCAGCTATAGATAGCTAGAAAATTTAAAAGGTGCATCTGAAAATAGGAAATTGGAAATTAAGATGCTTCATCAAATCTTGCTCTTTGAGTAAAGATCCACCGTGGATCCACCTCAAAGAGCGACCAGTTATCAAACACAGCTGACCATATGACAGCCAACACTGAACAAAGAATGGCTCCTAAAGAGGTCAAATCTTGGTGCTACTAAGCAAGAGAGTGACTAACTGGGGCAACTATATACTAAATATCCTTTCCACAGCATTTTTTTTTTTTTCCTTTTCTTGTCCTCCTCCAGAGCCACATGAAGTTCTGCTGAACTTCGGCTCTGCAGACACAGCACCGTGAGCAGCCCTGCAGAGCCTGCACATGCTGGGGGTGTTCAAGAAGTGACAAGTCCTTTGCCATGGTTTAACCCCAGCTGGCAACTGAGCACCACACAGCTGCTCTCTCACTCCTCCCTGCCCCCCGTGGTGGGATGGAGGAGAGAGTCGGAAGAGTAAAAGGGAGAAAACTCATGGATTGAGATAAGAACAGTTTAATAATTGAAATAAAGTAAAATAATAATAGAATATAAAAAGCACAATGCAATTGCTCACCACCTGCCGACCGATGCCCAGACAGTCCCCGAGCAGCGGAGGGCAGAGGAGGTCCAAGACCAGGCGCAGAGCCAGCTGCGGCACCGCTGCAAAGGTC
>NW_008825258.1:176026-176655 GCF_000699105.1 Pygoscelis adeliae
GGCTGTGCCCCCTCCCAGCTTCTTGTGCACCTCCAGCCTTCTCAGTCGGTAGAGCACGGGGAGCTGAAAAGTCCTTGACTAGTGTAAGCACTACTTAGCAACAACTAAAACATCGGTGTGTTATCAACATTGTTCTCATGCTAAATACAAAACACAGCACTGTGCCAGCTACTAGGAAGAAAATTAACTCTATCCCAATCGAAACCAGGACAGTATCCACCCGTTATTCTATACCATCTATATCATCTCCAGGTCCCACACTTTCCAATACATCCCAATTAATCACCACCACCTTTCCTGTCTTTTGATATTACACACAGATATCATTCCCTTAATCTATGGGCCATCCCTAAAAAACGTTCGTTGAGTTCAGTTAGTCCACGACTTTGGGCTCCATCTGTCATAACAGTCCTTCAGGGCAGAAGAGATGGTGTGTGGTGTTGGATTGTTGCATGCTGAACCCAGTTCTGGTTCCGTTATCACTGCACTTTGCTCGGTTTTCATCAAAGTTTACTCTTCATTAATCTGGGTGATTCTTACTGCAATACCATTGATATGGCATATAGCCACCATAGAAGTGATGATATACAGTACTATATAGCAATTAACATCATACAATTTAATTCATT
>NW_008825258.1:181747-216571 GCF_000699105.1 Pygoscelis adeliae
CCCCCCCGGCCAGCTTTCCCCCAGTTTATGTACTGAGCATGACGTCCCATGGTATGGAATGTCCCTTTGGCCAGTTGGGGTCAGCTGTCCTGGCTGTGCCCCCTCCCAGCTTCTTGCTGGCAGGGCACGGGAAGCTGAAAAGTTCTTGACTAGTGTAAGCGCTACTTAGTCACAACTAAAACATTGGTGTGTTATCAACATTATTCTCATACTAAATCCAAAACACAGCACTAAACTAGGAAGAAAATTAACTCTATCCCAGCTGAAACCAGGACACCTTCTAATAAGATGGGATACAGTGGCATGGGGACATGCAGTGAAAGACCAGAAACACGTGCAAAACACAAATTCACGCACTGATTTCAGTTTCATCGCTCTAGGCAATTGTACACATGAATGAATTCTTTTAAGACAAGTATTTTCTTAAGGGTGTAAACGTCACAAGGCTAAATAGGGTTCATTTCTTTAAGCAAGTAGCTGGATATTTCTGATCATCTGGGGACTGGTGTAGAAACACTCCGCTGTGGCTACCCAACCGGCCAAGAGGGATCAGCACCAGCAAATGTAGTAGGGAGAGAATCAAGAGCTTCTTGCCTCGTTCAAGTATTTCTTAGGAAAAAGCCACCTGCAAGTCCTTCTTGATCAAATAGTCTATAAATACAGGTAAAAGGTGCTACTGTACATAGTCAAGTCATACAGGAGTTGTGACAGTTGGTGAAGGACTTGTGATAAATGTAAGGGTAGCTGGGAAAGCTCTGAAACACAGCTCAGTCTGTCCAGGCTAATCTAGCTGAGCTTCTTTGAACAAAACACTTAAGGAGAAAAATAATGCATGAGGCCTTAAAAATTGCCATTTATTGGCTCCAGAACACCCACATTCAGCTCTTTCTGACTTTCCCTGTGCCGCACAAAGAAACTCAAGTCAAATAGCATCCAGGTAAACTTATAAATGGCAAAATAAATCCTTTGTAGGTGAAAAACAAAAATAGCTTTGAAGAAGGATGCATATAACCTTGTTAATTTGCCAAAAGTTTTCAATCTTCATCACTTTAGAAGCAAGGTTAAGAGAGTAGATAAAGGTTGAGAAATTCAGAAGGTGCTCAGATATACCTTTATCTCAGGTTCAGAGCCTTAAACCTCAGAAGTAAAACAATGTCAGGGAAAAGAGATTGACAGTGATGCCTTGTGTTGGGAATCAAGGGTTGGAAGGACTGCCTGTACTAGGCAAAATACTCTCGTGATAATGATGCCAGTAAGATTTAATTTACCAGTCTGTTCTAGGAAAGGTAATGACCTTAATATCATGGCGAACTTATCAAGAGGTCATCCATGCAGACACACGCTGATTTATTTTCATAATAAATGAAAATAAAAGTCCAGCCACATGAATTTGCTTGCAGGAATGAATTTATACCATCTATCCAGCTTTGTGTTTAGTATCAGAAGAGCCTAAGAACATTTTATTGATATGTAGGGATTTAATTCCAACCCCTTTGAGAATCTCTGCAGAAAAGCAGTTCAAATTCATTTCTAACCAGACCAAAAAAAACCACCCAAACCTACCAAATATATAATGGGGAACAACATCACACTGGAATAGGGATGCGCCATTTTATCCCAAGTACTGTTCATTTGCTGCTGTGCCATAGACGAAGTACTACATAATGCCTCTGTTAGTAGAGAAGAGTGCTTACATATGCATTACTTAAGGGTATGCTCTCTCTGGCTGGCTAATTCATTTTTGAGAAGCATATTTCTGAGAAGGTGAAAAGGGAGTGTCTAAATACAAATCCAACAGCCACTGTGGAAACTTGACTGTGTAGTCCAAAACATGCTGCTCCAAACCCTGGAGGTCCTAGGTCCACAGATGCCGAGGAAAAGTTTCCTTCACAGATGGGAATTACATGTGTTACACAGCTTTCTCTGTGCCAGTCTGCAGAAGTGTTGGCACAGCTAATTTGACTGGAGAAGACAAGAGCATAGTCATAATGCAAAAAAAAAAATGGAAAGGAAAGAGTCTGATGAACCAGCCGAAATGGAGATGACAGAATGGCACGGGAGATGAGAGCTGCCACTTAAGTGTGCCATGCGCACACTGTGTAGTTTAGCTCAAGATTTCTCAAGCTGGGCTGCAAGCAGTGAGTCACAGGCAGAAAGAAGGGATATTTATGGGATTTTGGTTCTTTGGAGGAAAAAATATGAAACAGTCAGAAATGACAGAGAAATGAGAGTGCTGGATGATGGGAAACAACATATGGGGAACAGAGGAGAGGGAGCTTTTGGCATCATTGCTGCAGCGTACATCTCAGTGTAACTCATATTGATCTCCGGGGGCCAGTTCATTCCTACTGGAAGAATCTGGCTTCTGGGGCTCCAGGTACAAAATGAAAACCTCTCAATTTCTAGAGCACCAATGTTAGTGCTTGCCAAGTGTTTTCTCTTTTCTATTCCTCCCTGCACATATTTTTTTTTTTCTTTTAGGGCCAGTGGAAGATTTAGCAGAACAGGCAGTTTTCCAGCAGGCTTAATTTTTAAAGTTGAACTGATCAGATGATTTAAGATTTGCCAGATGAAGTTAGCATTTGCTTATCCACTCTATTGTCTGAATTCTGCTGGGATTTTGTATGTATAGGTGCATACGCATATCTGTGTGTACACAGACACAGCAGTTTTTAACTCATCATAGAGGTACCAAGGCTATTTTCTGTTCTAAAAACACAGGGAGGATATATGTTAGGTTAGACACTCCTCTTAAGTAACTGCTGATGATTCTGATTTCCAGATATGATATTTTTTGCTGTCTGGAAACTAAATGCTCTAGGATGGTGCTGATTTGTTCAAGAAGGAGCATATTATCTCAGCCACTGTTGGAGTGCTGTGTCATTTTGGAAGCAACACAAACCTAGGAGCTTTCACTTTTGTTCCATTCTACATATTCTCCTGCTGTCCTTAAGAAGCCTATGGAGGACTGAACAGAGTTTTGGGTGTTGCAGGAGTAAGTTAATATGTAAATAATTACCTTTAATTTTCCCCAAAATACTTCTTCAGAATTGCTGCTTCAGCTGCCATTTCTTCTTCTGTCCTCCACTTGTCAGGGGAATCCTCTTTGTCATGTTGCTGCAACTTTTTTGAGGGAGGAAGAAGAAAAAAAACCAGTTGGTTGGTATTTTTTTCCAGTTTTATTGTCAAATTCAGGGCATGCCTGTATGCAACTAATCTATTCCACGTGTCCACAGGATGAAGGGACCTGGTGACGAAGGGTGAAGGTTACCGGTTTAGAGTGGTGACAGTAGTTAACTGGCTCTGGTAGATTTATGATGATAACGCAAGGGGCCAGGGTGTTTGATAGGCAGTGACAGAGTTCACCTTTGAGTTGATGGTCAGATACCTTGCGAGTCTGATGCACAGCTGGTAGGTAATAGGATAACAAACACACTCAGGTATTTTGAAGTGCCCATTACATCCATGGAGCAAGCTAGGCAGAAGCTGCCTGGACACCTTGTCAGTAATTCATGTAAAATTTTCTCTCTGGCTTTTCCTCTCCCCATTAAAGACCTATTGTGATAACAAGGCCCTGTTGCTGCTATTTTCCACCAGAAGTTTATACCAGTAGTTTTCAGAAGAGATACATTCCCTCCCTGCATGCAAGTTATTAGTCCTTCCTTGCCCTTGTTGAAAGTGAGACACATCCCTAGTCTAGAAATAAAACTTGTTTTTTTAAGCACAACTATATTTCATTAGTGATTTAGTGGGGAAAAATATCAAAAGTATGTGAAACAGTTAAATTTTGCATCTAGCTTGCATAATATGCACACAAAAATAAGTTCTATCCCATATGCAGTAAGTATTAGGTGTTATTATCTCAGACATGACAATTTCAAACACATATTTTGCCTCTCCGGAAGAAGGGAGAAGCTGATGGTTTTGCTGCTCTCCAGAAGAAGGGAGTTCTATTTTATGGTAAATATGTGCCACCACTTGAGTGACTATTTGTACACATGTCCACTCAAAGAATGCCTGCCACTCATCAAGGGAAGACTACATTTACAACAGACAGCAGAAACATTTGGATTAACAACTTCAGTATTGAGATATCCAGTGTGTCTCTAGGTACAGAGCACAGCACAGATTGTATTAACAGCATCAGTACTTCTGAGGAAAATTATAGTATCAACTTTTTGTTAATGTCACAAAGTCAGAAACTATTGAATTTACACCTTTTATTCGTGGACAATTTTAATGCAGAAGATGAAGCAGTGAAAATCAAAGATGAAGCAATACTGAACCTGCCAAACAAACTGCATTACTGTATATGGCATGTTTAGCAATAAACTAGGATTATTAGCATACATCCAACTCACAAATACTTTTATTTGTGCAGTGTTTCTCCTACTCTGAATTTTGCTGCCAGCTATAGTCCTATGTAGTTTTACATTCTGCAGCACAGATTTCTTCCTGCTCAGCAGATGAAGCTGCATTAGAAAGCTATTTCCTTTCATGCCAATAAAATACAGTAGCTGTAGGCAAATTAAAGTGTATTACTGTTCAACTAGTAGAGGACTAATCTTCATTGTTACATTAGCTCTAGGTGTGTTATAAATCCATCTTGTAATAATGCGACAGTATCATGGAGAAAGATTTAAAAGCCACGAACAGGTACAGTGTATACACTGTCACACACATCCTTTGCGTCCACGTGCCTGCTCTCACCCACTGTACACACCTATATGGTGTATAGGTACCACAGCTGAGCTGGCAGCGAGAGGGAGTTACAGGAAGCAGCATACATCATCCTGTACTCTCCATGGACTGCGAGCGCTTACACTTCACAAGAGGATGCACCAGGACGAGCCAAGTGGTGGTAAATCAATTGTCTGAGGCGTGAGCTGTTTTTCTAAAAAAGCAATGTCTTGCTCATTCGACCTAGCATCAGCAGGAGATACAGCAGGCAACAGCTAGAAGGCAAGGGAGGGCAGCCCCTGTTCCTCAAGGTCTCCTTGGTTAACCTGCAAGAAGTGCTTTTAGTGACGTGATTTGTCTGCTGTTCTCCCTTGCTATCCTGTTTCTGCGCAACCCAGGTGAGAGCTGACTCCAGGAGGAGACTAGTAAAGTGGGGATTTGACTTGTAGTTTTTATTTTTATTTTCCCTGTTCAAATAAACTGAAGTGAACAGTAATAAGGAGGCATATCCTGAAATGGCTGTTGTTGTCGTCTAAATTAAAACTGTGTGAAGTTGCAGACCGTGGTGACTTCTCAAAGCTGGCAAAGGAGAGGGTTTCTTTTGCTACATAACTGCTAACCTTTAAAAATAATCAATCTTTGACTTAAGGTTAAAACAGATATATGGGGAGCAGTAATGAATTCTGAAACTTGCCTGGAAACCCAGCCTACTTCAGCAGTCCTGGCTCCTGGTACACAGCCCACAGTACTGCACAGCAAGCCCCAGCCTGGCACAAAAGCGCTCAACACAGCCTTACCGTGCTCTGCTGCGGTACGCGTTCACGCGCATCTCATACCGAAAAGATGTATCCACATTTTGTGGACACACTGGGTATGACGAACAACACACTGCAGTGTTAAATCACTGCCATCGCCAATGCAGTCATTGTTAACTGACTTACAGATGAATATTATTTCAGTATAGAATTGCTATGTCTACCCAAACAGGATCCCAGAACTATTCTGTTTTCAAACCTCTTGCTGTGTCAGTAATGTCTGAAGTGCAATAAGCAGTTATCACCCCAATGCCACTTAGTTTCTGATGTTATCTAACTGCCACTGTGGAGATTTGGAAAACTGCCTCTGGTGGCTGCCTACCCTTCTCTGCTACCGCCATCCTGCAGCTCCACTACAAACCAAACTATATAGCTAGCCACTTTGAAGGACAATATTAAATTATGGATAACCTTGCTGGATGATGTTCTGGATGCTAAACATTATGGAGGTTCAAGATCAACAGCACCAATAAATAGAAGATAAATGAATTAAGGGCTGCTGATACTACCTCTAGTTCAGAGATTCTGCATGCCACAAATTAATGGAGGCTGGAGAGCACGATGGAGGCACGTCTCTGCACCTGCCTGGTTCTTCAAATCTTCTCTTAGCATCTGCTAGTGGTCTCCAATGGTGACAAGATATTGGGATCACGGATGGGTTTGGTTTCAGCTAGTTATTTCATGTGTTCTTATGTAAAGTACTTTTCAACCAGGTTCAGATCTCCATGTGAAGGCCTCAGTAAGCTAGAGCTACTTTTATTTAATTTATTTTTTTTTTTTTTAAAAAGAGGCTAAGACAGTCTCCATAGTATTTTGGCTGACTTGGAAAGCTACTTTCAGGGAAGAAGAACATACATATTTCAGTATTAAATTGTATTGATTTAGAATTCAGGTGGGAAACAAACCTAACAGTCGATACTTGTTTCTAAGGGACTTCTGTGCCTTGGAGTGTGTTCATATTCACACGCATATGCAAGTCCCAACCGTGCATCTTTACAAACATCTGACATGCTATTGAAAGTTTGGATTATACAGGGGAAGCAATGTTCTCCTGCACCTGGAGAACACTCCAAGGTTCTGCTCAAAGCAAAGGGGGAAAAAAATACCTCTATTTTCCAGCTATCCATCTGTAAAAACTAGTGATTTCCCCTTGTTTTTTCCCCAGTCAGAAAAAGCTGGAGAACTTGAGGTGACGTCCTTACTCAGATAGGGATATTCAAACACAGACTAGCTCGAAGTCTGTGATGCTTTCTGTACAACAATTTGACTTCTGTAAGCTCTGAATAAAACCAAAAAATCTTATCCAGAGGCCCACATCATCTGCCTGACATGATTTTCTGTGAGACACGTTTTACCCAGATTTCCCTGATGGAGATTAACTGATCCACATCCTCTCAAAAACACTTTTGCTACCTTCTCCATGGTTCCTGGGACAGGGCTTCCATATTACCCAAAGGCCCCTAAACAACAACTGTTGCCCTTCTTGCAATGAACGCTTCTAGAAGAAATCGCTCACCTTCAGAATCCCTTCCCAAGCAAATGTGTGCATTTCCAGTTGCAATAGGCAGCTGCTATTTCAAGTGAGATGAAAATAGCACATGGTGAGGTTACAAGAGTCAATTCTGTGCAAAACACTGAAGTAAAGGGGACAGATTTTGCTCAGGCTCTTTCAGGGACATCCATGGGGTGATGGGGCCATCACCAGGGGCTTTTGCAGAGCTCTGGAGGCACACTGGGCTCTCTTAACAAGCACTCTTTGGTAAGTAATGGAAGACTTGTGTCCCCTGAAGCCCAGGTCCCCCACAGACGTGGAGCAGGAGAAGAGTGGGGAAGCACAGCCTGTTCTCAGCAATGTTATGGTAATGTTAGCCAAAGTTGGTCAAATACAGACTAAAATATACAATCCCTACACTAAGTGAAAGAAAGAAGAATTAGGAAGCTATAATGATAAAAAAAAAAAGAAAAGATATAAGCTTTGGGTGAGCCTGGCAAGAACAGAGACAATGAATACCAAACTACAAGGGATGGATCTCCATGGTGTTTCATATTGACATGAGCTTCTATATCTTCTAACTAACCAAATACTTCCGTTCCAGGCTGCACCCCAGGAAGGAAGCAGCATTTCTTGGTATCTGGACAGCAATTCCTCCTGCAGGACATAGCATAGGTGCTGGAAGCAGGGTCTGCCTACATGCAGCCTTGCATCACTGCAGGCCAGAGTGCGTACCAAGGCACAGACAAGGCAGGTGGCAGTCTATAAAACCTTTTCCGTAGAGCTCCAAGCTAGTTACTATTTTAAAACTGCTGGTACTTTGCCTGTTTTCATAAAAGAAAGGTGATGCAAAAGCACCACACCAGATAGACAAGACGTTCTACTGCAAAGCTCAGAAAGCCCCAAATTCTCTGAAGCCACACCCATTGTTGTATTACAGGAGTGTCTCAGAAACGTAAGCATTAACAAAAAGGTAAGCAACCAGATTAGCGTAGCTCAGGTAACTATGAAAGGAGAGCATGAATGTTTCTTTTAGACACTCTCTATTATGCTACCTTTTTCTTTTAATATTCTGAACAAGCACCGAGACACACATTAGTCAATTCTCTAATCGCAGTTGCCCAGCAAATTACACACTGTATCTGTTCAACATTCTTCAAGCACTGAGATTCTTGTTTATAACTTAGTACATCTTCTTGCCTTGCAGTACAAATAAATGCACTATTTCTAAGATATGCCCTTCTTCAAGCAGATCATTACCGATGTCTGACTTCTTGGGCTTCCTGATAAATTATCCTCTTTTTTCACCTCAAGCAGAAAATGCTCTTCCACCAATAATCTATGACTGTCAGTCTTGATTACTTGTAAACAGTGAAGCTCTTTGAATATTTCTGCTGGTGAAAAGCGTTCATTTTCTCACTCATGTCTCCCAGTGTGAAATGCTGGCAGACCTGACAGCTGTGCTTTATGTTATTTTATTAAAGTTGTTAGTGCTGCAGAATGGTCTACGTTTTTATCACTGCAATTCTTAAGGGAAACACAATATTGTTTTATAACACATTCGCACCAGGGAACCTCTCCTTCTTGCCCTTTGTGGAGGAGCCCAGAATTCTCAGTGCTGCAGACTATAGGGGACCTGGGTCTAGGTCTGGCTGTTGCTTGAAGTAACATCTATATTATGATTTGTTCTACTTACGCCATAACACCAGCAGAAAAGCAACGTGTGCTAATATAGAGCACTAGCCAAAAGTATTTGGAAAAAAGCTTTTACAGTAGTTAGCACTATTCTCACTCTCCATGAATATTTACTGTTGATAGTTAAGAGTTTATAACCTCCAAAGCATTTAACTAAAAGAAAAATCATAGCAATGGAGACTAATTATACCAAACTGCTGCAACACAACAAAACTGCCTTGGCGATTATAAGATAGAATATTATCAAAACCAGCAGCTAACAAAAAAACCCCAAACCAAATATCTGCCAGCAGTTTGCATCAGACATTAGGCATTACCCAGCTGGTGGTGGTGGTATTACCAACACACCTTGGGATACCCAGGCATCTTTTCCATACTTAATTCCCACACTTGGGTGAAATCTGCAGAGTGATATTTCAGCATCAGATTAACATGCGAACCATGAGGAGGCTGAAAGTCTCAACTCCTCTCTCCAGTGGCAACCCTTTTCCAGAGTCTGGAGACAAAAACAATCCCAGGGCTGCTACACATATCTCTTCCTCCAGCTCCCTTATGAACCCAGAGCCACGTGATGAACACACACCCACAGCACACCCCTGCCCTGTTCTTGCGCTGTGGCAAGCAGGCGTGGGGGGGCTTCACCCCAAGCATCCCACCTTGTGGGAGAAAAACTTGAGGGCTGAGAGGGCTATGGCTCCTTATTCTTTTGGTGATACTAAGGACCTTCTGGCCCTGGTGGTGACTTCCAGCCATCTGTGCCTCCTCTTGTACTGCCTTTACATCAGCTTAATTCCTGAATTGCCTCCTTTGCCCTCTTTTCCCTGGTCTTGTCCTCCTTGCTCTTTTCCCCCAGTGCTTGCTTTCCTTTCACTTCTCTTTATATTTAGCTTATATCCTCATAGTAAGACTTCATTTCCACCCCTCTGCTTAATGTAATTAAATGTGACGTTTACTGCTATTATCTGTACCACCTGCTACGCTCTACCCTTTCCTCACCCTCTGCTGTCTTGCTAAAGGCAGTGTAAGCTTTTCGGTGGGCAGCTTCCTCTGCCAGTCCATGCCTCCTGTCTCCATCCCATTTGCCTTCAGTTGTGGTTTGAGTCTTGACTTGAATAGCAATGTAAAATGAAAGAATAATGGATGCAACGGCACTTTCACAAAGCAGCTTCTCAGGGATGCTGCAATCACATGGCCCTAAATCCTCTTTTACCTACCCGAGGGTACTCATTGCAGGAGTTCCCACAGCCCTGGGCATGCCCCAGCTGGGTATCCCCCCTGCAACTGCGCTGGGCAGGGCCCCAGGAAAGGCAAAAACACAGGCAGAGAACAAGTGTGGCACGGTCCTCCTTGACCACTTCAGAGACCACCTACAAGATATTGTGTTAACACAGTGCAAGAGGCCTGGCTACCCCCCATCAGCTGCCACGGGATCAGGACCCATTTCTGAGCTGCCTTTACCATTGCTCCCACTCCGCAGCCTGAGCAGCCCAGGCAGTTCAGTGCTTTCCGCATCTCTGGGCCCATCTCCATATTTAATTACAGCTACAAGACTGCTGTAATTTAATTGCTCTAATTTACAGGGAACACTGCAGAAAAAACCCACATCCTATAATTTTCTCTTCTGCTGACTTTGCTTAAGATTCTATATCATAGCGATATCTGCATTTGCATGAATCAGAAATCCCTGATTTTGGGGTGTTTTTTACTTGCTGCATTAAATCCGAGTTATTTAAGGAGATGGAGAAGAAACCAAAGTTGCCTGCATTCTATACGCGACAATTTTTTTAACTATCTACTGGAAAATCCTTCTCCAATTATTTTACCACTTCCACATGAAATACACTGCTACCTCACAGCTGCTGCAAATATGCAGCAAAGCATATTTTCCATTGGAAATCTCAGTTTATCAAAGCTGTGTTTTAGAGTGGTGTGGGTTTTTTCCTCCTATCAACTCTTTGTCATAGTGACTGCAAATATTTTCTCAGTGTTATTGTTGTGCTTTGGGGAAAGACTTGAACTTCACACTTCACATGGACATATGAATAACTGCACCCTTCTTAGCAAAGCACTTAGATGAAGAGAATTTTGTGGAAACACACATAAAGGTTAAGTAAAACCCTTAAGCATATGTGTTTAAGTGCTTTGCTAAAATAAACTCTGCAAACGTTAGTTTCTAAACATTCTGCATACAAAAATGATAAGAAAAAGAATAAATATAAAAGGCATCCTAAGAAATTTGCTTTTCAAAGTATAAAAGATAAGTAAGCCCACAAGCAGAACGATGGTTGTACAGAAAACACATTTGCCATTTGGTGAAATATGCAGATTGCACTCTGAAGAGCTCAAATCTTGACAGACTTCCAGTTTGGCTCCAACTGAGATAAAATTCTTGGAAAGTGAACACATTACAAAGGAGATACTTGAAGGAATATCCACTGGGGTAAGAAGTCCTGCCAAAGACTTGGAGAACTGCTATTTATAACCTGATACAAATCCAAGCAAGAATCTATAAATGTGTTTGGATACGTTTTCACCATGCCCATTATCTTCCTGGTTAGCAGATAATGTTATAAACACCCCTGCAGTCTTCCTCACCTGGGAAGAAAAGTTAGATGACTGTGGGGAGCTTCCTAATGGCACTTGCTAGAGAGGGCTGCCTACACGAGAAAAATGTGTTGCATAGAGACCTGGGTAAGAAATGGCAATGTCATCAATGCGATAATGTTGGAGGAAATGTTATCCTGTGTGCACAGCCTGCCATGCAACATTACTCATTTGGAAAAAGGCTATTTTTAATCAAGGAAAAGCACTTTAATCAAGGATAGAGTCAGTGATTCAAAAATTTCATGCAGGTGCATGTGTTACTTGACTGAAAGCCTTTTCCCCAAAAGGTCAGAGCTGCAGAGCAATGTGCATGTCCCACTCCAAGAGCAGAGATAACCTCAAGGTGCCTGTATCAGGCTGATGTATTCTGGCTCCCGACGCAGGGAGTTTCAAAGTCAGAACCACCCCTGCTAATCTTCTTAACTTTAGACAAATATTTGCCGTACCCTGAGCACACTCAATAAGATTCATGACGTGCCAAGGAAGACACGTGTGTTAGGGAGGTTGATTTGGTTTGTTTGTTTTCTTTGTATTTTTCTGCCAGCACAAAGGAAATCAGCTGCAGGTCCCATGGCATCGGCACAGAGCCGGTTCAGTGCGCAGGGGGACATGAGCATGTCCCCATCTCCTGGGGGGGGGAGGGGGAGATCTCACCCTCCTCACCACATCTCTGGGAGCTGCAGGAAGAGCCCACAATGGCCAGAGCAGAAAGCAGATTTCTTCTTCTCTGGGGAATTAGCTTATTCCTATTAAACAAAACCCCACCCCACCCCAACACTTCCTGAAATTAAGAAGAAAACATTCAGTAAACTCGTCCTGGAGTAACTCATACTCTGAATCACTCTCTGCACTGACTGTAGGAGGATTTTAAGGAGGCTTCAAATGTCTAGAATGACACATACTGCATGCTTGAGGCAAACCACTGGGCTTTCAAAGCCTGCCTTTGTGTGTGCTTCTCAGGGGACTCCTCACCTGCCAACAGACCTTCCCAGAATGGTCCTGTCTGCTTTCCCTGCAGTGCTCACAATCACGGCACTCCTGGATGAAGCTACATCGCCAGGACGACCTTTTCCCCCAGGCATCCCTCAAACACTTCTTTAGCTTTCAGCCTTGCACATGCAAGGCTACCTTGCCTCCAAGATTGCCTCCCCGGGATTTAAGCAGCCAATACCCTCTAGTAAGTAGGTACTAAAATAGGTCGAGGAATAAATTGCTCTCATTTAACATACACTCCAAAAAATATGGCTGCATTTATTATGCAGCATATTGTTTTATATACTCTTTTGTTATAATAAGTCATGTTTAAAATGTCATGACATTTAAATCAACAGCAGTAAGAGGGAAATACTGAAAAAGAGCAAGATGATCAAAAAGGATTTGAAAAATCCTGGTGAAACATTTTGGGCCAAACACTCTCATTATAGAAAAATAAAGTCACAAGGGAGCTTAAAACTCATCTACGAGAAACCCACTCTGCCCCTCCTGTGAGGTGTTCTCCATGTCAGGTCTCTGTGTCACTGTGGTTGTCCCCAGGTCTGGTGGCCAAGGAGCGGTGCCACCACCAGCCAGGCGGTTGGGGCTGGCTGTGGCCAAGGGACTCAGGCACCTGCAACAAAGCCCTCCCGGTGCTCTGAATCCCCTTGCAGGTTTAGCCTTCCTCTGTGCTGCCCTTTGCCACTGAGCCACCGCAATACTCTGGAAAACTCTACTGAATACGTCCTTGGAACTTGTTAATGCCGCCATTTGTCTCAGTGAGGAGCTTTATTTCAATGCCTGTGCTAAGTTATATGAATGAACTTTACATATAATATAAAAGCCCACTTTAATGTAGGCTCCGCTTTTTGAAGAGACACAGAGACTACCCAGCACTGATGATCTACATGCATAATGGCAGAATTTTGCCAGAAAGACTTTTAATGCTAAAAAGAAAATAGCTCAGATCAGAGGAGCTACTCTGTTCCTGCAGATTTAGTGCTCATCTTTTATATCAGGTCCAGACCCATACGCCAGCATCCCTCACTGCTGCCTCCATGCTCCCTCACCCCCCACCAAGGGAAAAAACAACAACAACTGCAACAACAAAACAGATGGCGATGCAACGAAACATTAAACCCGATCCCAATACCTGAGCCGTACCATGAATATTTCACTGAGGCATGGGGTTGAAGAGACAACAAAATGACCTTTTCTAGCGTCTTAAGGGATATCTAACCTTGTAATTGCTTTAGACACACTGAAGACACACAGGAGGGAGACCAAGACTATTTAAAAGAAGCTGTGTATATTTTTAAAAATTAGTATCTCAATGTTCCCATTATAACTTGCCAATATGAATGACATTTACTCTTGCTCTGAGAAATGAAAGAAACTCTAAAAGACAGACTGCATTAAGAATCTATTGATATTCCACCGACCATAAGAACCAGACAAGCTTTGTCAAGGGCAAATACCCCAGAGTCTGCAAGTTCATCTCTTAAAGTAGTAGTAAAGGGAAAAAATATATTCAATGTCTAGAATATTTATAAAGCCCAGCGAAGGCTTGCACTGCTTGTTGTTTGTAATGGCAGTAGATGGCACTAGACCCGGATATGGGAGCAGAATTAGAGATTTCAGGTGGTAAATCACTCTTCCAGTTTTTCCAGTCAGTTAATATTGCCATAAAACTTACTCGGGAAGTTCCCTTAAGGGACATCACATGGGGTTTTGCCCAATTTATTTTTTTCCTATTGTACAAAGTTCACAAAGATATGTTAATCCATAGCAGAATATGGTCCAATATTCTGTTTGGGATGGATGGGCGCAGGAGATGTAAGCTGTGCAAGAGGTTCCTGCTGCATTGCCTTCCCAGCACTAGTGGAAAGACCCAGACGAGGGAAGAGGAGAAAAAGTGAGGAACAGTTTGGTGTTGTTCAAGCAGGTTCCTTCATCCCTCAGATGAACCTCTTAACTCACGCACAAAATCAAATGAGAACAAAAAGTCACAGGCAAGAGGCCCAATACAGGAGCCCTTATTTACCTGGTGAAACTCAGACTGGGATAACAATGGCTTTTTCAGGGGGTGGAGGGGCACAGGCTGCCTTCACCTTGAGGAGGAGGAATCTGTTTGCTCTTCTTTCAAGCTGCAGTGTTGGCCTTCTGTTCAAATTCTTTTTCTAGGGAATAAGACCACAGTTGAACCCACATAATGCCCATGCTGAAGAACAGGAATGGCATAATAGCCTGGGAATATAATATTCTGCAATTAATTTCAGTGAAGGGACTGTGAATTTGGGGAGAATTAATTTTAGCTGGATACACATTGCAGTTAATTAAGGCTGATAGCTTCTACTAGTAGGAAGGTGTTTTTGATGAAAATACATTGAAAGTCTTATTAAACTGCCTAGGAAAAAACAGTTGCCATTGCCCATGCTACAACCTCCCAGACATCCCTATGTTTCTATATAGGAATCATGAATTGATAGCATTTGCATAACAATTATTATTTAATATGTAGACTTCAGTATCATCGCTTTTGGACAGAATTAATATTCAAACCTTTGAGCACAGACATTTTAGAACTATTCATCTGGAAAAGTCACAGGAACTTTTTTTGTTTGCAATATTTTTGCAAGTTCTGTTCCTGTGATGATACCCTGGCAGCAGATGACCACCTTCTCTCATCGTAACTCAGAGAACATGCTTCAGAGCTACAGAAAATCCTACACTGCATGGATGGGGTGATCACATGAACATGGGGAGATGGAGGGCAGGAAGGGTACGAAGATGGGAAAAAACAACACAAACATTCCCAGTTTTTTAGAGACAAAAAGTAATTTTGTTTGCTTTCAGTTCAATCAGTTTGTTCATGCCTTAGGAAACAATGAGACCAACAGAAATGAAAGCAATTTCCAGTAGATATGAATAAAACACATGGCTCAGCTGAGAAGAGGTTGTACATTACTCCAGAAGCTCAGTCAAATACTTGTGGATTAAATGTTGTGAGAATGGATCTAGCATGGGCTTGCTTCATCTCAATTTGCCAGACTAGGAATTTGCAGATTTCCCACTCATTCTTCAGGAGGGAGTTGATTGGGGAATAGGTTGTACAGTCACACACTTTGTGGAGGACTTGCAAAATAATTTTATTCATTTAGACACGATTCGAAGTCAGAGCAGGGTACCTCGCAAGCAGAACTTTTTCCACTGAAGGTCTACTGCTACATTTTTCTCTCCTTTCTTTCGGTCTTTCTTTTTTTAAACTAGCCTTCAAGCAAAAGTCACAAAAAATATCATGTTCTCAGTCTGTTTCCAGAGTTTAGCCTGTGCACGTACTGAGGTGTACAAAGGCATACAAGCTCTCCTCATTCATTCTGACCCGTAAGCATTATTACATTACATTTAATTGCAGAAGACACTGTCTTCACAGCTTTATTTCTCATATGACATCTTGTGAATTACTTTTAAGAAAAGCCATTTACATGACTTCTATATATATGTAAACTAGTACTCTAATGTCACATTCTTGTTTGCACATACCCTCGTATTCATGTCAGCTAATCCTAATGCAAAAAGCAAGTGGCCCTTCATACATTTCAGTTAGGAAACAGTAGCATGGATTTTCATAAAACAAAAGTTTGACTGATACTATGCAAAATCTGTTCCACTGGAAAATTGGCATCTTGCCCATCATCTTCCACAAAGTTCAGTATCTTTGTCAGTGCTCATCTACTTGACTTCTTAATTGCCTGTGCTTGCTGCCTGTATCAAATGGAGTTTTCTTTTTGCTTTTGCTCACTGTGTATTACATCTTTTAATCGGTATATATAATTACTTACCACAATCTGCCATGCCAGATTTTCTAAGCATTAGTCTAATTAACTTAAGCTTGATAATTATGTTTCAGATATCATAACACTACACACAGAACTTGCAGATTATGCTGTTGGCTTAGCTGTTTCTGATAATATTTTTCTCCTATTCTTACTTTTCACTTTTTCCTTTTGCTTTTTCTCTTTTTGTACAGGGTGGGAGTGCAAGAAGGAGACATTGCTGTTCTGTTTAAATGACTGGAAGTTTCTCTAAAAGCAGAAGTAGGCTGTTTCTAATAACAAGTCATCAAGTAAGTCAACACAAATGAGAACAGATCCAAAATGCAAGGATTGCCTCTTTTTGTAAGAATAAAAGATAAATATGTCACTGAAGAAAGAAACTTGAGCTTCCAATAGCGGACATCGTAGAGGATTCAAGCACAAACCTACAGCACTTACTGGCCAATTATGAAAGTACTCAGACTTTCCACAGGTCTCCAGCCTGAGCTATTCTAATTATATGCCTGTTGGCGACAGCATGCCGCCAGGGAGGCAATAAATAAGTGATAACATGCATGGGACCTGGCACACATACCTTTTCAGCACAGAAAGATCATCCTTCACAAAGTGATGCAGGCCATCTGGACAAATGAAATATGTAAGCCTGAGACCCCACGTAAGAGTAAATAGATGCAGAGGACACTTATGTCACAGTAATAAAGGAAAGCAAAAGAAATCTGTAGCAGGCTATAGGTTTTTATTTGGCTTTCTGATGTAAAACAACATTTCTTTTCACTTCTGTCCGACTCAATTTGGTATTCTGCTTTTATGATGGAGAACATATCCTGCATTGTTTGATTTGCCTTTCTCCTGGATGAGGGCAGGGATATTTTGTCCCACCACCCCAAATGGCCTCTGCCCAGTGGGAGATGGGGCAGAGCCAGGAGGGCCAGACCTCCTCTCCCTGCTTCCAAGGGCAGTGGATCCGTCATGCTGACCAGAGTCCAACAAGCCATGTTCTGGTCTCAAAGGCACCTAGACCACAATTTGGGTACTTGGGCTGCAAGCCCACTGATGTTACATCCATGCCAAGAGCCCATTTGTTTGAATTTTGGGTGCAGCGGTACGTAAGTGTTGTCAAGCCCACTCAGAGAACCACACCAAAGACTTTGCATTTACTCTGGAATTATCGGTGAGGATTTAATCAGCTATGAAACACTGAAAGAGTGCTCAACTGCTCCTATTTTTAACATAGACTTTATGGATCCGGAGACAAGGACAGGAACAGGCAGTTCCTCTTGCTGAAGTTCCCCTCATTCAAGCTCTTATTTTCAGGTGACTGAAGGGCTGTCACCCTTGACAGAAAAGATTACCAGCAGTCAAGG
The DNA here is from genome assembly GCF_000699105.1 of Pygoscelis adeliae. Classification (NCBI taxonomy): domain Eukaryota; kingdom Metazoa; phylum Chordata; class Aves; order Sphenisciformes; family Spheniscidae; genus Pygoscelis; species Pygoscelis adeliae. Next base: position 199,206 of record NW_008825258.1, read on the forward strand.
AAGTAATCAGGGTGGCCAGTACATAAATAAGCATAACATAAATCTGAATATTATTAATTAGCATTTGATTCAATCAGACTAAAAGTGTTAGACCACTGTAGCAGTGATTCCTTATAGGAAACTATTTAACATTCCAATTATCTTTAATGAATTAACCTCAAAGCGTGGCTGAGGTGCAACATCCTAAGAATCCCTTTGCTCATCTACAGTCCACTTGCAACTAATTTCACTTCACAAGCCTACCTCAATTAACATTTTTCTGTATTTCACACATGAGTAACTGCAGTACAGAAATATGCACTCCTTTCCCAAATTTAATAGCTAAGATACCTTATTTTTTTTTATTCTACAAATGAAGGAAAATCATTTCCTGCTACTATCTCAAACCAATTAAAATTCTTTCTATATTGGCTTTGCATCTCTTCGATATATGTATGAACCAAAAAGGTCTGACGTTTTTCACATAATAATTACTTGGAAATGATCTGCTATGCAGCACTCCAAAGACAAAGGGGTTTACAATTAGTAAATTTTAAAAATTTGCTTTACATTTTCCATCACTAGAGTTTTTAAAAAATGGCTTTTGGTTGAATGTTTTATATTAGGAAAGAAAACTCAATCAGAATAACTAAACTATCTGAATTTAAAAAAAAAAAATTGGAAAAGTGCAAATTTATTGGTAGGCCTGGAAGGAAAGGAGAACACACTGCCTTATTGGCCACTATGCAACTACAGTTACACAAATAGCTATTGTAAAATAAAGAACACTTCTGTGTAATACACCTTGTGCATTATGTAGCATGGGTAGAATGTCAATGGCTTCCCTATCTGCATAGCAGGGCAACTGCTGGACCTCATGACTCTTCCCTTCTGCTTTCCTTGGTTTTCTCTGTGAATTGTATAAAGAGACATAGTGTCATTTAATGTTATTCCTGCTTTAATAGGGAAACATGGTGAGGAAGCTCTTGCTTTGCACCATGGTTGCGGTAAAAGGAGCAGCATTCTCAGATTATAAATCTGATGTTATTTTCCTTTTCACTGCATCTTTGCAGCATTATTTTAGCATTAAGAAAAATGAACACACATGTAGATAACAGCATCCATGCAGCAATATGGAATAGCTGTTATTCTTCTTACAAGCACCCAATTTAATTTTATCATCAAATACTACACAGTACAAATTCCTATGTTCTATTCCTTACTGATTTTATCCTCAGTTTAGAGCTAAGCATTTTGCGCTGTGCATATCATCTAGAGCTCGCTGTGGAGGAGAGCATTACCAGTAGAGAGTCGTGTGTGGATACAGTACATGAGTCCTTCTCATATCAAGACTGTTGGATTTTCTTCTCCATCTCAAGCACCCACATGATGCCACAGCGCTTCACTGTCATTTCTTCTCTGAGCTACTGAGTAATGTTATAATAAAGTTACACAGATAGGGACACAGACATAACTTGCCCATATAGCTACGTAGAGTTTATTTTCTATATTAATTTTTATAACAAATAGGGATATGCATGGCCTATTTGGTTACATGAGCAAATCCGTGCCCTGAAAGATGATGTTCTCATTAAGCAAAGCTGCAAGCCCAAATCTTATCTAAAGTGCTGTTTACTTTGCTGGCAGAACAGCCAGCATGCTACAGAGCATAAATCTTTCACTATTGCCACTCAAATTGAGGGTACCCCATAGCAAATTCTGAAAGCTTAAAAAAATTAAATAAGCCAGTAAGAGGAGAATGTATATTAATAATCAATAACTGCTTAATTTAGCTAACATTATAAACTAACATTTCCAGACAGAATACATTTTTTCTCGTCACATTTCTCTCTAGTACTTTATCTACTCTCAGGCAATACTGAATATTGTAACATTTTACCCTTACCTGAATTTTGACCAGCCCTTGTTTTTTGTAGCATACTACACTTTGAAAAGTCTAAATAGTAATCAAAAATAAACTCTCTGCTATCATCTGATTTCCACTACTTCCATTTATAACCAATACCACACTGCATTTATACATGAATCTGTTCTTATTTCAAAACCTGTTTCAAGCCTGATTTTACTCATGCTCTTTGTCAAATGTCACTGGGCTCCTGGAATGGCTCTGATCCCCTCAGCCAAGTCAGGGAAAAAATTCGTTATATCAGGCGGGCACTTTTATCCCTGGGCAAGTGTCCAGGGCCAAACCTTTGCACGGTGCTCCACCTGAGCTAATGCACCCTCCAGACCTCTCTCTCTGCACCTTCCCATGACTTAGGAGCCCAGCCAGGGCCACCCTGCTTCCAGGAAAGCACTGTAGGACTCTATCAGCTGCCTTACAGCCAGACCAAGACTGCAGGGTAGCAGGTCACTGCCTCCTATCACAGCTTACTGGCACTGCTATCTGAACTGATGCATTTATTTTTTTTCTTATTTATTTTTTTTAAAGTTTGCTTTTGATGACAGTGCCAAGCATCTGGAGACATTTCAGGAGAACATTAGGAAAGCTTTAAATACTGTGTTAGGGATTATTTCTGTGACACAGATCAAGTCAAGAGTTTTCATCCTTCCAACTCATCTCTGGGGTTTTGGGGCATCAGTAAAAGTCTGGATAAATCCTTTATTGCAAAAAAAATTTTGTCCCAGTTCACAACTAAAAAGCCTCCTGAAAATTAACATTCTGAAGCATCTCGTGTTCATTCTTTAATAAAGGGAGAGGGAAAGGCTGAGAATAAGCTAAAGAAAACAAAAGAGTTTGTACCAGCTTGCTGCACTAAGCCTTTGCTTACCACATGAAGACAGATCTTGTGCTGATTTTGGCACCAGTAAGAAAAGGCTATTATCTCCAACTCATCTAATAAGATCCTAGGAAGGAAGGACATTTTCTCTAGATAACAATTTTGTCAGTAAATCAGAAGCTGATTCATGTCGCCTTTCATCAGGGCATTTAAGTTGTCTCTTAATACTAGTGCATGCTTAAGATCTGTTTGAACTCACTTAAACTGATCACTTGCTTAAATGCTAAAATGGGATTGCACTGAATACCAGTAGGCACATATATAATAAAAAAACTTCTGAGCCTAGCAAGCATAGCTGGCTGTGTGTTACTCATTGTCCACATTTGAGTGTAAGGACTCCTGCTTTAATTAAAGTGATTGAGTGAAGACATCTGAATACTCACATATTATGGCAGTGAGCACAGTACAGAATGAGAAATTAAGTCATAGTGTGAGTCAGAAAACCACATGCAAAGCTGGATTAAAACTAGGGAAAAATTATGACAAATTAGTTGAAATTCTTCATGAGAATGTTATCTGCTAGTTAAAAAAATCAAACATTCTGACAAATTTTAGGAAAACAACACTTCCTTCATTCTTAACATCTCTTCTCTTGGCTCTTCAGGAACTTCTCGTTATCACACTTTTCCACCGTCATGTTTCAATTGTGGCTAAAGAACATTTAATATTATTTATAGTATTCTTGTGCCTCAACATAGAAAATATGCATGGTGCTTAAGGGGTAAAAGGAGACCCAGCAAGGGAGGACCACATTTTGCAGTGTTTACTCATAAGCATCGTTCTTATTCACTAGCATGTCCCTTGACCCACTGTGATAATGGGGTTTGCAGGGCTTCCATAATTGTGAGCTCGGCACAGGAAAACATGAGGTTTCACACAGTAGTCTGGAAACCTGTAACGATCACTGTTGATAAAAACAGCACAGAAAGGGAGGAGCCTGCATTCATGCAAACAAGATAGCTTTGTATGTAAACTCAGAATCATGATTAACAGAATAAATCAGGAGTAGATCATAATTGGCATATCCACAATTACATGGTATTTGTGAAAAAATAAGGTGAATAATACCTACTCTAATATTTCTACCTCACTTTGGAACTTCAAAAAGAGGCAGTGTGAGAACAAAAGGGGTGAAACAGGGTCCAGTGAAAGTGGGGAGAGCGCTCCTTTTCCCTCCAGATACTCAGTTTCAGTCACAACTTACTGAGGCCAGCATACTTGCCAGGACTATAATCTGCTGCTATTGACGGAGATACACCACCATCCCGGCCATCCTTCCCTTCCTTTGTGTGTTTTTCCATCCTCCATTATGTTCTTCTCTTTCTCTGACTTTCAACTTAACCTGATGCCCAACCAGATGCTGTGCAGCACCTAGCACAACTGAAGGAGATACCTAATCCAACAATGGTGAGAGGACAACCATGAGAGGGGTCTGGGATTTCCAATGCAGGAATCATGAATTGAGAAAAACCAATTCACAATCAAGACATGCTGTCCACAGCACAGTTTCTTCTAAAAGACTGTTTCAAAAGCATATTCAAATTAAAAACCCATACAGCATTTAACACTGATGTCAGAAATTACATGTGGAGCTAATTTGATGCATTTGTCTGTGAGAAGTGTATTGCTTCCACTTCTATCTGCCACTGTAAAGCTGCCATGCAAACTGAGATGAAAGAATCCTACTGTTTCTGCATGCCTACAAAGAAAGTATCCAATATCCATAGGTCTTTTCTTTAAGGACATGTTTTTAGTACAGATTGAATGAAAAAAATGACACATTTGCATATTTCCCCCAGCAACCACTTGTGCATTAGATCAGCCTTTGGCTGCCTTGGCAAAGAGTGAAATCATAACGGGGCTCGTCGCGGAGCTGCAGATAAAGCAAACAAACCCCGTCCTGCCAGGCAGCCGCCACCGTTCACATTTGAGCTGCTGGTAACAGGAGACCAGGGCACATCTTGCTGTTGGTTATTCCACATTATCCGGGATACACCCTGGAGCCAGCACAGTAACTCTGGATTCGCAGAGCTGTAATGGGGCTTTGATCTAATATCACAACAGGCGCAGGCAGCGAGTCAGGCCCCATCAGCAGCAGAATTCGACCCAGCCGGGGTCTGCTGCAGTCAGTGGAAAAACACCCATTGGCTTCAGTGGAAGTGAGTTCAGCAGCTCAGTGCCAGCAGGGAAAAAAAAGCTCAAAAGGTCATATAGAGAAAACATAAAGGGGAAATTGTTCCAAGGCACAAGGAGCTGCTTCAATTTTTTTGTTCAGGCTGGACTATCATTTTGATTTTCAGCAGAGCAATGCATCTTACCATGCAGCCTCCCCTAACTAACTAGGCAGGAGCATGATCAGTTTTAAAGAAAATCATGGGTTTGTCTGCTGACAACTTAATATTTCATTGCATCAGGCCCTGTTCTCTCCTACTTTTTATTGATCAGAATACCTCAGGCTATTAAGTTTATTAATTATATGATAATTTTTTTCCTGGTGAGTATACAAGGAGATAAATGTCTTACAAATAAACTCAGAGCTTGCAGGCTGAGTCATGTGGTGATTTAGAAGACATTTATCTTTTTCTCTCCCCCTCAGCAAAAAGTAATCATTGCCACAATGCTCTGCAAGTCTAATGTAGCTGTGAAATATGCAACATAAAGATATTTTCATTTCCAGCACAATTATACCAAGCTTTTATGTTATACTAATTTGTAATTGCAATGCTAACAAGAGGATACAGATAGCTGCTAATCCATTTAAGCACAAACTGCCACCCTTCTGAAGTAGGGAGTAGTCTGACCCCATTGGCTGAAGCCAACCTCTGTAGAGCCTGAATTTAGATTCAAATGTCTCTATTCTTCAAAGACATACAAGTTTGCATATGCCTGAGTTTTCCAGCACTTCATTGCTGTTCTGAGCCAGGCCTGGGGTTGACAGGTGATGCTTTAAAGCTGAGAGACAGTAGCTCTTTGAAGAACTTTCCCCCAGTGCTGTTTCTCCCAGGCTGAGCCACTGGAGAGCGCTCCAATGGGGACAAGTGCCTTTTATCCCACCACCCACCCCAGAGCAAGCAGAGAAGCAGGTCAGGTGCCTGCTAAGCAAAACAGTTCTTTGATCAAAGCTCCAATCCAACTGTGGATGCCAACAGACACCAGGTAGAAGGGCCGAGTAACAGCAGAAACTCAAACAGCAAGTGTCCAGGTGGACAGAAAAGGGTGTAGGTCCACCGTGGAAGGGAGAGGAGGGTTGCCAGGAACACATGAGGACATGTTCAGGTACAGCAGTGGACGTAGTTCAATAACATGGACAGCTCAATCTAAACAAAGCCTCTAGACTGCAAAGAGGCTGTGTGAAGCTCCCACTTACAAGTAGTTTTAATACATGGTAGCATAGCTATTGCTTTAAGTGTTTGTAACACTGAATGCACAGTGAAGCTGAACCCATTCCAGAATCCCTTATTTTCTTCTTGCTTCATCAATAGTACTTTGATTTAAAAAGACCATCATCAGGACAAGCTCATAGTGCCCAGGGTAACAGCTGAAAGTCTGGGCAATCAGAAGAACACTGGAAGAGGGGAAAATAGTATGAACTGAGAGCAGCCTAAATAATTAATCTGAAACTGGACCTGTTCTACAAGACAAACCAGCAGCAGTTGACATCATCTGTATGTAACTCTACATTAACTCCAGCAGCCCACAGGGTTTTCAGACCACAGGATGGTAGGAGAGCTGGAGGGGTGACGTGGGTTCCTCCTGTGCTGAAACCCAAAGGTACACTTTGCTATTCTCAGTGAAAGTAGGTGAGAATGCAAATAATGCACCTTAATTTTTGTGCTCTTTGTCCTAAAGATTGCAGCTTTTTGTTTCTTCAAGAATATGTTACAATATTCTTAGAAAGTGAGGTGTCTTGTACAGCACAGAAAGGGACATTCTTTTCCCATGGCAGCACATGGCAAAAGAATGGTGACCTCTTGTGTAAAAACCAGACTCCAGTCTGGATCTCTTTTCCCAGGCCTTTTCCTCTGGTATGGTTTTGCCCAAGTCAAGACAGATTAAAAAACCTTCAAGATTTGGCCCATATATTTCTCATCCTAAGATCACCTGCCCTTTGAGTACAAAATATTAGTTTCTTTTCTTTAGCATTTACTAATCTTTTAAAAATCACAGCATTATTTCCCATTGATGGTACCCATGGTTTTGGGCAGGCTGAACTAGTTTGGTCTAAGATAGGCTGATTTGCAATGTCTCATTCAAAACTAACATAAGAGCCACATTCTCCCATGGTTGCAGTGCTGCTCTACTGGTTTGGAACTGGAAGAGAGGCTTAGCAGAAAGAATCATGAAGAGGCAATGGCAGCAAAGACAGTATTCACAGGAACATATTTTAAAATAAATGGCACAGGAATATAGGGTAAGGCCTCTAATTTTTCATCCCCCTTTCCGCAAGCAAGCAGCTGCCACAGTACCAACCTACAGGTGGTTAAGGGACATCTGCAATTCCTTGGGGGGGGACCATGGATGTTGTTCCCATAACACATTTGACAGCAAGCTCAAGAGACCTTACTGACATCTTCCAGCTGGAAAGTAGGGCACGGTGTTTGCAGCATGCACATGTACGCTACACACAAGTCCTTTTGCCTTAAGCACAGAGACCACATTCTCCACAAACCCACAGCCATCACGCCTCTGCCAGCAGCGTGCAGGTCAAACAGCTCCATGCACTCTAAACCAGGCTGCTTCCATCAAAGAAGCTCAGGGGTACTTCTGCAACATCCCATCCTGCTCTCCAGAGCTGTTTACTTACTGTTCCAAGTCAACATCTGATACAGATTAAGAACCATAAAGTGTTTAAAGAAATCAAAACCATGAATGTCCTGTGACAGCTACGCTAAGAAACAGTGATGCTGCACTGAGTGCTAGTTTGTCAACCTTTGCTACTTATGCAATTCACAGCCAATTTAATTAAAAATATAACAGATCTGAAAGCTGCTAAAATGCTTGCAGTGACTATCAGTCATTTGATAATGGTATGAAAGAATCATTAGAAGTGAACTGTAAGCAAACTTTTTCAAGATTGAATAACAGGGGCATTACAGTTTCAGCCATTAATGTCATGGTTTTTAAAAAATTAGCTGTCCATCTCAACCTAAAAACTAAGCATTTTTATCTCGCACATTTACAATCAAAATATGTTTATAAAAGGTACAGTAAATTTCATGGTTATGAGCTGCACATTTTGCATTCTGAACACTAAGCCTCTGCTGACTCACTTTGTCATTTAGTTGATTTAATACAAAACTTTTTTCCTCCCCTTTTCTGCTTGTTGCTAAGATGAATACTCTGTATTCATTAGTAATCAAATACAATAGCAAAAGTAATATTGTTGCACAGATGAAGTCTTTTTATTACCAACACCTTCACATTTAAATTATTTCCTTTAAATAGTTGTATCTTGTTATTCTAGTTCAGCTCGTGAAGGAAGTTCTGACAGCAACAGTTTGGACAAAGAATGCCAAATCAAATAAGTGCAAAACCCCAGAATGAACGGATACTGGTTTGTGATTAAAATAAAGTCATGTTTAGCCATACCCACAAGCCTTTTGGATTGCCATTGTGGGATAGTGCTGGGACACAATCCTGCTGCTGGTCCTGAGCACAAACCACACAACTGCTTTTGTCAGTCGAACACTTAAATACCGATTGCCTCAACTTCGGGGCATGGGTTGGTCCCAGAAAGTCTGCACGGCGCTGCAGGTCTCCCTGCTACCAGAAGGTGCCCACTAGATCAAGTCAAGCATTCACAAGTTGTACAATCCTGCAGAAGTTGGATGACCTATAAGCTTTCAGAGGTTTGAAAAGGTGGAGACTTTCTGTCTCAGGAATGTACAACTGGGAGGTCAGAAGAGTATTAGCAGTATTATTTGACCGATCAGAATTCTGCAAATCAAATTTTGAATTTAATTCTGACTTGAACAAAGCCACAGGTATTTGTTTGATGAGATACATTTCTCAAATCTGTCTTCTAACTTGAGGAATTCAAATTACCTGCAAAGAAAGAGAGGCAGGTAGCTTCGGTTCAGAGTAGCTCAGGTGCCGGGCCCACAGCAAACTGCCAGCACACAAGCACACAACTGCAGATGTAGAAGGAAGCCTGCACTCCTGTGAGCCAGGATAGCCAGATGCAACGCTCTCCTGGCAAGAGCTCAAATTTTCAAAATTGTCAAAAATGTGAACCAAAAGAAGAAAAAAAGTAGTGGCTTCCTTTGATCACATAGCTCCAAGAATGGAGATTTTTAGTAATACTGTACTGCATACAAGCTATATACAGAGACGCATGCACAAATACATATTTATATGAAAAACAAGAGTTAATAAACCTTGTGCTGGAGATTAACCCCTATTCATAAAGGTCCTAAGCTCTGTTTTGAAATTCATTTTATACATCTTATCACAGATTATTTCTTCTGTTTAAAACTAGCCCAAATTACTTGCTTTATTGAAGTGTTGCAAAATTAGAATATTTATACATACAGCAGCATCTGCTGCTATATATCTCTGTACAATATAATACAACTTTATATCATATACTGCCTTTCATATGAACTGTATTCCCAAACACTGAACAGAATTAAATACAAGGAAGCAATAGATGCCGGCAGAACATAGTATAAATTATAGAAATCAGTGGTGTAAAGACACTGTATGATGAATAAATTAAGGCACTGAGCCATAAGGCCAATAAAAGAGTGAGAAAAAAATTAAGAGGCATATGCAGATGAGAAAAATCTACTTAAAAAAAAAAAGAGAGACAAAAGTTGAAGAGATGGAGAGTTGATGAGGCAGAAAGATACACGGAGGCTGCTCCAGATGGTAGAAACAACAGCAAAGGTTCCTATACTAGAGTGGCATGACTATGTACAAAGCAGCATGGGATGGTTGCAGAGTCTGCAAAAAGACAGCAAGCAAAAACAGGGGCTGCATGCATTGCTGAGATGAGTCACTGGTTTTGGAAATAAGGAATGACCCTGAAAAGACTGAAGAACTTGTTCTGAGCACAGTCGTATTGCTTAAAGTACACATGAAGGCACCTGAGACTATGGCTGTGAAAAAGTCCTTTAGCTCTGGTGCTTGAGGAGCCTCTACTGCCCTGTCAGGGCGATTTGCAGATACACGGGTCAGAAGGGAACATATTACCATGTAGTCCGGCAGACATCTACATGAGCCCACGCAATGGGTACACATGCACACAAGACATTACTTATTTACATCACAAATATTGCATCAAAAGCATTTGCCCAAATGTATAGTTGACCTGACATCCCCATAGTACACACTAGATACATGTACCACATATATGTTAGATTCTCCTTATGGGCTCCACATATTTTCTGTACAGTGTATAGAAGTCAATCCCTAAAATACCCTGCTACCTGAATAGTTTTTAGCACAGACTGATGCACTAGTATCACCATATTGTTTAATATTTTGAAAAGTCAAACATGACTGTGCTATGCTACACTGTTTTTAAAATATTAATAAACAAACATTAAACAATCTCAAATTTAGCTCTTGGGCCTGAAGCTATGATACACAAGTGGCAAACTGGCATAGATGTGTTGGCCAGAATTTACTCAGCTCTGAACTAAGTGGCAAAAGTGATGATAGCGCTACTCTAAATCACCAAGTATACATATTTGTGGATCCATATCATTCTGAAGTTGTCAGTGTGAGAACAGTGCTGAAAATAAACATTTCTCTGTTGACCTCCACTGACAAGCCTGCACAACCTTTAGGCTTTCAGACTAGCAAGGTCTAGTGCTCACACATAGATTCCACAGTGGCATTTTCAAGCTGAGAGTGACAGCAGTGACACATTTAAATCTTGTTCATCTCCTTTCCATATCCAGCCTTATTTCCTTGCCCATCATCTGTAGTCTCTGCCAGCCCACTCCCGAGAAGATCGTGGTATATCAAAACAGGATACAGCTACAATGCTTGTACATGTGGCCTTGCACACCTCAGAAGACCCAAACATATAAATGCTGTGCTTAACATTCATCAGACAGATCCAATAAAGCTGTAAATGAAAAGAAATTGAAGGGACTGTGTGCCTAGGAATAAAGCTAAATTAAGTAGCGAATGTTTATAAGATCAAGACCTAAACCACTAGCTCCTACAACATGGAATCAGTCACTCTGGCATATCTGGGCATTCACTGGCCAGAAGTGAGCTCAATTCTTATGAAAGCCCTCAAGAGGGCACACAGAAAAATCCGAAGTCACTTACTGAATTAGTGGGCTCTGTATGGCGGCTAAACATCCATCTCTCTTGTGTCGGCTATGGAAGGCAGTAAATGTAAGCTATCCAGCACACGCAAACAAAACAGCATGCAAAGAATTGGTAGCAATATAGATTCACTTTCCTGGCTACCTCCTTCTAGCTTTTGAACTCAGGCATTTCATTTTAACAGCTGATGCTTCAGACATCTTGGCATTATCACCTATGGGTAGCCAACTCAGATAAGCAAGTAAATAACTCTTAAATATTTTAGGTCAGATACTTATTTTGTGCTCAGTTTTGAGGATGACGGGTCATTACAAAGAGCTTGCATTACACAAATGCTGTATGATGTGCTACTGGGTCATACTCATATCAACATGACAGTCCAGAATATGAAATGCAATATGAATGATGCACTAAAAAGCAACAAATCAAGCATAAATAATCATTCTTCAGGTTGAAGACAGGACAGTGCTGGTTTATATGAAACAGCCCTTGGAAATAAGTTGTATTATTAATCTATAACCTAATTTGGCATTTAAGTAAACTTCAGTTAACTATTAACACTCAGATATCATTAATTTGTTTTGCTTTTACTTTTCAACTAAAATTCTCGTTAGTGGACCACTGGATTGACTGTTTAATGGCACAGTGCTTTAAAGAGCACACAAGTGTCATGTGTGTCCAATGCCTGTGCAATATAAACACAGAACAACCCAATGACCAGAAGAATTATATGTTTTCATAATGAATTTAGGATACTGTCAGTCACAATCCTTTGCTTGGAACATCATGCTGAGATGCCCAGACTGACCAGGAGCTTGGGCTCAGAGCAGTCCAGATCTGAACTCTTCGAAAAGGATTAGGTCTTCCTCTGAGTCATGGGCAAGAACGCAATGCAGTTCCTTATGAAACTCAGAGTAATCTCTGTCCAAAACTACAGAAAAAACCCATACTATTTATCAAATCTAGAAGGAAGATACAAACAATCATGGCTAGGTGCATGCATAATTTGGAAAAAAAGAAATCATCAACCACAAATAATCCACTGTAGGTAACCTAGCTGCATTTATTCAATCTGATTGAGCAGAATAAGCATTATTAAAAGAATTAACACATCCCATCCTGAGATTTATTTGTATGGAACCAACTGGTGGGTGAGATCATGTAACAATTGATTTTTCTGCCTTCTTAAAAAATGAGGTTATGTAGAGACAAAAATCATTATCCGAGGTGTCCAGAAAGTCTTAAGCAAAACTAAATCATACCTACAATTCACCCAGTGCATGTATACATCTGATCAAGGGGTGTTAAAAGGTGTTGTAATGACGCAATTACTAAATACTTTTTTTATTTTAATTTTTAAAGTATATCACATATTTTGAAGACACTAGGACTAACATTAATTCATTTACTAACTAGGTCAATAAAAATTGCTGTAGCCAAGAGCTCTATTAAAAGTCCATAACGTTACCTTAATGGAGGAAAACTAATAGAGTTCTTTTGGAAGTTCTCCATAAAATTAATATTGTAGAAATTTGGTGGATGTCTTAAATAGTTTAAATAGACATTTTTATTAACAGACCTAATAATAGAATTAAAACAAATTAAAATCATTACTTTCTCCAAGAGGAAGTATTTACATTCCAAGCATCTTAATGGAGTTTATTCTTAAAAGAATTTAGAAACAATGCTCATTATTCAACATTGTGAAGTGGGAATTAGTTATCTGGCATCCACGCACAGAAGATCTGCCAATTTGCAACTACTGCAGCACTTACTTGGAGCCTCTCTGTCTAAATCACTTTGCGTGGCAGCCATCCAGAACCTCGATCTGCAATACAATCCACCTCCTTGTCAAGAGCCCTCCTTGTTGGAAAGCATTAAACTCACCCCACAACCAAGTAACAAAAAATAAAAAAATAAAAATCTGGGTAATCCATAAAGCAGATAACTAAGTAAAGTATTGTATCAGGTATCTGCTCATACCATGTTTCCCTGGGCATTTCACCACTTACAGTTATGCCTTGGTTTATCCCAGGTTATCCTGCATTCCTTATTTCTGTGGCTAACTGCTTACTGATGGTCTGTGCACATTTGCAGCTGAATGAAACCTTTATATTTCAGTTAGACCGACTACTTGCTTGTAGGGTTAAAACAGCCACCGAGCACTGCAGATGAGCTCAGCGTGAGCCCGAGAGGATTGTCATGGTTTAAGACATAGCCAGTATCCAAGGTGCTGGAAATGGCACATCCTGCAAAACCAAGCACAGCACTGGAGGCAAGTTTTTGGCAAACACTTCTGGCTCACAGAATAGTAAGGGATGGTGCACAAAGTGCTGTGCACCTTGCACAGCTGAAGGAAACCCAGACTCGGAGGCAAATTTGATCTGGTCACAATCCTTAACTCCTGTGGGTGGGCAGAAAGCAAACTGACATAGCTACTTTGGCCAAAAGTAGCCACGGAGCCTATGCCTGGAACTAAAACCCACAGAACCACAGACAAGTTTTGCTTTGAGCTCATGCAGGCATTTCTCAGGGGTTTATGGAGAAAAGGGAAGCCCTGACCTGACAGAAGGGTACTGAAGCAAGTTTACCTTCCTATCAAATTCTGTAGGCTTCTGATTCTATTCCTAAATGAACAAGCTGATGAATTTCTGATGAAACCACTGTATATTTAATATCCAATTACTGTACACAGGCAACTGAAATTAATGCTTTTGGAGTTTTATTGCCCTATGGAACATTATCACTGGTCTTGAGTTAGAAGACTGCATTTTCTTGACATGTCAGAGTCGATTATAAAAGGCGTTACCAGCACTGGTTTTGTACACCAGGGTAACACATGCACGTGCCTTCCAAAGTGATCAAAAATTCACATCACACTCACACCTTCCTTACCCCCATCACACAGGGGCGAGGGGAAGGTTGCTGTGAAAATGCTGTCTGTGCAAACACAGCCTGCCACGAGACCCAGCACAGCTCCCAGGCTGGGCACCTTCATTAAAAGGTTTTACCAAAAAACACGGCTCCTTTGTTCAAGTCATGCCACCGGAACACTAGCTTACTGCAATGAAAACAGCAGATTATACAAAAGTTATTTGTCATTGTGCAATCAATAGTGATAACCAGATTTTGCTTCTTGTTATCAAAGTTAGGCTGGAACAGACATTGGCAGAGGTATAATACCACATCATAATTGCTGCCAACACTGGAAGATTCACCCCACCACCACAGCCCCCCCCCCCCCCCCCCCCCCAAAAGAGCTTTCCAGGGAGTTAAAGCCCTTCCACAGAAACTGGCAGCATTGTAGCATTCAGAGAACAGACCAGAGCACTGAAAACTATTTCAGCCATTACCTTAGCAGACACATTAAAGGACTGGATCCAAAGGCCATAAAAGCTCCAGGAAACTTTTCGTAGTCTATAATGAGGTTTGTATCAGGCTCCAGGTCCCAAACAGCCATCCCTAGTTTTGGTATTCATGTTTGCTAAAATTACAAGATGTCCTTTCATTCCAGAGAATCTTATCAGAAAATTGATCTCTTTAGATATAAAGCCTTCAGCCAAGGTAAAGTCCTTTCAGGAGTTTTATGGTTTCCTATCATTCTTTTCAAAACCCTCTGGAAACTGGAAAATATGCTGATACTGTTTCTATGTTGAAAAGAATGGTTAAATAAAAGAAAAATATAGTTCTCAAGTGTTTGCAAATATCCAGCCTTTTCTAGTTTCTTTGGCAAAAGTAGCAAAGGTTAATAGCAAACAGGTAAAAAAATAATTCAGAATGACACAATTATTTACAGAAGTACCTATCTGAACATTATTTCACTCAGTTTCTTATTTGTAAGACCTACAACTGTGCTCTCTCTATGTATTTAAATTAAATTACCTAATGCAAATGTTATATATGAACAGCTCAGCAAGACATTGTATTGTAACAACACACCTTATTCCATGTAAAAACAGATTGCTAATTCTGGGATTGTAAACGTGTCAGACGATAATTTTATTGCTTTGCAGGCAGCAGAACACCCAATGTTCTTGTTCCCAAATGGTGATTGAGTGATAGCTTTTAATATTGTCTAATGATCACAAACATGTGGAGTCTTTTGTTAACATCTGGTTTATGGGTAAAGTCGCACACAGAAACTATTCGCAAAACAAATAACCCCCTGCCCTCCAAAAGCTAGAATTAATGGAAAGAGCACATGCTCTTTTATTACTGAAGAAAAAGTAACAGGGCACGCTGCAAATATTTCTAGGTACGTTTTATGTAGTGTAACTAACTGAATAGATCACTTTGTTCAAAAAGTTCTTAGAAGTCACGAGCTCTAAGAGAGGAAAACAGTTTATCAGGAACATTGGAGGAAGCAAACAACCACAAAAACTAAATCCTGTAATTCTGCACGTGGCAAAACTTTCACTGCAGACAAGGAGAGCTTTGCCTAAGGACAGCCTTTAGCCAGTAATATGTGATGTCCAGGTAAGCTCGAGAACTCCTGAAGGTAAAAATAAAAACACGGTGTTGGTTATTCCATCCTTATGGCTCATTTTTCAGCCATGAGCATCACATAAAGAAAGCCTCTAGGACTATTAGAAATCTCCTTACTTGGTCAGGGCTACATTTTACTTGCAGATCTCCTTCTACAGAACTGTATTAAACAGGCCTCGCTGTGGGCTTTCCAGCCTTTTCACATTTATTCCAGTATCCCAGAAATTGCACTACTATACATTTTTCCTTTAAACTATTTTTCTTTGTTCTATCCCTATAGACTAGGGGCTGGACTTTTTCCTAGATGCCTAGATCTTTCCAGATGTGTGTTCACAGCCCAGAGCCTTGTTGCTGGTATGACTTCCACAGGAGTCATTGCATCTGCAAGGCAGAGCAGCAGCTCTGCTCTGGGCTGAGAGCGCATGAAAACAAGCCCCCCCGCACCTCTGGCATATCCCATTCGCATACCTCAGGCCAACTGACACCTCTTGCTGGGCCATCCTGGAAGGGATGGGAAACATCTAAGCCTTGGGGCTGCAGAAACTGCTGCACTGCAGAAATGCAGAGAATGGAGAGGAATTTATTGCAATTGTTTAACAGAGCACCAAGGACATTGTAGCCATTTTGCAGGCATTTAGAGTGGAATCATCTTGTGTCCACAAAGCTTGGGAAATCCAGATGAAGGCTGAGACCGCAAATCTACTATTCTATAGCACTGAGATACAGAAAAGGAAATTCTCCTCTGAGCAGAGGGTGTACACAAGGCCTTTTCATTACACTTACCCCATATGCACCAAAGATCTCAACTCAGCAACACACTTGCACCTGGGCCACAGGTGCATTATAAAGACCTCCCAAAGCAAGCAAGTTTAAGCACACCAGTACAGACTTGGCTAAGCACTGTAGAGAGCTACAGGCTCTGTAAGCCTCTCCCAGTCCTCAAAGCATACCTTTCAGATAAGTTTCAGAAGAGAAACAAAGTGTGATTAATGCTGTGAACAATATAGAGAACAACCTTCAGCATCACTGAAACTGTCACAAGTCTACCTCTTTACCTGAAACTGTAGAGCACGACCACTCTTCCACCTCGGCAGCAAATAGCCCTTATGGTGTACCACTTTCCATGGAGAGCGGATTTCTCAAAATCCCAAAATGCCATAGCTGAGATTTGGATGAGACTCAGCATGTCTGTCCCCTAGACCCCAACATATGCATATACTCCCTTTCACACTCTCACCCCTGCAATTAATTGAAGAGACATATATTTTAACAAACCAGTTAATTGAACAGAGCTAAGACGCAAAATTTAAGAAATTTGCTACATTTATATACATAGTAATGAGATCAATTACTTTCAGTTCATGTAGACATATTGAGAACTAATGAGGTACTTAAAACGTACATGGAGAAAGTCTACTTTCTATTTCCATGCTGTAACTTAGAGCTTGTTAGGGATTTAGCTCTTTATCAGTTTGAGCTATGGCACTTACATTGATAGAAGGCCTGTTAGCTGTGGCTCCCGACTGCATTAAAAAGTCCTTTAATGCAGTTTTGTAGTGGCATACATCTCATTATAGTGCAAAAATGGGCAAACACTGAAGACCACATTGTTGGAAAATACTTTGTCTGAGAACACAGCAAGCAGAAAGCTTGTCCTTTGAAAGATAACATCCACCTCACTCATAATTTAGATAAGTAATCTGGAGACCCTTATAATAAGAAAGCCTTTATCATTTTTTTAAAGCTATTAAAAAATGATCTGCAAAGGTAAAGTGCCAAATTCTAGAACTGTTATCTTAATGGGTCACTTTTAAC
>NW_008825258.1:216629-261232 GCF_000699105.1 Pygoscelis adeliae
ATGGTAATTTCCTTCTTCAAAGAAATTGCACTGAGAGAACATCTACAACACACTACACTTCATACACTGAGCTCTAGTTTATTACCTGGGAAGCCAATTTTCAGGCAGCGATTTCAACATCTGAGCACAGGCTTGGATACAGCTCCAGGCACATCCAAAGTTTCTCATTAAGTTAGACATGCAATGAAAATGTTGAAAGTTGTTTAAGGGTGAGGAGAAAAGGGATACAGATATTGTAAAGGGACAAAAAAGAACAGAAAGAAGTGGAGAAACCTTTGGCTCTGGCATGGAGAGTTACAGGTGAAGTCAGCCCAAAACAGTCTCACCATACAGCAGGTCCCTGCGTCCACTTTCTGCACAAGCATGCTGGCCAAGCCACCGCAAAGCTTTAAATCTTACTATCTGGTGGATAAAAACAGCTTCTTTTTAACTATGGTTCTGACCATGCTTTCTGCCTGTTGGACCCTCTAGACATTTTATTTCCCTGGCCCAGATATTAAATGGCACCCTTATGTATGCAACAGCCCTCAGCCATCAGGCTGTCTTCCAGGTCAGTACAACACCTTTCCCTGAGGGACAGGGACTCCTTAGCCATGGAGGGAATGCTACTGCATAGATGTCTCAGCTTGGCTCCCTGGGGCCATTCAGGTTATGAGGGACATCTCCACAGCATGGCTAGGAGCTTCCAGCTTCCACGATGCACAAAATATCCTTCTGCAGCTCTATCAGTCTAAAGCCTCCCTTTTCCTCCTTCAGTTAAAATGGCTCAGCAACTTAACTTTACTCATGCATTTGCTGTTCTCTTTTGAAACGTTCATTTACAGCAAGACAACATCCACCAGGACAGCACCCCTTCAAATACCAAATCAATCCTGGATGTGAGGCTCAAGGCAGGAGCCACAGGAACCACCTCCACTCGGAGCAGAGGCTTTCAGATCTGAGCTTCAGCTGCTAAGGGGAGAGAAGGAGAAAAACCACCTACCCAGCCACGGCCAAGCAAAACAACCACCAGACAACCAGAGAGCAGCAGCAAAATCTAAGGTTGCTGCAGGAGGATTTAAATAGCTGGCACAGGACCCAGCTGTGATCCTGCTGGGTTCACCTGCCTCCAGCACAGCCTTGATTACCCAGCCTGGGTGAAAACATGACCCTACGGTACACAGGGCTGTTATGGGGCAGCAAAGCAGCTTATCCCCTGATTCACTCCAGCTGTGGGTGTATCCCAGGGCTGATGCTCCCCACCTGTGCCAGAACTGCCCTTAGGTTTCATCAGTCACCTGAAAGAGGAACAGACTCTGCCCCTAACTATCAGGCCAAGTCAGCTCTGTGGGATTTTGTGGGCTTAGAGCTGGGCATCAGGGCTCCCAGTTTACAGTGAGAATTGGGAGCAGATGTGTGGGTCCACCGGCTCCTCCTCCCTGCAGGAGATGACAACCTGCAGAATGGGGGAGAAGCAGACAGCTACGGGCTACGCCTGGCTTTGGTTTTCCTTACACTCAGTATGCATATGCTCATATGCAGTATGTTCAGCCTGAATCATACATTTGCTTGTCATTACAGTGCCTATAAGTAAATACAGAGAAATAAATAAGAATACTTAGCACTTTAAGCCCATTAAAGCATTGGCAAAGTTTCACATGAGATGGTCTTTAAAGCTTGATGTATGGCAATAAAATTAGTTCAGAAAGAGACAGCTGCATAAAAACAATGTATGCCTTCACATAAAACTGTGAAAAATATTTTGACTGGCACAGATTTTAAGGTAGGCTTATTTATTGGAGCTATGCTTCAGTAATTTACAAAATACAGAATCTGATAAACAGGAGCATCAGATGCTCGCAGAGGGGAAGACCAATGTGCACTGATTTCAGCTGATGAGTTTGAAATCACATTAGGCTCATATCAAAGATTTATGCCCAATGTTGGGGAATGATCACACTTTACAGAAACTGACAGCTAACAAAGTAAAATTAAAAATAAGTGGAGTAGCGGGCTGAAAAGATTATCTAAAAATATAATATGAAAGGAATACCTAATAACTAAAGAGTAATTATTTTTAAAAAATCTAGGAGCATCAAGTTTGAATTAAAACTAATATATATTTTTAAATCGTGCTTCTGGACTACGTGTGTCAGAAAAAAACATCCAATCTGTGTCTTTGATCCAGTTAGCAGTAATAGAAAACACTTTCCCAGAGAGCCATTCGAAGGAAAAACAGATTCATGGGAGCCTCCACTCGTTATTTATAGCTTTATGCAATTTTTATCTCATATCCTTCTTCCTGTCCTTTAATTGAAAAGCAAAATTTATACCTAAGAGCAACAGTGCAATGAGAGATGGTGCCTGTAGATTGGATTTGAGTCTCTAAAGTGAATTGAGTCACATGAATGATGCAGCGTTCTAGTTTTGGTGTGCTCTTTGCTGTCTGGTTAATGATACCGTGAGACAAAGGCACAGGACCAGCAGCAGCAGGCTTAGCTAGCTCGCTCTTACCCTGTTTTAAAGTGGTGACTGTAGCGGACTCAATTCAGGCCAAAGAAAAATAGGACATCTTACTCTCCAGAAATTGTAAAATGAGACAGAAACTTCATATTTTTAAAGAAATATTAAAGGTGTGTGTCTTTTGACAAGACCTTGGGCTTAAGAAAACAGATTGCTTTACCTTTTCATATCAGATAAAAAGTTTCAAATAGTCAATGACAATTTCTACTGGTTCTCTATTTATGCCTGGACTACCACTGAGCCTGTCTCGCATGAGGAAGGTCCTATTCATGCATTCTCTTAGTTGTCCATATAATGAATTCTCATTACAAACTGAAGCCTGTGCAGTCACATTAAAGTCCATTCATGTTCCGATATGTACATATGCATTAATTCAGATTATATTCCTCTAATTGCACAAATTAATTGCTCTCTGATGAATTCTACAACACCTCATTTCTAAGGGTTTCTCCTGAAAGTACACTGAAAAGGTCAACAACATGATCAAACGCTACCCTGTTCAATATGCTTTGAAGATTATAATTATATCTAATTAGAAGATTTTGCAATTAGCACATATTTGTAATTTATTGTAATATTGTAATTTTTCCATTCTACGAATTAGTAAGATCCTTTTTTATTTATTTACCCTGCCAAACGTGTGCACGTACCACCCAACTGCTATTGTTAATGGAGTATTTCAGCTCAGTGAGGACAATGGGATGTCACCATTATTTGGTATTTTTCTCAGGCAAAGATCTCCTTCTGCCTGAAAGTTTACCCCCAGTGTCTGCAGCCTGACTAGGACTCTTGGGACAGAAAAAGAATACGAGTGACCTGATATTTAATGTCACAGGTACTAGTAGTACTCTATGCCTTTGTGCAATTTTTTTCATGAAAAAATGCTAATGTGAGGAGAAACTACCGAGGTATCGGGTACTCTGTGGTGACTGCTGCACATAGCTACTAAGCAAAGGAGAGGCATGAAACCAATGCATTTCCAAGTCTGTCAGAAGGCACATTTTTTCTCATTCGGAAGGGTACAGATCACAGATTAGTATTCCAGGTACTGGTTGATTTTCAGCTCTTCTTTGAAAGCTACACATGCACTTGTACCCCAGAGAGTAACATAAGAGCAAGAATGTCAAGCTTCATCTTTGCTGTAGACTAATTACAAAACCTAGGAGCCTACCTTGCAAAACCGGGCTTCTTTTGCTGCCTATCCACGCAATTTTATGTATCTTAACAATATAGGGAATATTTTATTATGGTAACAGGTATGCTCAGTTTCTGGGTCTCTTTGAAACAGCAAAACAGGACAGTGACAGTATTTGCAGCACCATCAGGAGGAAAAGCTGGCAATGTGCTAAGTTTACCTCAAATTAATTACCTGCTGAAATCACAACAACAATTAGTTTGTTGATTTGAATAGGATACAAACGTAAAAAGAAGAAAAGGTTAAAAAAAGCTAAAAGCAGTAATGGTGAAATTGAAGTTTGGTTGTCATCTCTTGGGACAGGATCTCTCTCTAACACTCCAACACAAACATACATGGCTTTGATTGAAAGCCCATTGCTCTCAGGAAGATTTGATTACTTTCCAAACACAAGAAGGAAGCATCATTCCTCAAAAACCTGTCTTCCAGAGTATACCTGGGGCTTTCACATCACCATTCATTTAGGGTAGCAACTCACAACATAGCCTGTCCCTCAGCAACATCATATCAAACTTCATTTAGAGAATGGCTCATCTGTAAGTCAGTCTGCTGCCTGAGTATGCCCAAAACTGCCCGGAGAGGTAATGACTAGTTTAATGATCAGATTTTAATATTCCTGAGCTGCCACCACATCGACCCTTTCACTGGATTGGATTCACATGTACCCTACAGAGCCATTTGTGTATCTACTTGTACATCCTCAGGCATGTTCCGTGCTGATTTGCTCACTGTCTTGGATGTAGTATCTCTTTGGAACACAAAGAGCTAATTATAAAGAGAAATAACAATAAAAAGCCTTTTATCCCTCAAGGCAAATTTTCTTTGAACCTACATACATTTAGCATATATATGGCTTCCATATCTCAGCTTGAAGAATTACAAATGTATTACTGAGTGTTGCTAAAACTCTTCAGATTTGTTTATATTCTTTACATTCACATCCAACTGAACCAAATCTCCTTTTGTAGGATCTGTCTTCCTCCATCAGTGATGTCAATATAACAATCCCTCACCATCAAGGGAAACATGAGTCAGTTCTCTCATTAGAATTGTTTCATTAAATCCTTCTTTATTGTCCCAGAAAATTCAGGAAAAAGTGAAATTTCATTCATTGCTCGGCTACAACCAACTGTGACACGACTTCTAATTGACCTTGACACTTGAGAACTTCACAAGACAGCAAATTCCTAAAAGGACCTATAAGTCAGCCAGGTTAAGAGAAGTCAAATAGTGAATAGCAAAAAGGGCAACACAGCCAACATTATGTAAATTAGGAATTGTATTTAAGCCAACATATTGCATTATGCATGAAAAGGTGAGTAATAGCAAATAGTTTAAGAAATCTGTCTACAATTAATGAATCCTAAATAGCTTTATTAATGTAGGTCAAATTCCATCTTCTTGTGGGAATTTGACATTTACTAATATACCCTTGTATGAATTATTCAAAGAAGATATTTTTAATACATATACAAAATTTTATTGAGTATGCTCTTCACAAAGGCTGCATTATACTTGTACTACAAAATCTACAGGGGCTACTTAATTTCTAATCCAGTAATCATTAATTAAATAATAATTAAATCATACTCTAATATAGCTAAATCCAAATGTTATGCAGAAGTCTGCAAAATATTGTTTTATTTGTAGCCTGTAGCACAATGACATCACCCATCACAGAGCAGGTATTCAAATTCTGTCTTTTGTTCTTGTAAATTATAAACCTAGTATCAATTCCCACTGTAAAGAAAAACTATGATTAGTAATTAAATTACAGTGCATTAAACTTACTTAACTTAAGTTCACCAGCTGGGAAAATTCTATGCCTCTGGGTTTACCAGTAACTCCTAATCTTGCTGTTGCCTGTACCTATTTTTTTAAGTTGTATTATCATTTTCTTTATTGGGAATTCATTAAAAATGGTAATGTCATTACTCCTGTTAATGCTTAAAACCAACACCATAATCCTGAATTTTAATTAGTAATTATAATTAATCATTATTTCACTAATGAAATGTTTAGTTGCTAATTGTCTTTGAGCACCCCAGTCCCTAGGCTTATAAGCATTTCACAACATTTAATTTCTCACAGTTTCTGATTAAGTGGAACCATCAACCTTATTCACTTTTAACACTTTCATATGGTGCAGTACTTTGGGCCTTTTATTTACTATTTACACCTGTTCAAATGGATGGCTTCAAGTCCTGATTAGTGCTTCATTAACAGAGAAACAAATCCCTCAGGTATGCAGCAGACAACACAAAGATACCTCGGAGGTAAATTGGTTCATCCAGGGCTCTTTCCACTCACTTTGCTGTAACTGTAGCTGTAGATCTTAATGTTCCACTGTCTCAATGTCACACAGGTCCGGGTTCATCCACGTGACATTCGGCAACCCAAGGAATGGCCAAAATTAACACCTGTGCTCCGTACAGAGGGAGAGTGCGTGCTGGAGGGTCCCGTGGTCTTCATGGGCATGGGCAACTGCACCCTGACTACAACAGTTGTGGTGTTTGGAATTAGGTGGGATGATCTTGGGCCAGTCTGGTTAGATGCAAAGACACGTAGACACAGTGAAGATATAATCTGCTTTTAGAAAACCTGGCTCAACCCTAGGATGACTGCAAGGAGACATGTCCCAGTGCGAAGGCTGGGATCCACACACCGTGAATTTTGAAAGATGGAATACAGTGCGCAAAATTTTGCAACATGTAACTTATTGAACTATTCTTACAAAAATGTCTACCAGCTCTCTCTTGGGATTAATTAAAAATGGATGCTGGCTAGCCAATGGCTGGGATAACAAACTACCTTTTGTTTTTGTCAGGGGGTTGGAGGGTACAAGATTAAATGGCTTAGTTTATGTGTGTGCTTTCTAAGAAAACTAACCTCTCACTGGCTGCACTGAACTTGGGCAAAACTGCAGAGGAATGGGTTGAACCACAAGTCCCTCTAGCTCAGGACCTGTCTCCATCAGTGACCAGTAGCAGGTCCCAAGGAAAGCACCGAAGTACAGGTTGAGCATACGTTGACGCTTCCCCAAACTCTTCTCCCACTCTGGATTTCCTGAACCAGGCTCCTTTTATGTTACTCATAAAAGTCTAAAAGTGATTAATAGTTATTATACGTATACTACAGACACGAGTATTATGCATTAGACACAGTCCTAAATACAACAAAAGAAAGCTTTAGAGATGATTGCAAGTCATGGTGATAATTGTTTTTTGAAGCTGTGGGGCTGTATAACAATTGGCTCACTGATGAATATAAACATCACTGCTAACACTAATATATTAACCTTTAATTTATAAATGGAACTCACTATGGAGTGTAGCCAATTTGATCTGCAAAAGGGGCTGTGAATCTTACAAGGAATGACTGATATTCTGCATCCCCATTTCCCGAGCTGAGGTTCACAGGTTACTGACGGCCTGTGCAGCCCTTGCCGGAAACCTGATCTGGTCCACAGAGACGTAACGTCCTTTGGGAATTTTTAATGTAATGCTCCTTGGTAAGGCTGCATGCTACTCCTAAGAAATTACGAGGACTAACAAATGGATGCTGGCCCAAAAGGCTGGAAAGCCGGAGTTCTGGGTTTATGCTGGCATCACTGTTATGCTGAGCCAACATTCACTGCGTAAAATCTTGGAAATTCAAAATAAGAATTAACCTGAGGTTTTGGTGAAAATCTGATATTTTTGGTTCTGCACAGAGCTTCTTATTCCAGGAGAAGTAAAACAACAGAAATCCTAGCATTTTTAAACCCATGTATTTTTTGGTACAACAATAAAAGAGTATTCCTTTAAGTTACACAGCTTAAGTGTCTACTTATCTTGTGAATACACACACACAGAGCATTTCTGGGGCTGGGAGGGGAATACTTCCGTAAATTATTTTCTGCTTATTTTACACTGACTATTCTTTAATATGCCTAATCATATGCAGTCTGTTACAATGAAGCACAAAGGACATATTTTCTCCTTTTCAGAACACAATGCTAGATATTTGATGGCTACCCAAGAGCGGGTCAGTGAAAATGTCTAGAAATATGGTGGGATTTTCATATATAGAAGGGCTGGATTTTGAAAGAGGCACACTGTGCTCAGGGAGGCACCGCAGTCAGTGCTTGAGTCCACTGGCACAAGTTGAAGTTGGAGTATCTGTTTTAGGGTTGAAGGTTCAGAATACCAATCTCGGCCCCAATGCACTCAGGGACAAGAACTGCATGAAATACAGTAACAGAAAATAGATTTCCTCATGGTTCACCATCTGGATATTATCTAATTACTAATTAGGAGACAGAAGATACGAAGGAAGCTACCTCTCCGTAAGGTGTGGTCTACCACCAGGAATATCTGACAACGCACACATCCAAAACCATGATATTTGCAGTCAAGGACATTGGATTGAGATTTATACCATATTTTCTTGGCTGCATAGGAAATAAACATGCAGAAAGCCAAGAGCATTTTTCTGTGTTATGGTGGCTGAAGGATGATAGAAGTACATTTCTACTTACTGCACCTCTAAGAGCAACTGGGATGCCGTGCTCCGTATAATGTTATGTTACTAATGTAGTACTTGATTCAGTGAGATAAATTCTTAAAAGATCATTTTGAAACAGATGGGGGATCAATAGTTTCCTGTACAATCTGTACTCTCTATAGACCAAATAGTATTCATACATCTGAAGTTTAGCAGATGGTGTTTTTGCATTAATTTTCTAAACTACCAACTGTAGGATACTCTGTTTTCAGAAAACCAGTTGCCTTAAGGCTTGAATTTCTAAAAGTATTTCAAATGTTTTCATGTGTTGTAAGCACACCTCTTTCTCAGGTTTTCTCTCCCAACGGTGCCGTTCTGATTTGGATCTCAAAAAAATGAATTGGCAACAGGCTCAGCCGCGCGGGTTCATACTATGTTTATAACAGGAGGGTGGAATATGGCAGCAGCATTTCACCAGAGGGCATTTGCTCCACTCTGTCTGGCCACAGAGCCACCCCCTCTGTCATCGCACTACTTTGCTGCTTAGAAGGAAGGAAACCAAACTGGTGGGTGGAAAGTACAATAAAACCATTCAACATACTCACAAGATGCCAAGGACCATTTGCTTCTGTTTCAAATCAGTCTCCAAAGCCCACTCCACACTTGGAGCACCTGTTTTCATCTATCTGCACCTCTTTTCTGATTTAAATTATTTATGTAAACAGAAGAAAACTTGAGAAATTATGAGAAGGCATAGCGCCTCCAAATATTTTAAAGATACTGCATTCTTCTTTTTTGGCCAGCTATCGCAAGCAACACTTTTGAAAATTTGACTATAGGTATATATGTCAGGGCAGAAAAAGTTGCATGAAGGTCACTGTCTCACGGATTTTATTTGAGTTCCTGAAGAACCCCCCAAAACTGAAAAGTCTTTGATCCACACCAAAGGGGGAGAAAAGAAAACTTCAAAGAAGAATAAAAATCCTCCTACTTTGCACCTGCCTTAACTGCAGTCAGTGTGTATTATTTATCATCCTCACCTCACTTCGGCATTGCTCTAAGCATGCCGAAGTCATTCAATTTAGCTTTTCAGTTTGGTCAGCCTGCCAGGAAGGAGTAATCTTGCCTTCACCTTCCCTAGCCCTCTTCTGAACGTAAATATAGTGTGACTGCTAATTTGTTGATTTATACAAGGTTTAATCCACTAGAGTCATAAAATATTAAAGGATTCTTTCTTCAGTAAATTTACAGCTAAATAAAATCGTAGCTCTCAAGACTTGCAGGAAACTAGAGTGACATTTTATTTGCTTGAAATGCATTTTCTGATTCAGTGAGGTGGACTGACATGGGCAGCTTGCTTATTTAAACCACAGCGTATGCAGTGTGCTTGGGTGGTATCTTCCTGAGAGAGAAAATTTGTTTCCTCATTTCACAGAATAACACAGCTAATGCCTTCATCTAATCTTTTATTGTTACTACTAAATAATTGTAATGAAAGACCAGATAGTTTCCACTATAATTAATGCAAAATAATTAAGAGAAAACCCTGAATTAGTGCAAGATGGAAGCTTGGCTGAGTTTGGTTGAAAATACATCCCCAAGCACACTGGAAAACCTTGAAATAAGTTCTCTCCTTCCTCCTCCCAATTAACAACTAATAGAGTTGGTATCCATGTCTAATGCAAAGTGAAGACTATGGTGTAAATACCCAAAAGACTGGATAAAGGAGATTCATTATTTTTTATCAAGGGTCAGGCTGTTCCATTTTGCTTCCCTGAGTACGTTACAGGAGTCAAACAGAGCATTTTTAGCTGTGTACACCTAGCATTGGATTTCCATTACACAGGATTATACACAACCAGTTTAAAAAGAAAGAAAATAAACATGGGGCTACGTTTTTTTTTTTTTGAGTGAGAGAGTATAGGGAAATGGCCTACAGATTTTAACTTCCCACTAACAAGAATGGACCGTAGGACATCATTTGTGAACTCCAGAAATTCCCCTATATAAGTGCTCTGTATATTTTTGGCAATTTCTCTACTGGAAACGTTTGTTTAGATGCTTGATGTGCGTTCTATAACGCTATAGAAGTTCTGGGAAATCAGCATTTTTGAAGATTCAGTCCCTTACTTAAATGCCTAAAAATAAGATTAAAGAACGAGTCAAGTACCTGTATTAGTTTTGTTGCAACAGATTATTCAAGTGTATCGGAAAAATATTAGAAAATGTGAGCTCAATGAACATTAAAATATGCAGATTATCAATGGGAAAACTAACAGCTTCCATTTTTTTAAGATATTTATTGAAGAGTCTACTTTTAAAAATGGTTATTTTCAATAAAATATGCTATGCCTATTGGAATATATTTTTTTTTATAACAAGGATGTTTTAGCTTGAAATCAGAGTTGTTCTTTAGCATGGTTTGGAGGCCCTTATTGACAAAGTTAAAAATGATTAAAGATTTTAAATCTCCATGTGTGGTTTTCTAGCTATAATCATAGCATGGCTTTGCTGATTTTCAGCCTACAAGGCAGAACACCCAGTCCTTGAAGAAGACCAATTAGCAACCAATCCTATAAATCCTATATTTTCTATGCAGTTTTCAGAATCTGGCAGTTTCTGAATCCTCAAACTTTGCAGTATTGCAGAGAATCTATTCAAAGTACGTCTGCGTTGCTTAAGATAATGCCTTTGATGTAACAAAACCAAACCATAAAACAAAAAACCAGGTCTGCTCTCTCTGAGGCTTTTTTAAAAAGGGGATCAAAAAATTACCATCTTTAGCTGCTCTTCTAATAGCAAGCCTGCATCAGAAGGAATAATCTCAATGCCTCCTCATCACAGAAACAAGAGTGTTTCCTTAAGGATGTGGTATTATACCTCTGTGGGTATAATCTGATTTACAACGGAAAGCACTCAAAACTTTACCATAAGCTTTCAAAACTTGCTGTGGATGAAGATAAAGTGCATTGCTGCACTTCTGCAGGCACCGAAAGCCCTGGCGCTGTCCCTGCTGCAACTCAACTTCAGCCGCTCCCAGGAGTCCCCCAGCCGCGGGCCCCACAGCCCCGCTGACCACACGCTCGGCCACACTGCTGGGGCACACCGATATTTTCCAAAACGCCGGGCACTAGGAAATATTTAACAACTCTCATCCCTACGTCAGGATTGGCATTGTCTAATGAAAATATACCTCATTTTAAGCTCCATAATTTATTTTTTTAAAAATATATATTTAACTCATTACTGACCTATAGGAAATCATGTTGTTAAATTAAGATATTTGGGGTTTATACAAATGTTTACACGTAGCATATAAAGCCCATTGTTTCCTTCCATCTTGAGATTTTTCTGTTCTCTCCTTGTACTCTGATGTTTCTGTACCCATTGCATGGGAAGTAGTGTGCCAGCTGCCAAGTCAGCTGCATCACTTCTTAAAACTGAGTTTCTCACTACGTTTTCTTCTGGTTTATCTTTAAAAATCTACACTGTTTAGCAGTCATCCTCCTGCAGATCTTCAAACAGGCTGCTCCATAGCCCTTCATGCTAGGTTCATTTATCACCATTCACTTCCCTCTCAGACCTTGCCTCTTTCCATAACAAATGTTCCTATACTGTCTTTTTCTTCTTTTCCCTAAACCTGCACAGGAACTTGCCATAGTTTCTACGAACCTCAGCATGGCATTAGGTGTAGCTTTGAATTCAGCTACTGGCTAAACTCTGCCTGCTTGAGCCAAAAATCCTGGGCCAGTGCACCTCTGCTCTTGCCTTGATGAGTCACTGCAGCCTGCTGCAACTCCAGGTAACCCCAAATCCACCTTTACATGACCCCATACTCCTCCCAAATGTAAGTCTGTCACTAGCCTTAAACTCATCTTCATTTAAGTTAATGCTGATTCCTATTCTGGGAGACTCCAGCCATAGATCTACATAAGGGGGATGCTAACTTGTTATATCAGACACTTCAGCTACCTACAGGGGTCTGCCGCGTGGCAATGAAATTGCCAATACATCTTGTACAATCCAGTTCTCAGCTGTTGAGGATCCTGAAACTCTTTGAAAATTTCAGGAATTCAGTTGCAAAATGACATGTGCTCCAAGCACCAGCTTTTGCTATCAGTGCTTTCATTGTACTTTTCATTCAACCAGTGATTTAATTTATTTTTTCTCACGAAGCCTTCCTTTGCTACTACTGGAGCCACAGCTTGGTCTGACGCCATTTCCATCACGTTGACCATCACCTACTTACATGCAATATTGCAGCAAAGATGGTTGGAACTTCCAGTGTTTGGGGGTTCTTGCAATGGGATTTATCCACCAAGAGACAAACTTGATTTATATGTTGTATAATTTACACGTTCAGTTCTGTTTTGGCATGCCCCTCATACATTCAATATTCATTCCCTTCACTCTTATCCTTGCAGTTGTTGAGTTTATAAATCCTAATCTGTCTCTCTGGGATGGTGAGGTTATATTGCGCCTTGTGTGATTCTCTGTCTCTCTCGAGATTCATATCATTTATTAACTGTTTGCAAAAACATGAGATTTGAAAAAAGCTTTAATGCAGGGCCATGGATTAATCGTAGTTATCAAAGCTCCTTTTTAAAATGGATAGCAACAAAGCACATACACACACACACTGCAGTTAAAATTTAAACTGCATTACTAAATTACTTTTTCCATTTATATATAAATTATGTATCTAAACAGAAGTGTTAATAATTTAAGTTATTAAGTTGCTCAGCTAACATCAGATCTTAATTAGTCTTTAGTATATCTGTAAAGTATAAATAGGTTGATTAGAACATGTAAATTTATTATATGTCTTTTCAGCTCTTAGTACAAAGTGAAAATTTGTTTTTTGTTTGTTTGGGGAGTTTAAGTATCCCAGTCACCATGTATACTTGAAATTTTGTGGTTGTTTTCTCTTATAGGCAACAAACAGGAAAGAACAGAAAGAAATATGTAAACAAATTCAGAATTTTACTAGTAACAGGTTTTGGACATGCTTGGGACTTTCACTGTGACACATGCTCTGAGTGAATGAAGTAAAGATTTACTGCCACGGAACTAGCTGCAGGGAAATATTCTGGAGTAAAACAGTGTATCACAGTTGAATCAGAAGCAGGACCCCAGGATCAACAACACTGGGGAAATACTGATGATGGGAAAAAAGTCACTGATCTAAAAACTGGAAAAGTATTTTGAAAGTTACTTCCTTTGCCTTCAGAAACACAGTTAACCCAATAGTCACATGCTCCTTCTTTGCTTCCTGGCCAACAAGAGATGCCACCTTCTTGGCTGCTTGCAGTAGACCTTCTTTTATTTACATATCACATATTTCTAACTGGCCCATATTCAGCTTTGAGTTTTATTTGGGGGTGGAGAGGGCATTAATTTAAATACAAATGCACAAATATTAAGCTTTGAAAAAAACACCGGCATGGTTCAATAAGAAAAGCTGAGAGCAGGCCTGCTCTTCTTATGGTTAGAAGGTTGAACATGGGTCTAGTATATATGAATACATAGGCACATGTGTACCTTGTCATTGAAGTACCCCATCCACAGCACCTCCAGCCATGCACCCTGCAGAATGGTGATTTGCCATTCAAAGGGACCAGTGAGGTCTGGAGACACCTGAAAATGATGAAGCACCTCAACGGTGTCGTGGATGGGCACAACTGGTGCTGCCATCCTCCACAAGGCCACCAGCTGCTGGGAATGAACCCCGTAAGCTGTGATAATGATGATGCTGAACAGTCTCTAGTGTTAATGGCTCAGCCAGATGAGGCACTTGAGCCTGGTCCTGTGTCCCTGCAGACATGGCAGAGTCCCGCATCTCATTTTGCATTTTTGTATTCGCTCAGCTGGACCAGGTCCTTTTCCGCTCCCCCTCCAGGCCGGACTGTGGCTCTGAGAGACTCAGACCCATTTTCTGTTTTCCTCTTCGCAGTCAGTCCTGCAGGTTTTCTCCCCTTGGAAGCAGCTTCTCTCACAGCATCCAGAAATATATGAGTTTTCTTCTTCCTTCATACATCTAAGACATTTCCCTGGACTTGTGAGTTGTATTCTTCAGTACAAAGTCCTTCTTGGTGAACTGTAAGAGCCTTTGTCTCCCAGCCCTGCTTCACCCGCTACTGGTACTTCTGCAATTTCAGAGATTCATTTTTCATCCTCTGCCTTCAGTACTTTTTTCCCCAGCAATTTTGAAAGGACATGACTATGGAAGGTTTCTAGATACTGCTCTGCCATTTTAAGAGTATATTTCATCTCTTTAGTACTTGATTTTCTTTCCAAGGTGTGAGAATTATACAAGAAACCCCACCCCAATAACCAACTGTCTGTGTTCCTCTGTTGAAGAATATGTATGTGTACACACAGAAAAACATCTGTAAGTGAGGAGATGAACTGCACTCATAGTGTATGAGGATGAAGTTTTCTAAACTAAATTCTCTTTGACAGAAGAAGTCCAGCTTCAGGGAAAAAAAAGTAACAGTAACTGTTAACACAAGGCTGTCAGCATTTCCATGAAAATTATGAAGAGCAACTATTACCATCCAAATGAGAGATGTATACCAAACACCAAACCATATCTAGACAAATGTTTTAATTTGAAAATTTTGCTAGGAAGTTTCCAAACAACAAATACATCCCTTTATCGATGTCCACCTTTGTTCATAGTGTCCAGGTTCATAAATAAACTTACTGAAGCCATGAGCTACCAATCATCCTGTGTCCATACCAGAGTCCTGTGACTTTGCTGTGCTACCGCATTACAGTGAAATTCAGATGCAGTCTAATGGATCTCAGCCCTCAGCCGTCAGATAAAAAAAAGATGTACGTATCTCCTCCTAAATTGCAGGAAAGATGTAGTATCTGCCTCATCAAACAATAAGGAGATCCTAGAGGCTGAGCTATTGCAGTTAATGAGGCATTCCCAGACCAAGCACCCTAAGCTAAGAAGTCAGAAAGTGAAAATGTGCCCATAATTTGCAAACTTTTAAATTTAATTTTTCAATTAAAACCCCTCCCTCGCAGATCTCTTGCAGATCAGGGCACTTTGCTCCAATCAGGGAACGTAGGCGTGGCGCCTCTGTCGTACATGAGCAGGTCCTTTGTGCAGCGTTGCTGAACGAAAGGCACAGCCGCACGGGCCTGGCTCGTGACGGCAGGGCTGTGGCAAAGAGCAGCGCGGAAACTTGGATCTGGGAAAAACTCAACTACAGACATTTTCTTGAAAAAAGACTGAATCCGTCCTTGCCAGTGTTGACAAATGTCTGACTCAAAAGTTCCTCTGGGAGATTGCTTTGCTTCCTCTCCCAGGCTTAATGGATGTTATTACCAAAAAGTGCTTTTCGTTGCTTTTGTCCCCACATTTAACCCTTTGCTTCCTAGACAGCACTCATTATCCAAGGGTCAGGGATTTCCCCTCAAGCCCAGTCACAAAGTCTCCGCTACAGAACAACCCTAAACCAGCAGACACTAATTAGGGCATCAATCTGTAATTCAGGGGGCCCCGTTTTCCCACTCTCTAGAGCTGAATGACGTCAAGACCCCGATGCGGCCGCCCCCGGCACTCTGATGAAGCTGCTCAGCACAGGGCAGCAGCTCCACGGGGCGAGAAACGTGAGCCCTCACCAACACGCCAGTTGCAGCCCTCCACCGCTGCTGTTTCCAAAGTCCAGGAGAGCCAGCGCGGCTCCAAAACTGCTTCCAACAGTTCAATTATCCATCATCTCATTCTATCGTTTGTCTCAAATATATTGCTTCAAAGTTTCACTGCATGTCCCCTCCTGCCCTTTCTTTGGAGGAACAGCGAATAACCATCTCATAGTCGCTCTCTCCACGTTATCCTATGATTTTTAGAGATCTCTGTATTTCCTCCCTTCTTTGTCTCTTTTCCAACTGGAGAACCTTAACTTGTTTAGTTTGCCTTCCCAGGGAAGTCGTGTGGATTTTCCTGAAGCTGTTTGGTCAAATGGATTTCACTGAAATTCAGTTCTGTACTGAACCCTAATATAATAAATGCAATATGCCCAGGAGGAGGTTTTGTTTATAGAAGTCTGTGAGTTCTGAGAAGAAAAGGGAAGGAAGATTATAATGGATGCTGTGTTTCAACATTAATTATATCAAAAATATTTCTGGTTTCTTCTGCAATTTCACATCTTTGTTGTGTGTCCCAGCCACAACATAGTAATTTTCATTTATTCTCCAGTTCAAATGCCCGTATCTCTCCACAGGCCTTTTTTAATTAGTGAGACTATTTTATAAAAACCTATTATGTCTCACAAAGTTACAGCGAACTTAACACTTGTGCAACTACCATCTTGCCAAAATAAATGCTCAGACCAGAAACTATGCTTTAGCTAAAGACAGAATCTCACTTGCAATCCTGGTTTGGGACAGAGCAGTTACATTTTAAACCACTTTAGATTAAAAGTTCTTGCTAGCCTTAGATGATGAGAAAATCATACATTTTTAAAATTAATTCGGAGGGATGGAAACAGCTCAAAGATTCAAATTCAGGGTTATGCAGCAGACATATACCTGTATGACTGATTGTAATTTACACCTCCAAATTGTTTTAATAAATACATAATGCTAAAAGAGGGATACTTTTGCTAGGCATTTAATTTTTCATATATTGCATAAGTTATTTAAATTATTTACTCGAATTTCTAGCAATTGAGCACATGCTTTCAAAACCCAATCTTTTACAAGGGAAACTGGGTCTAAAGATCCTGGAGACTTCCACATAAAAATTGGAGGCAGGGAGGGGAGGAGGTCTGAGGACAGCAAGTGAGACATCTGATTTTAGGCATCTAATTCAAGTGACATGGCCCAGCACCCTTCCCCCTGCAATCAGCACAGCCGAGGTCCCTACCATCGAGGAGGGCCCTTACCCGTCTTGAACAGATTTGCATGGATTAATAGCAGTATAGCACATCACTCAGCCCCGTGAAACACTCAGAGACAAATAAATGAGAAACAAGTATTAGGATGAAACCGAGTCCCTTGCTTATTTGTCCCTCATTTTGTTAATTAATCTTTTTCTTTGCAGTCATGCTGGTTATTCCTTCCCATGAAAAGCATGAAAGCTTGGCGTGATGGCGAGCACGTTCCAGGCCGTGCTCCAGTGGAACCGGAGTGAGCAAACCTCGCTGCCAGATCCTCCGGGCAGGTCCCTTTCACCACTGCCATGGGATTTACTGCAGCTTCAAAATGATTTCAAAGTGCATTAACAGAGCTCATTTTACCTCGGAGCACTATTAGGAGGTTACCATGCCATTGACTTCGTGGGGAGAATGGATTAATTGCCTTTGTTAAGTTATCATTACTGAGGAGAAAAAATTACTTTCACTGGGAATATTTCCCCCAGGCACCACCAAGTTATCTTACAATCTCCTAACTTGTTCATTTACTGGTAGAAACTTCATCATCTTCTCCTAATTTATATACACTCATATATATTATATATATTCCAGACCAGTGACAGATATCTTGTCCAATATCTTGCAGCCCATCAGGGTTAGTAACAGGAGCTTTAAGCCATGGAAAACTACAAATCTTATTTTCCCAGTGGAATATGGCTTTATTTCTAGCCTTGAAAGGCCATGAAATGATAGGCTATAAATTGCAAGTTTTAATATCTATTTATAGGCACTTCTATGGTGCACATCTATGTATAACAAAACTTTCTGATCTCTAAAGTTCTGAAATATATTACTGTCCTCTACTTCCAAGGTCTTTTTGGTGGAAGTCACAGACCTAAAGGAGCCAGCATTTGCAAATGGCAGGGATCCATGAGACATGGATAAATTCATGCCAAAGTACCAAACTGTTGCCTCCCTGGACTCTACAGACAAGTCTGTTAGAGACATTGTCCACACCAGCATCGTTTTCAGGCTACTTATCCCATTAATATCTAATGAATAGCGAAAAGGAAACACAAAGCAGGTGACCAGGACAGCTGATGCAATGAGAGTCTGGAGCAGAAACTGGTTCCTTTGTGCCCCCTGTCTCCTGTGACCCACATGACACTTTTGTACGTTCTGTCACTTGTGATTAATGTGATAAGAAACAGTAAAGTATTTCCTGACACCACTTTCTTCTACACAAGAGCACAAATGTGTAACACGTGTGAAGGATAGTTACACTGAAAACTATCTGCAGGAAGCATTTCCCGGTGGGTTGTGCGTCTGCATCTCCAGCAAAACCCCGTCCACTCTGGCTTTGCACACACATCAGTGACCCATGGTGGTGAGCGCTGCAGGGATGGCAGCCGCAAGCTCCAGATGTCTACGAAAACACTAAACAAACTTTCTTCCTGAAATCAATATTTGTGCTAAGTCACAGGAGCTTCTCGTGGACTGCGGACCACGCAAGCCAAAGTGAAACTGAAAAAGCAGAAGTTGTGTAGGTACTGTCAGAGCTGTTAGGAGCAGACAGCTCTTTCTGGCAGGAACAGCCTCCAAGCCCCTTCTCGGCTGGCCTGGAGTCCTGCCGCCCATGAAGACGACTTTCCCAAGTCGCAAGGCTGATGTATCAGGGATGAGCAATGTGGAGCCCTCGTGCAGGAGTCTGGAGCATCACCCCAGCTGGGCTGCTGCTCCACGCTGTTCATTTTCACCTCCATTCCCCTCGTGCAGCACCACCAAAAGCAACACCGTAACAGAAACCATTGCATTACCCAGAAGCAGGGGCTTCAACGGGCCACTTCAGCCTTCGCAGAAGTCCAAAATGCATCAGAAACAAGACCTGACTCTAATATCAGCTAATGAGAGCTGTGGACTGGGCTTATCCCTCTCTGCCTCACGGAAACCAAGGGAGTTGTTCCAGATTTGTGTTCGTGCACCAAAGCGAGGGGCCAGCCAGCAGCAGTGTTTGGCAGGACCTGTCACAGCAGTGCACAGAAGAAGACGACAGCTGCAGAGTTGATTTGAGAACTTCAAATGACTTTTTTTCCCCCTTTTTTTTGTGTCGACACAGGCCTGAGCAGAATGCTTAATGCTGGTGCACACAGCTACCACAGCATAAGATTTATGATTATTTTCATAACATAGGCCTTGTCAGGGAGTTTTGATTTGATTTTGGTTGGATTATCTATTGCAATGCCAATAAAGTGTCACAGTTTTTTTGGGGTGCAATGCAGTCAAGGCTGGCGGAAAGCAGGGACAGACCCACTTAAACGCGATTTGTTGGCGTCCTCGATTCTAGGAGCTGCTCCCTAGGGGCAGCAGAGTTTGCAATGCTCTACAAAGGAATTTCTTAATATTTTTTTTTTTTCCCCTAGACCAATACTTCCATTAATTATTTGAATAAGATTTAACGGAGATGAAAGGCTCTGGTCTGCCTTTGATGTGAACGCATAACTATCATTAACATTTCATTATTAATAGGAGTTGTGCACATACAGAGGGAAGAATAGATCCCTTCTTATTTTAAGCTAAAGCTTTGCCTCTTTTTCCCCCCTGTTCCTTTTACCTCTAAGGACTAAAACAAGGGTGAACAGCTGGACACATGCCTTAGTCATGTTAAGAGCCCACAATACACCCTTTCTGTGATGGGAAGTGTTTGCCAGCCTCCAATACAAAGGTGGCAGAGCAACTTCCACTGAAGTTTCAGCTCTTGAGTAACGTCCTCATGTTCTCACTGTGGGGATCACATTTTGCATGGCTGACCACTGCCCCCCCAGCTACCTTTTGCTGGAAAGTTTAGGCATTAAGTTGCTTGTTATTTTTGCGTTCCAGAACAACAAAAAACTCCCAGACTTTTTCCCCTGGAGACCTCTTTGTTAGTTAGGTACAAGCTGCCATCTGAACCTTAGAAAGCATTTATGCCCTGCAAAGATCTTACCTCCATAAGGAAATGACATGACAATGAATCAACATGACAGTGAAATTCTCTGCATGAGAAAACTACTTCGGAAAAAGTACTTAGTCTAGGAAGAGTTACATTATAATGGTATAACTATAGAAATGCAAGTATTTTACTACACTATTGCTGACCTATCTAGAGATGTGGACAGGCTTTGTATCTGAGGCATTCATGAGGCTTTGGGAAAAATTTAAAGAGTATAAACACTGGAAAAATTATACTATAGCATAAGGAGGGTTGACACCTCTTAGGAGTTTGGTCAAGCCTTAAGCAAGATCCAGCTTCCTCCTAACAAAAATGCATATTCTCACTACGTATCTATTTTCCTGGTTTAGATAAGGAGATTGTGCTTCTTTCACAGAAATACCATGTAAGCAAATTAATGAAGCTAACAGAAACTTAACTTTTTCATTTCCAGACTATATCACTTTAACCGTGCTGGTTTCATGGTGCATTAATGTTGCTGGCATTTATATGGCATATTAATTACATTGCACACAGTTATTTTCTCTGCTAAACTTAAAAGGTCATATCCTTTGTGTATACTTTTCTATATGGAAATTTTATTTTTTTAGCATACCAAATAGAGGCTAAATCAATGAAATAATACATTTTCTATGAAACAAGTAAACAGTATTCAGTGAAAGGACAGTTAATCTACAGGCTTGTTGTGAATGTTTGAGCAATAGAATTAATGTTTTCTTCC
Source organism: Pygoscelis adeliae (assembly GCF_000699105.1). Taxonomy (NCBI): domain Eukaryota; kingdom Metazoa; phylum Chordata; class Aves; order Sphenisciformes; family Spheniscidae; genus Pygoscelis; species Pygoscelis adeliae. Next base: position 237,395 of record NW_008825258.1, read on the forward strand.
ATTTCCTACAGCAGAGAAACTGTGCCGCTCCTGTACAGCACTGCACACATTCTGCCAGTGCCAAGAATGCTTACACCTGGGAAAGAAAAAAATAAGGGAGTGTATATAGCTTTCTATGTGCATAGTTTTATACGTGGTATAGAAATGCTTTCCCCAAGAAGATGGCAGCATAGAAGACATCTGATATACTACAAGCTATTAAGTTGTCACTAAGTCTACACTGTATATCTTCCCTCGAGTGCAATTCTTGGACGCTTACCTTTTTAAAAAAAACTGGATATATTTTACCCCCAAAAAATTCCCTGCAAAAATGAAGATCAATGGGGTGAGTGGTGAAGTGTAAATATTGTCTAGTGGAAAAAGCAGTCAATGCATAAAAGTTATTGACAACAGCTGGGGCAATACAATGATTTTCCACAGATATGAGACCATTTCATCATGAAAAGTTCGTATAACAGGAAAATATTAATTCTGCTAGGGACCTGCTATACAATATCTTTCACAGATTTCCTTTGTACCACAAGCTGACATGCAGGACACTAGGATGAATTGCAATGATAATGTGCTTTTTGATTTTTAAATTTCAGAAGTATGCATGATTGTCAGTGCTCTGCTCCTGTGCTTGGGTTTATGTAGGGAGCTCTCAAGAGCGCAGAGGCCCTGTGGTCTGGGTACTTGGTCCTTGGAGGAACGACCCCCTGAAATCCACAGAAATTGTGTCCGAGGGAAGCAGTAGGATGCAGGATGCCAGCAGTTGCTGGCAGCTCCTATGAGATAACAGACCCGTGAGCACAGATGCTCTGTCCAGGGTCAGGGGATATGTGTGTCCCCCTGCTTTCTTAGCTAGAGAAATGGCTCTGATCTAACACAGGGAGACATTGTGTTTGAGCCCTAAAATGGAAAAGAACATGAGAGAAATGCACAGGACAGCAGCAGCACAGACAGGGGACTGTGTGCGGAGACGTGATGGGACGCTGCCAGCGCCTCCCGTGCAGCCAGGCTGCCTCCGCCTCCCTGCTCTTCATATAGACACCGACATCCTCGTCCCCTCCAGGATATGGGGACTACTCTACTACAAATAAACAATAATGCAATATGTAATAATTACATTACAGTGTTATAACACTATTGATGCTCTATTGGAAACCGGACTTAATAGCTAAATAAATGTACTTAGAGACCTGATCCACCAACCGCAACAAGTCTTTGCACCATTTAGGTGTCTGACTTGAGACAACCACATCTGAAGAACATTTACTTTGGCCTCTCAGTGGCTGAATTTCCACCAGTCATAAAATATTACACTGCTGCCTGGTGCTTTGTAAAAGGCATTATGCAGCTGCAGAATACAACTGCCATTACAGTACAGTCAGTTGTGCACAGTCCGACTCAGCTGCTGGGTCTCACTGGGACGTGCTCAGTACAAAAGCCATGAAGAGAGGTGCACCAGGGTTGTCTGTCTGATGGCCATTCCCCGCCACACATTAAAGTATTTTTCATGCAGTTTCTGCTAACAGCCTCCAGCGCCACTGCATTGTGTGGGGCAGGTACGCATGGAGGGATGTCTAAGGTAGTTGGCACCGTAGCTCTTAACTACTTGAGCTTCCCTTAAGCAAAGGAAATTACACCTAAGCCTTCTTGGGCTCACAGGACAAAGGACTGGTGAATTAAGGTATTTAAGTTTTAGCATTTTAATTTCTTTTTGGAGAGAAGGCAAATTCCTTTCTGTCAAAATAGCACCCATCCTGCAAGGCAGCAAATTGCATCTTTTCATTCCAGAAGTGCAGGAAAGAATAGATGGACGTAATGACCATGTGGTTTCCTCAGGCCATATCTGTTTTCCTTCTTACAATAGGCCGAGTAGAGTGATTTTTTTCTATCTCTGCTAAAATGCAGAGGGAGTTAAGGCTGCAATTAAAAAACAAATATGAATTAGAAAAGCAAATAGAAAATAATGACATATATACAAAAACCCAGGCAAGCACACTGAGCTACAGCATTCCTTCAGCACCTTGGGCTTTTTAAATATATTTCCTTTAGAGAGGGTGGTTCCCTCCTATCACAACAAATATCTTGAAGGGCAGGAAACTGCTAGCAGTGGCAACAGCAATATATGAAATTGCTTCTCAATTCTTCATATCTCCAGTATGCCAGCAACTGTAAATCTAGCAATGTAAAAGCAGTCTGAACCCGCTGGGCTCCAGTTGTGCTTATTGTAGTGTAGAATGGCCAGAAACTAGAAATGAATATATAACCTAGTGACCATGCTTGTGCCAGGCTCCCCCACCCCAAGTAACTGGTGCACTCAAAAAAATTTTAGGAAAAGATCATTGCCTGTAATGGAGCTGTTTGTCCTTTTCATTCATTTTGCAAATTTATGTTTTGTTGCAAGGCCACCCGTTCCTCCATGATGAAGTGATGGGGGAGGAGAGGTCTAGAGCCTCCTGATGCTAAGGAAGGGGGTGTGTAATGGGGCTTTTGAGGAGGCAGTACTCCCTCTCTGGCAATGCACTACATGTTATTGTCTTGCCTTCACTTTTACTCCGGGTTTTGGCCATGGGGCAGGGATGTGAAGGCTGTCACACCCCTCTGCTGCATGGAAGCAGCCACCAAAAGCATCTCTCCTTCTCATCCAGTCCTCATACATCCTCTGAGGAGGCTCCGGGGGACTCTTCCTCCAGCTGAGGAAGAGCAGAAGCAGATGGCAGAAGAAGACAGGGAGAGGATGCCTCTTTCCTGGCTGCTAAAACAGGGCTGTGACATTTAGGGGAGAAGGAAAACGGGAAGGAGGTCAACTCGCTCAGCATGTAGCGCTCGCTCCCTCCTCCCCTGCATACAGCAGTGGTGCAGCCCATGCTTCAGGAACTGAAGCTTCACTGGGGATTAATACCCCGACCTGCCTGGAGCAAGCAAAGCCAGGCTTTAAAAGCACAGAGTCTAGGTCAGCAAGGTGCATGCTCGTGCTCACACACATTTAGGAATGGGCTGAAACTCTGTTGGAAGCAACGAGACTTGAGCACAGAGATAAAAGCTTTGCTGAATCAGCAAAGAAAGGCAGGGTCAGGGTGGGGGGCTCGCCCAAGCACCCACTCTGCCCCCAGGCAGCCGTTCCCATGTCACAGCTTCCCAGAATTTCAGCTTTCTCAAAGAAATAAAGAAGAGACCCTGAAATTAGAAAGGACATTTCTCTTCATGTGTCCGGTGAGTTATCAACACTAGAAACTTAAAGTAAATTAGTAATACCAGATTAGTACTACAATGGAAAATTAATTCAACCTTTATTTTTTTAAATAAAATTCCTTTTATGCTGTTGGTGTCACTGTGATATTAACAGTATAGAAGCATAAAACCTTCCCTCCATGAAGCCAGCGTAATTGCATGCTGCGTGCTAGCTATTCTATTCACATCGGAAATGCATCCTTAAAACATTTCAGCTTAAGCCTTGTCAGTACTAATCCTAATGCCTGATGCCGAGATGTGTATTTTATTACTGTGTATAAATGAAAACGGAAAACCTTCATGGAGGATTACAGGGTGTAGTAATGACCTCCACAGCATTACGGCATGAAGACGTTCCCAGGCGCCAAATGGGATTCTGGGATAAAAGTGACACGTGTCTATATAACCTTGGCACCCGCTCCCGGTACACATGTACCTACCAGCTGTGGGATTGTAAACATATGTCCCTTCTAGTGAACTGAATTTTCATTTATGAGGAGGCTAAAAATGAGGAGCGAGCAGGGGAGACGGATGTTGTCTGAGGCAGCTAATGGGCTCTCGCTTGCCCCTAGCTGGGAAAAAGACCACTGTTATTTCATGCTGTCACGAGAATGTGGACTGAGGAATAGCAGTGAAAACAAGAAGAAATGGCAGGAGAATGAAAAAAAGGAGACGAACAAAGCTGGAGGGGGAAGAGAGAGGAGAGGGGAAAGAAGCGAAGGAAAATGCAGGAGAAGGAGAGGAGGCAGCGAAGGGCTGGGGACAGGGGATGCATCTCCCTGCTTTCATGTCCCACCCCTCTAAGAGGACTGACCCTCCTGTGCGTTTTTAGGGATGCTTCAGAGAGGAGCTGTGACTGATCCACCCTGCACTGGGTTGCTCTAGCCCGAGTAACGGCCGTACTTGGGATTACTCCAAAAGAAGAGGGGGAAGCACATGTGGGGAAGGGGAGATGGGGAAGCGGGGAAAGAGGCAAGGTTTATGTCATCCGTGCTCCCTAAAAACGTTCCTCGCTACCTTTTCCAATAGCAGTGAAATAGAAGTGAGATGCTAATTTTGTTTGGCCCAGTTTTACTCTAATCTACCCCGGGCCCAGAAACACAGCTTTTCAATCTGCCAGAAAGTTGTTCTGCTGACCCTGAAATGTCAAACTGTTATAGGGGGCTGAATCCAAAATTGATTACTTCAGAGGTCAGACAATAGCCAGTTTTATAGTGATTTTTCTTGAGTCTTTCCTATGAACGTAAAAAAAAAAAGAAAAAAAAGAAACACTTTTCAAAGAAGAGCAAGCAACCATGAGCACAGAGCTTTCCGAGACATGGCAGCGGCTCTTTGCAGAGGAGGGGAGGGAAGCGCAGACCGATGCCAGACACTGTGTCGGTGCCCCGGGGCGAGAGCGAGATCCCAGGGATACAGCACACAGGGCATGTTTTTAGCCCAGTACTGGTACACAAACACAGATTTGGGGCCAGTTGGCTGCCTTGACTGACTCCCAGTCTGTTTCCATCATGAGCTTACCCCTTGCAGACTTGCAAAGAGCCGTGTACCTTTTCCCTCCGTCCCACAGCAGTCCCCAGCAGCTTCCGGATTCATCCTGCAAGATCCGAAGCTGCAGCAGCCGACGCCAAGCTGCTGCGCTCACTGGGGAGACCCCCCTCCTACCTGCCTCTGACAAAACTCCCTCTGCCAAAGCCCCTTATTCAAGTTCCCCTTGAGCAATGAGAAATGCCCACAGGAAGCGTTTGGATTACAGTCTCCAGCTATTAGGCCATCGCAAATACTGTAATCTATATGTTTATTCTCTGTAGTAAATATGTGCTCTTGCTAAATTTCAGCAATTACAAGTGCTTCATCCTTTTCTTTAGCCAGCCAGCCAGCAATATAAATACATTTAATTAGTTAACACCCCCTGCCAATTACAACATCTGAGGAAAGTATTGCTGAGATTGTTGGTCCTAATTATTTTAATATTCAGGAGAACCACTTTAACATAACAAGATAATTACTCGTGGATAAGGATTTATGAGAGCTGCAATCCTTTTCTTTATTTTCTACAGTGCAAGCCTGGGCCTAGTTAAATTTCTGGACACATTTTCAATTTAAGATTAAAAATTGTCATTTGTGAGAAATCATCAAAGCACCACAAGTTGGAAGAAAAATAACTATATGCAATCTCTGTTAACACTATAGCAAAAAAAAAAAATCACTGTGTATTACATGTGATTAAGAGTGGAATCTAAGGGAATCAGTTTATTTCTTTCTAAAAGTATCATTTTACATGTACTGAATTGATCAGCTATGAGAAAACACCATGACTGTTCCTCATTTTAGACAGAATGTGAGTTGTCCTTTATTAATCTACCCTGTATCCTTTTGTAACTATGTAAATCCTCTTTCCCCACTAACAGTCAATGGAAAACCTGAGCTAACTTCTCTACTGCCTATCTGAGAAATCTTTAAATCAAATTTCTGTTTTTTGCAGCGTAACCATCAATGGAAGAGTTATTCAGCTGAGAAAAGGTTGGTCTCGGTATCTGTTATATGTTAATACTATAGCATACCCAAAGAGATATCCCACAGGGGTTTTTCACATGCCAAATCCCTGAAATATATGCATGTATTCATTTAAAAAGAATTTGGCCAGGGCTGTTGAACAATAAATGGTGTGCTGTTCCCTTCATGCACATTCAGAAAGAAACTTTTCTTACCATGTCTCCAAAGACAGCTTTAATACATATCCAGTGAAATATTTCAATGTTTCTGTTTCTCTTTCTGTATTTGTACTCATGGAAGTACAGCCTGTTTACAGTGGAAGCCCATTTTCAAAGGAAATTTTCCTTTAAGAAAGTAATTTGCCCATAACTCCTATATTATGTATTTGCTTGGTCTTTGTACAATGCACTAGTGGGAAAAGAGGAAGATGAGAGATCAGCACCACCATTAAAGATCTCCATTTGCTCTGGGTGTAAAGAAGGCACCTGATGACGCAGCCCTTGCTTGAGAGGACAGACTGTGCTGCTTAATCATCAGTTCTACTCCTTTCACTACTGCCACCACCAAATATTAGAGCTAACCTTAGGTGAAAGAGGTTGGCTGCTAATTAGGTGTTTAAATATTAAGGAATAATTTACAATCTGACAAAAAAATAAAATGCCAGCGTTATCCTTACTTTTACTCTATAATCAAAATAATTTGAATTTATTTACCCGAATATTTGCCACTTTTACAACGGACTACCGGAGCGCACAGGAAAAAACGTAAATATATAGTAACAGAGAGGGAATAGAAAGCTGCTTGATTTAGTGAAGCAAACTTTGCCTTTAGCCCAACAAGTGTGCTTTAACTCATTTGCAAGCGTTATAAAAACAATGCATATCTAAACAACGGTGATAAATTAGTGAAATTAATCCAAATAATAGGCAAATGTTAAGAGGAACATATGTAGAATGATTGCAAAGTTAGATTAATTTAAAATAAAACCCTGGAGTTATGTAACCAATTACAAAAATTGCATTTAACAGTAAAAGAACAATTAAAAACAGAAAAATGCCCTAACCCCAGACATTATGTGCTGGGGACAGGGACACTCATAGAGAACGTGGAGATCAGCTGGAAAAGCAATTGAACAGAAAGTTAGTCTGGTTTTACTGTGTTATGGAATCAAAGTGCTCAGATATGGCCTCATAATACACAGATGGGGCTCAGTAATCAGATATAGAAACAGCTATTTTTAATGAAGACCTGCAAAATCATCAAGGCTTAGATGTTGCTGGCTGGGATAAAGCAACGGGAGGCAGACGAAGCAATTTGCTAATCTGCCTGGTGGCACAAAGTCAAGCCCGATCAACACATTTTTCATAGCAAATCACATTCCTTCAGTAGGGCTGGCCCAGAAAGGCAGCCATGCCAAGCAAGGGGGGAGCCTCGTGCCAACTGGCACGGGTGCCCCTCAGGTAGGAGAGCCCAAGCTGCATTGCACAGCCTCGTATGTTAAAAGACAGAAAATACCTGCTGTATTTTTCAGTCCATCATCCTGATAAAATGTTCCCATGAGTTCATCTTTTTTTTTTTTTTCATGTCTTCTGTCCAGTCTATTTATAATTTTTCCAGTTGGGGGTATTCATTCGGTATGCAGCCAGACATCCTGGTAATTACAGCAAGGTGAACATCTCTCCCTTAACCCCTTATTTTCCATTACATACACTACATATTCTTTGAACTCAACATGCTCTGATATGCAAAGCCAACACCGTTTTTTAAAATGAAGTACTATCTTCTAGTGGTAAATATTTAGAAAAGTGGTGGCAGAGAAGATTTACTTATCTTTGTAGTACACTAGAATGCTAACACTGCAGCATAAAGACACCAAAGAAACAAGCGCCAAATCCCTAATAAAAATCTTAAGTGGAACAAACACAGTCTCAAGCAAGTAAATAAAATAATTTCTAATGGAACAAATTTGTGTATTTCCACACTAAGCAAAGACATGGTTAAATTGCTGTCCAAACCAAGTTGAAGTTTTATACAAAATGACCTGCAGTGTGCAGGTTCTCTGTGGCACCCACAGACACAATCTATGCACTGGGCACCTGAGATTCACCATCATTCCCCACCTGTTGTAAAAAAACTTAGATAACAACTCTACAAGAAAAAAGTGCTGTCAGATTCCTGGAAGAAGTGACATACATTATTCTTGGCAAAACAAAGTCAGGCTGGTCCTGCCAGAACAGAAACGGAAGCATGAGGTCCTGGCAAAGCAAAGATAGTAGTAGAACTCCTATTATGAAAAAAAAAAAATTAATAAAACAAAGGAAAAAGAACTTTACATAATTATTGGCAATGAAAGTATATTGTGTGGGTTTGATTTCCTGACAAGACAATCTGGCATTTGCAGACAAATAATACCACACAGACACAGGCAACCACTCAGCTCATGCTACAGAGTTGCCAGCCCACCACAAAAGCAAAAAAGCAAACATAAAACCCACAGTAGTTCCGCAAAACCATTTTTGTTTCTTTGTGAATCCTGGCCAAGTTGTATATCTCATGCCCACAATAAAGCAAGTCCGTCTTTCCCATGAGTAGGTTTTCTCAGGAGTGGAAAATGAGGAGGGAGGGGGGTAGTGCATTACATCCTCATTTCAGCAGTGCCATGGCTGTAATATTCCCATAATAAAGAAATGAAGAAACACAGCTAAGTTTCATAGAAATGTTAAGCACTATTAGCAAGAAGTCAATGTATGGACTTCTCAGCCACAACAATCTCAAATTCATTAAAAAATAAAGTCATGGCTATTAGAGATATAGGACATTACCAAATGTCCATTAGCAAAGGCCAGTGAACTGCTGTAAGTGGGCTGACAAGCTTGCAATGAGCAAAACTCAATACTTGTCTATAACCTCATTTGAGTTCAGTGTTCTGACTCACCTGGGTAAAAGTCTGGCCTTCCGACACCCTGTTCAGGCTTTTTCTGCCTCAGATTAAAATCTCCCTACTGATACTGGATGCCAGAAATACAAAATAAAAACACACATACAAAAACATTGTTTTGATGATTGTTTACCTTAGTGTTGGCAAGATGTACTGTTTTCACCCTTGCTGCTGTTTCCTTGTCAGGTATCTATGAATAAGGCTGAGGACGTGTGAAGGAGGAGAAATCACAGAAATCTAGCAACTCAGAGTTTTGTACTGAAATAATCTTTATCCTTCAATTCTTGGGAAAACAAATAAATTAAAAAGGAGGCCATAGCATTTCTAGCATACTGATGATTAGATGAAACCAGCCTTTACTGTGAAATAAATGTTTCAGCAGCCAGAGCAAGGAAGAAGCCCTGCCAGCCGGGGACCCCAGCACCCTCTGCCTGAGAGCTGAAGTCAAAGAACTGCATCTTGGCTGATCTTCTGACCTTGCTGCCTCGATGAAGCCAGCGGAGCTATGCTGCTAGAGCCCCCAGCTTGCCCTCCCTTTTGTCTTGTACACACCCTCAAGGTGGGAGGGTGAGGAGAAACACCAGCACTACAGACATGGTTCTGAACTGAGAAACTGCAAAGCATTCAACCAGATTTTTTAAAAGAGCTGTGTTCAATCTAGAGAAAACTCTTTGCAAATGCAGAGGTCCTAGTAAGGGGCCTCCTTACTGGTTCTTAAAGTCTCTGAGATTTTGATCTCTGCTTCCCAAGGTGCAATGGACTGCAGCTTAGCTTTATACATATCAAAACCGCTAGTCAGTATAACTGCTATTTTGGATCAACACAGGATCAAGCCCTCACTGCAAGTCTGTTAGGTTTTCCAGCCCACTAGCAATCAGTTGCCCAAAGCCATCAGAAGCCACAGACGTTCACTAAATGACACTTTCTTTCTTGGTGGGTGGGTAGTGGTGGGGTTTTCGGGGTTTTGTTTTGGTTTGGTTTTTATGGTAGCTAAATGAAATGGAAATGCAGCGAAATTTTGCCATTTAAGCCTTCAATTACCTGAAAGCCTTCCTTCATGGAAATTTGAGGACAAACATATTTGTTCATTCCTTACAAACCCCAACAAGTTGGGCTGACTGTTAAAAATTGTATTTTAGAAATAGGTAAAACTTAAACGACTGAACAAAACTCCTAAGAGAGACAGAGGGTGCAATTTGCCAGCACATCACACAGAGTCTGGTAATACACTCTTCTGCCAGGAACGAGCAAACCCCATGGTCTGATAAAACAGGATGCACAAGAGGGTCAACAGTCAGGCCCGGGAAATTCCTCTTTATCAATGACAGTAAAAGAGAGACGCCAACAGCCCAAGAGGAGGAGCTCCATCACTTAGATAAAGAGGAAAGAGAGGGTTCAGCTGTCATGTGTACTCACTGGAGAATTTTTAATTCAAGAGCCCAGTTTAATGCCAATCAAGCTTAATATATCTTCACACTGGTTTAAATAGGAATGGGACTGGACTCCAAGGAGCCTGTGTGAGCACAGATGTCGTCAGCTCCCAATGCACTGAACAGAAGCTGGTGGTCTGCATTCCCACGATCAGGCACTAACCACCCCCGTATGCTATCTCAGTCAAAAGTGTTAACCACCTTCAGAGTTTAACATTAACTCCTGATACAGCCATAAATGAGTTCCCAGCAATAATCTGCTCTGTGTTTTTTGTTTTTTTTTTTTAATCTTGTTCTAATTATTAAGGAGCAAAACACTGATGAACAACACTGATTGCATATTCTAAAAAAAGTACCACCCTCCAGCTGCTCTGCTGGTGAATCCCCTGCTTGCTGCTTGTTGGGATTTACTCTCAGCCCGTTGCATCTGAAACTAATTACTGCAACACCATCCTCAACATTAATTCCCTTCTCCTCTCTGGAATCGGAAGCAATATGGTACATTCAGAAGATAATTTTTCATCTCTCTTCCTAAAGGGAAGATCTCAGCTCTTCAATGGAAATAATGGTAAATGAGTCACCAATTTCAGAAGGTGAAGCTTTCTGATGTCCCTTTATCAGAAACCATTGTCCAAAATTTCAGCTGGTGATTTAGAAAACTTTTTTTATATGAATGTCACCAAGACCTAGAGAAATCTGTCAGCTTTCTATGTGATCTTAAAGACAAATTGCAGCAATATCTTGTCAACCAGCTCTCTTAAACTTGCTTCACTGCCTATTCTCATTGCGCCTGTTTCACTATTACTTTTTTCTCCCAGAAAACATTTTGCCCAACTTTCTTCAGCAATACTTGATGGAAATTAACTATTTTTCTTCCTTTTTAATTAAGTCCCTTTTTTTTCAGTGAGAAGAAGCACTTATTAAATTACTAGAATTATCAGGCAGTTGTATTTATGGCGTGGCACTATTAAAAAGAAAGATTGTGCCGCCAGGCCCTGATACATCAGTGAGATGCCCTGCTGCATTTCCTTTTCAGGAAGGAAAGCCACCCTTGCCTCCTGCCTGAGCTCACTCCTGTCTCCTGTCACCTTATCAGCCCTATTCCTGCATCTGTCTGGTCTCTGCTCCCTGGTGCAGCTGCACCTCTGGTGCACCTAAATGTCCCTCCCATTAGACATCCTCACTTCACACTGCAGCAAGCAGCAAATGTGCTGCCGCCCACCTGCTCCCTTGGACCAGGCGTCTGAAGAGTGGCTTTTTAAGAGGCAGAGCCTTTAGTCCAAGAGATATTGCTATAGCAAGTATGTACTCATACATTTTTCGCTATTCAACAGGATGCTAAAAATAAAAGGAAATCAAAAATCAGTAATTCATTCAATTCAGCAAGCAGATGTAGCTTGTGCCCTTCCAAATAGACTTCCCTATGCTAAATATTAATCATAACAATTAGACCTTCTAGTAGAATGACATTGTGCTTTCTCAAATTGCTGCAGAGCATTAAGACTCACTGCTCGAGTTCTCTGGTGCCTGAACTATTGCATCACTATGCATAACATTAGAAGAATTAAACAATTCAAAGCTGTACTGTTATGACCAAAGTGACACAACTGAAGCAGTTTTCAGTTTCCGTGTGCATTCTCTGAATACAGTCTGAGCCTTTCTAATAATATATTCAAAACATTTACATCCTGACAATGCATTATAAAGAAAGTTAGAAAAGCAGCAACAAGATAAAGCCAAACCCAGCTGAGGATCAAATCTCCCCGGTCATTTAGGTGAAGATGAGAATGAAAAGATGTATCATTTAAATAAAACTCTAGTCCAAGTAGTCTCAAGATCTATCTAGTCTGTATTTTTTGAGCTATCAGGTTAAAATAAAGAACTGTTTGTTTGGCCCCCGTTTTTTCCATTACGTTGACTGAGAGGTTACATCTGGCACTTGCCATTTGTGGCTCACTGATATTTGAAATAATGCAGCCAAGAAATTTTCAATGGATGAAACTGAACGAGAATAATTGAATGAAAGCAACTTTCATGCAAGTCGTGGAAGAATGGCCATTTCTGTGGGGTTTAGTCTCGTATGGTCCTGACCTGAAGCTTGAGTCACGCACACATCCTCTGTCCAGGCTGATTTTGTATCAGTGCTGTCTGCGCAATCCCTCACGTGGACGAGCCCTTATTAATGCCATGAACAGAGACAGTGAACAGCTGTATTGCTCCAAGAGGCAACATCCCACTCTTTTTGTTGCCCCCTTCCCTATGTTCGTGGGCTGTGCAGATGAGTCACTGGCACCTTGAGACGACTCTATTACATTAGGGGCTGTAATTTCCCCCCGTGTAGCCCACTTGTGCTTTGAGCACAGTTTTCATGCCCACGCTTTGGAACGGGAGAGCTGCAGAGCCAACAGTCGAGCTGAGAGCGAGCTTTGACTGTGAGGATTAGAAGAAATTTGCAACATCGTGTTTGCAGTATTTTGTACTCCGTTGTTCCCAGAGATAATGCCTTCACTTTTACTTGCAAGATCTTTGTGTTTCCCACTACAATCAAGGAGAGAAAATCTGACTGTAAACCTTTTTGTTCTATATTATCATTTCATGTTAGTTTGGTGTGTTAATCAAAGTGTCAGTAATGGCTGCAAAGAGAACTCATTCAATCCTCAAATGAAGAGAAATCTGAGCTTTCTAACACTGGCGCATTTTCCAGTGGATAAGCTTTTTCACAAAGTAATTATTTCATTTTCCAGAAAGATTACTGATTACATCACACTGGGAAAAACTAAGAGAGGGGCCCTTTATCTTCCCCATGTTTCTGCAATTCTTGTACAAACTTATACTTGTTACCATGAAAAATGACAAATTTGCCATCTGATCAAAATGTTAACAAGGTAAGTGTCAGTGAGATGGATCACTGACTGTCACTGCAAGCCAGAACATGAGGATACATTGATATTCCTCAATATATTCACTGCTTCCCCAATGTTCACTAACAACATTTCTACTGCGACTGTAATAAATCACGCAGAAATAACAAGCTGCATAGGATCTCTAGGATATGATAGATTTGTCATAATAGCAGTATCTGCAAGGTAGAAAACAATTGGTAATGATCTATAGAAAGACCTAATCAACTGTCATTTGCTATAATGTGGCAGATGAAGCAAAGATATGAAATCCATAACACTTCTTTAGCCACTGCCCTCCCCCTAGACATACACACGCATCAAGTGGGGAATAGTAAAAAGAATGAATGAGCTTTGGGGTTGCAGAAGTAGAAAAGAAAGTTAATAGCACGCCCTGGATGTAATCATTAAATTATACGCTGCTGAACAAGGCAAGGGATAATCACAGAAGCTGCACAGTCCTGGTAACAACAATAAAGGCTTTTACCAAGCCTGCTCCTCCCCCTTTGCTTTCTTTCTTTTTCATCGATTTCAGTATTTTAAAAAGTACTTATGTTGAAGTGAAACCAAATGCAAGTGGGACTGGATAACCAAAGGAAAAGCCCGTCCTAAGTTCACAGGGGATCGCAGAGGACTGAAGGCAAGATGTGCCAAGGCTCTCTAGGTATTTTGTGCAGCTCCAGAGATGAAAAACAAATGACTGTTTTGCAATGGACTGTGCCAGGTCCCGAACTGACTGCTGAGACTTTGGTGTTCCTTTGCCTGCTCCCATGTGGGAGTGAAACACCCACCTTCCAGCAGACACATGCAAGATGTGCAGTTTCAGTTTACTGAAACACAAAAGTTCATCAGAACCACTTTCCAAGGAGCTCAAGTGCTGCCTAGAGTTAAAGCCTAAAGTCTTGCATTTTTATGCACTGAAATACCCGCTCCCCATCACATTCTCCATTGCCACCTGCCTGCAATAACTTCCAGGTCAAGAACTAACACTCACCTATTAACCCATAAGCTTCCCAGGTTACACAGATTGTTCTGCACAGCTTTTTCTTGCTAGCTGCATCAGGGAAGCCTCTCTGGGGAACATGGCAGTCTAGTGCATGCAAGGGAAATCTTGGGTTTAAAACTTCAAAAGAAAAATTCAACCCATTTTTATAAGGTGCAAATGAATCTTTTTCATCTCCTCTCCTCTCCTCTCTTCCCCAGGGAGGATGGTGGAAGAATAATGGTTGCTTTGTGCTACTGTGCTTGCAAATCACATTTTGCTAAGTGAATGCATTTTTGGGAACACAGGAACTGCCATGCTGCCTCAGCACAGCGGTGCTCTGCTCCAGCATCCCGCCTGGCAGCTGCTGCAAGGGAATGTGCAGCAAACGTCCTAGTGGGCAATTACGGGAAAACCTGTTCAGATCCAAAATTTTCTCCCAGCCCCTCTATCAGTCAATAAAAATTAGCATGTCTTGAAACATGGAGGTTTGTCTTTTCTCAAACACTTGTTTCAATTCCTTCCTGACGTTTGTAACTTAGTATTTTCCATATCAGACAGTTTGCTAAAAGCCGTATTTTCAAAAGTCCTCATCTTCCAGCTCGGCACTAAACAAAGCTGGACAGATTTTGGAAAAGGGCTCAGCTCCTTGGTGAAAGGGAACTGCTGAGTTCTTTCACAAATCTGTCCTTAAAGGGTCACAACAGGAGCTGCTCCGTGTTGAGCAGTTTTGAAAATCTGTCCTCAGTGGGAGGTGCTAAGCCTTTGCAAAGCTGGTGCTCAACATTTTTAATAATCTGGCCCCAAGTTAAGTTAACAGGGGCCAAATTATGTGATTTAGAGGCAGAAATTCCCTACTGACAGCAGTGGAGATTTCCACTCAGCGATGAATGGCTCAATAGGATTCTGGAATAAGAGAGCCATGAAAAGTGGATAATGCAACAAATAAACATCAAAGGGTAGGGCTTTCCTTTTCAATCATGTCCCCTTGCGCTCCACATAAAAGGACTGAAATATTCTGACATGAAAGAGGGAGAAGGAAGGGTTAACTATACAGCCCTGCATTTCCTTCTAAGATGAAAACACAGAGCACTTTTTAGGAACAGTGTATTCATATAACATCTAATTGGTAGTTTACACAATATATAAGACACTTGGTGGTACTTGGACTATCCTCCTCTTCATATGGACAGACAAGCACCAAAGAGAGAAAAGCCGTACACTCCTCCAGTTCTTTTCCACACTGGGAGCAAAGTTTTCTCAGTTGAGCTCACCTCTCTTTTGCTTATGTACAAATGACCTCCCTTTCTCTCCCTTAGATATTTTCAACATTCAGCCACTTCCATCCACAATTCTGATCAAAAGTGAGGTTTGCACACAATTATTTTATGATTGCTTGTGGCATTTTGGCTGAGAATTTCAGGGGAACTTACTGGTACTCAGATGAGCTTGGCCACCACAGAGCTTGAACCTCAGGCAATTTCCCCACATTCCCATAACAGTTTTGGCCCTACTTACTACCATGGTTAACACTTCTGTCCTTCACTTCTGCTGGAATATCCAGTTAACACGTTGCCTGTGCATTTAGAGGGGTAGGCTTAAGCATGGAGCTAAGGAGGGTATGTATGTTGTGGGCTGGATGGGAGTACTTCATGTTTCCTTCATGGCTTCAAGTCTCTTCCAAAGCCCTTGACAGAAGACTGTTATTCACAGGTAACACAGCCTGATGAACCTAACGCAGGAGCACACAGGTTTTTGGGGGCCATAGGAACAGCCTCTTCACAGAAGCTGAAGACACCATATTAGGAGGACAGTGGGAAGATATCAGGGTTGCACGCTGGGCAGAAAAGTTGGGCACTGGACTAGTTATCGGAACAAGGTTATTTAGCAAATGTTAATGGCAGCTTTCTGTTGCAGAAGTTATTTGTCTTGGTTAAACCACGGGGTAAGGTAGAAGAGACTGAGACATGGAAGATACTGCACACTCCTTCCCCCAAAGGAAGGGAGCAAGGCAGAGGATGAACATTTTCATTTCACCAGAGGAAAACTGGTTATCAAGATGTAACTTGCTAATAAATGCTGTTCCATGTAATTAAAAGAAAACAACGACAAACAAAAATTATGTGGACCAGCAGGAAACAAGAAACTCTCCACAGAAAGTGGCAATTCAGAGAACACCCACCATGCGGCCCACCTTCCCCATTCTCCCTCTAGAAATACACCCATTTTATACATGGTGATTAAGGCACTAAAGAAAAAAGTATTAACATGATTCACATGTAGAAAACAAGGTTATTAGGAGTAGACATCATTTCAGCACATTGTTCTCCCTAATAAGCATAGCAACAAGTAATTGAGTTTCAGGCAATCTCCAAGGTGGCGCTTTGTAGAGAAAACGGAACTTGGCATGATGTCTACTTTTCCTTTAATTACATTGCCCTAATGAGCAACTTTCTTTACTCTCAGCAAATTTATTTCTTGAGAAGAAGCAACAGTAATAAATGCATAAAAAAGATCACCAGGTAGTACCAGAGAAGAAATATCAGCAGCTTAAAATGACAAGAGGTTGCTAAAAGTGGTGGAAAAACACTAGATTGTTCTCAGCTTCATTATGTTTACCACACTTAAAAGTGGAGTAAAGGATGTTAATCAATGGAGCACATTATCTAACCTAGGAACTGTCCTTTTTCTACTGGTATTTTGCTTCTGCACATGTTCATGAGAGCAAGCCAGAAACACGAAGTGCTGATACATCAATCCAAAGCTCCTCTGCTCACATGCAGCAGAGGGCAATTCTGCCTCATGCCCTTGTGCAAGATGAGAGGAGAAAATCACATGCCAATAACATCCTACTGAGTGTCAATACCTCTCACCACAACCTAATACAGAAGGATAAAGGGCTGGCTTTTCAAAAGTCTTTAAGGTATTTAGACATCTGGCTCTTGTTGAAAGTCAATGGCAGGCAAGGCCCCAGCTGTTTTGCTTATCTTTTTTTAGAAAACTCCACCTGAGAATCCACTTATGCTAAAGGACTCCCTGGATGTGCCTTTCTGGAGGCATTCTTATCATTTTTTCCCTAAGCATTTGCTAGGAGACACCACACCAGTGATGGTAGACCCCCAGTCCTAGTAACACCACTCTTATCTACAGGTGGGTGAACATGTCACCCCTTGCTAAAATACCTCAGGTGTCCACCTTCAGAGAGTAGCAACTGCTAGAGCTTGCAGGCCTTAGCTGAATTAAGCCAGTGTACTCCCAGGTGACAGTCTGACTTTGTAAATGCCAGCAGTATTATTCTCCAGAAAAAAGCCAAAGCAAAGTTCTTTAGAGTCATCCAAGTTTTCAATGTTGCTCAAAGCTGGGAAGCACATCCCAGAGTATCTATCAGCTGCCTTAGGGCCACAGTTTCCTACAAGGAAGCATGAACTTCATGTGTTGGATTACTCCATGTAGCTGTAGATGGGTGATCAATCCACCTCCCTCCTTTTGCTTGATCAGAGATTCATGGATGTATCTGCACTCAGCAGCTTTACCCTGACTCATTCCATAACTTCACAATGTCCCTTCACCTCTCTGCATCGCACCTGCATGTACTATTACTTAATGCACTCACAGAGCTGGTAGGAAGCTTAATTAACATATGTAAAAAAAAATACTCAGAGGTCTCCAAAACCAGGCACTTCAGATGTAAAAGTGTGAAAAGAAATTATCTTCAAACAGAAAATTTGAAAGTGCCAGTGGAAGCAGACACCTAAGACCTTAAGTGTTTACACAGCTTTATGTACTGTTATTTCTTCAGTAAGACTGCCACAGAATTGGCAGGGGTATGGGAAGAAAGTATGCTAGCACTTAGAATCTACTCATAAATGCATTAAGTGCAACTATTTTACTGAGAAAAAAATCAGGAGGAGAGCAAGAGTCCCTTCTCCTGGGGAGCTAATCTCAATTACGGCTCACAATCATGCTTCAGCTGAAGAAAACCCTGCATAACTCCCATGCTGTACGTGATCTGGCAGTTGTGTGCATTTGCCACTTCAAAGACACTAATGTAATGAATGAGAATAGATTTCTTCCTTACAAAAAGGAAGAAAAAAGTGATCGTTCAAGAAAAAAAATTCTAAAAATAGGCCTTCCATTAAAAACTCTATTTATTGCAATACTTTCCCACTTCCACAGAGATTACAATACCTAGAAGCAAGTTGCCACTACACAGAAGTAATTTACGCAGGCAAAAGGGAGATACAAATGTTTAGTTGGATTTGCTTATATGTTTACCACAAACACATTGTCGGTTTTTGCAATTAAATGCAGGAGGGGTTCTTTGCCAGCCCCGTACACAATACTGCAGCTGTCCGGGCAATGTGGGACAAAGGCTCCCTTATTTCCCTGCTTTCCCTGGTTATTGGAATACCTGTGCTTGGATAGCTATAATTAGGTTGCAACTCAGTCAAGTGGGATTTTGAAGCTTGCTTTTTCTTGAAGCAGTAAATGCCACTGCTCAATGTGGGCACCAATAAACACTTTCTCCATTTTGCAGAATGCAAAAGCTGAAATTTGGGAAAAATGCTGCACTGCGCTACTTGAAACACTTTCAGTGTCTCCCTGCAACATGGGGAGGCATTTTCAGCCAAAAGAAGTTGTTAGCACACAAGTTAATTGTCAGAAAGATAAAAGTTTCCTATACATGGAAAATAGCAACATGAGCTAGTTTTGAAAACAGATTATATGTTTCCGGTAACTAAATTTGGAGATGTTTCATTTTTGCCCCCCAAGGAAACACCGTTAGCTCCTCTCTTCTTGTGAGCATCCTGTGTGTTTTAAAATTCACACTTAATTCCACAGAGAATTAACAATTCTGAAGACTTTGCAGCGATATGGGCATCTTAAAGCTCCCTGCAATGAGACATCACCCAGTGTGGGAGTCAAAGCTCTTCACTCCCCCCACCCCGATGGGTACCTTGTGGTTCGAAGCTGGGAAGCCTGGTCGCTGCGGTCTGCTCGTGGCACTGCTGAAGCCCACCTGCCCCTGCAGTGCCACGTAAACCCTGTGCAGGGTTATAAACGCTATCTAATAAATTTGAGGGCTGGAGAACAGTAGGAGAGAGGGGAGCAGATTCTCACATCATCAGGAGGGAAATAGACTTTTAAAAAGCCAGTTGTGTCTGTGCACAACAATGAAGCTTTATGTCTATATAAACTGACAAGTCAAATTGTACTCCTGGGCCCAATTCTCAACATCAGTGCCATTTGACGGTGATAGCTCGCCTCCTGCCTCTGCAGCCTAATGGCTCTGTCTGCCAGGAAGGGCAGGCAGGATGATTAAAATAAGCATTAACAGAATGGTTTGGTGATTAGCTTCTCCCTCTCTCTTTTTTCTCTTTGCTTTCTCTTTTTTTACATACAGTTTTGTCTGCCAAAGATTGCTAAAGCCTTTTCTTCATTAGCAGTGTACTTAACAAGTGTAAATTTAAAGTATTCATTTTCTTAAGGCCAAGGATTAAAGCAATTAAGGAAAACTGCTGCAACCTAGCACTCAAGTGAATCCTTAACATGGAAAAGAAACAATGGTGCTTAATACATTTAAACAAAACCAAATTGTGTATAATTATCCTGACACTCTGTCAAACTAAATTTTCACTCTGCTGCAATTATTTGTTAAAATCTCCTTTCTGAAACTGAAATAAACATTTTCTTTCCCAGTATGGGAACAGGTCTGTGGTCTCTTTGGACTACCTTCATGCAAAAACATTGCAACAAAAGCTAATGTCCGCTCTCCTTCTGCACTCATTTTACCATCAGCCTTCTTCCTGATATCGTATGGGCTTAATCCCTCACCAGGTCTGCCCACGGGAGACCTGAGCCCTTGCCATCCCAGCAATTGGCCTGTGTACTTGCATCATCAGGGCCCAAAAGAGCAGAAAATAATTTTGAGCAAATGCATCTAGAAAGGAAAGTCATATTCCTGCAGTATTTAGCCTAAAATAATTTTGTACCTTTGCCTTTTATGCACATTAAGTCCTTCTTAACATATGGCAATGATGGTATAGAACGGAGCCTGATCTATCTTTGGCAATGAATTTTTTAGCTACTGTTTTGAATACATGAAACTGAGACTTGCCTATGATAAACTCTGTAGCCTTTTTCCCAGACCACAAGCTGTAATGTAAAGTGTTGTCTTCTACAGAAAGAGGTGAGGTGTTAACTGTGAAACCACAGCGAGCTGGTAACAGAAAGGTGTTAACTCTGGAGCCTCAAGGATGGCAATTTATATTTCAATGTTGTTAACTGTTTCACTGATGATTCTTGTAGCAGAACTACTGAGCAAAGGCATGACACAATCAGATCTTGCTCAGAGATGTAGATGCTCAAATCCCATTCATTTCTGTGGAAAATAGAAGGTCCACAAGTTCCCACAAACACTAAGTTTACGAATAAAACCCAAACACACAGCTATAGCATGCTACAATAGAAAATGTAAAAATGCGGCATTATTCCTCATCTTAGAGGGGGCAAAAAAAAAATACTCCATGTGCTTCTGAGTCCTCCACTCTGCCTATAAGTATATGTATGCCTATAAGTGTGTGTCCATAAAGTGTATGCCCGTAAATATACATATGCAAATGTATAAATACCTGTTTATTAAAAAAGAAGTACTTTTCTTCAGATTTTATAATTTTCACTTTTATTTTAATATTTTAAATTTCATATTTAAAAGTTCCTAAATAAGAGGTTTGTTGATTTTTGTTTCAAGTTAAACTGTCAGCATGTGATTTTGGTTTCTGAAAACCACAAACATTCAGTTCTCTATTTTCCATTTTAGGATTATTGGGGGTTCTTTCTCACTCTCTTTCAGTTCAGCTTCCTTCTACACTTTTATTTCCCCAGAAGAAAAGAAAAAAAAAAAAGCAGAAGGAAAACAGTGGGCAAATATATAAAGGAAAAAGAAAGCGTGCTTTTTTTTTTCACCAAAAAACCAAAACCAGAATACAAGCACATATCTGGAGAGCTTATTTCTCATATCTATATATTTTTTCACTCTTTTGACTCAAAAAATAAATTAACTTGACCTTGCAGATATTGGTAAACCCATCCCATCAGACTTTTATTTACTTCCCAATGACGAAGAACGCTTGGCTCCATTAATACACCTCCACCTTCATATACAAAAGTCATATTTAGAAAGTGGCAGATAGCATCGCATCTGAATCACTGAAGCTGCTGATTCAGTGCTGGGTGAGCCAACGAAACTGCCAGCAGCAACCAGTTCAGATGGCGTCTCCTATGATATGATCACTTCCCAGGAGGCACTTGAACCTCCACTGGACAAAGCTGATCCCTCAGAATACTGTGATCCACGTTTGCAAGACAGCAGATAAAGGAACTGCCCCAAATTACAGGGTACAAAGAGCTCTTTCCTTGTGGGATCACAAGCTAAAACCGTAGCATCTTTACATAGCTGCATGTGGGACAGAGGGTCGGATCACTGTGAGCTACTGGTCATATCAGAACCAGTCCTATGGATTGAGAAGGCACTCTCCAAATTCTTGCTATTGGCAGAACAAATTGCTGAAGTCAGCTGTTGTGCAGTGCACTGGGTTTCAGTGTGATTTGCTTTGGGGATTACCAACTAGCTGCTCCCATATCCTGAACTTTAAACAGAATGCAAGGGAGTATTTCATTTTAAGTTTATGGCAACATTTCAGTTCAGACAAGAAAAATCTCTCTTTGGAAAATGCCAACTCCCTGATAGTTTTGTTTACTTTCCATCTCATCAGTTCTAAAAAGCTGAGTATCTAGGATACTAATGGGGCATGTTCTCCCCACCAGCATGAATTCAGCTTACACTGTGCATCAAAGGATAAGCAGAGATCTGGAGACAGTTTTACCTCGGGGACTGGGAATACACAAGAAGCACCTGAGCAGCTAAGCAAGTCCAAGCACTGACAGAGTAAACAGGCCTGAGAGACCGTGTTCTCTTTAATCCCCTTATCAGCAACTTGTCTTTGGTTGGAGGCTTTTTGTCACTAACTCACTTGCCAATGAACTACCATCAAGGACACAAAAGAGCAAATACACCCTGAGCTAAACACAGTAAACATCCTACAGAAGGGGCCAAGAGATCTTTTGTAATGGTCACAATAATTGGTCTCTGCTATATTATAGACTAAATGTAAGTCATTTCTGCAAGCCGATATTTTTTACCTATAAGGAAAACAATTGCAGAAACCTTGAGGCAGGAAAAAGTAAGAAGCAGCAAGAGCAGTGATGGAATGCAGAGAGACAGCTGGGCTAGAGGGCAATGAGACTACACGATGATATGTAAAATGCCAACAGTACATTACCTTCCAGACAAAGTCTAGGTGTAAAGGGCATGAGGGATGGCTGCCTTAATGGGAACCCTTCTAACCACTTCTAATTCGTTCCTGTAGTTGAGCTGATTCCACTTCTCTAGATCCGATGGAAGATATCAGTGAATATGGCTCTTAATCAGATCTGATTATGATATCCTGCTATCTTAAAATAGGTGCAGCCAATGTATGCAGCATACAGAGAGGTCTCAGAGATTTCAGGTATCAAATTAAGAAATGCCTCACAGGGTTGGAAAGGGCAGAAAATACCACAAACAGCGGGGTTTCCATCTAGGGAGATAGACGTGACGACAGGATGTCTCCCAGTATTCCTGCTAGGCCCTACTGACAAATTTGTCAGTTTTGCCTTATGTAAATTGGGCACGTGCAAGAAACTTGCACGGGGTGCCAGCAGTCTCCAGGGGTTTTCAAATCATAATCAGATAAAATATCATGGTCCAGAAAACAAATCATCCTGTTTGACTCAAAAAGGAAATTCGTTTGATGGGAAAAAAAATTGTTTCAGGTCAACTCAAACTGACTTTTTGTCCGTTCAGCTACCAAATCCAAAACATAATTATTTGCACAGTTTTAGCTTCTACTGCAATACTCTCAGCTGGAAATATTCATGCACAGTTAATCTGTCTTGCCCTGCTGGAGTCGCTATAATATCACAAGACTCATGAAGCAACTGGGAAAGGCTTATGCTCCTTGGCTAGCAGAAACCTCCTCAGATGCTCTGTCAGTCAGAAAGAGCGACACTGGCAAGACCAGGATGAAATCCACAGCCTACTGGGAAGAATTTATTTGCTGCCGCATCAGAAGAAGATAGTGAAATAAACTTGTACCTGGGAAAAACAGAGCTTTTTTAAAAAAAAAAAAATTACCAATTTAGATTCTGCGCTGCCTCCCTCCCTTTCCATGGGTTTACCCATGCAGGGTGCAAAGAAAGCAGAGTCTGGCCCCAAGGGAGTTCAGATGCAGCAGACTGATCTACCAGCAGGCTACAATATGTTCCCAGAAGGTGCAATGTAATTCTGAGGCCAAGGAACAGCCTATTAGCTCTGCATGCCATTAATTTTCATGAATAGTTCAATCCAGTGCCCATAGAAGCTGTTGGGCATCTTTCCATTTTGTCTAGCAGGACCTGGATTAGGGTTTATTTATCTTTTCATTATATACCTTATCTTTAAGTAGGAAGCAGCCCAAACAGTTCAGTGCAGCTGTTCAGGTTTCAAGCCCTCCACCAGGCTCTGTGCCCAGCAGCACGCAAGACGCTGTCTGCAAGTCAGAGCGAAGGCATGTCACTAGTCAAAGCCACTCATGGAGAATTAAACTTCAGGCTTGTTTGACTAAACTTCTGAATTCACTGCGGTTCCCCTGTTTTGCCAGCCTGAAGAAGCAGCCCAGCAGGTTCTTGATTCACATGCCAAAATGTCTCCTTCATCCTCCCTGGAACTGGAAATGATTACTAATAGGTATTCTTGCTGAAATGATTTAACATAATGTGCTGAACGAGATCACTAAG
>NW_008825258.1:261262-274518 GCF_000699105.1 Pygoscelis adeliae
CTCTCTCTCTGCGTGCCTGAATGCCAGGGGGAAGGAGGACAGCATGAACCGAATTCTTTTGCTGGCTTCTGTGTTTTACAAAATCTCTAAGCTACTGAAGAATTCACATTAGGAAGTTTCACCCAGGCTCATTACAAGAGGTCTGTGATGCAGGTCTGGCAGGCAGCCAGGGGATAGAGACACAGGGGTTTGGGTTAACCTCTCTCATTCACACTTTTCCCTTCTACAGTATTTTCAGTGCTTTCCAGCCTAGGTTGGGAACTGCAGACAAGTGAGGAAATGAGGTGGGCATGAAAGCAAAGCTGGCGCGGGGATGGGCATTCTTTGTCCTGCATGCACAGCCCCGGCTGTGCATCACTGCTGCAGCTGCATCCGTTACAGCAGGCTGCTGTTTTTCTGTGTTTCACCAAGTGAAACACAGAGTTTGGGGAGGAACAGGGGTCTGCACCACAAAACACATCACTGCATGCCAGGGATGCTCAGGGTTTTGCTGAGAGGCCAGGCTGCTCTCACCCATCCGAGTCTGTCAGCCTCAAAATTAACTTATTGAGGTCAGTACTCATGACAGCGGTATTGCGGACTTTTGATTCAGTCTTCCTTTCTGAGAAAGACCCACACTCTCTGCCCCAGCACGGCTATTACCTGCCAACCTAAAGGATGATGAATGTTATTTATATTGTGGTAATGGCTAACCACTCAGTGGAGAGCAGGGACAGGCTGTGCTATGGACTTTTCAAACACACACTGAACGAGGACTGCCCACAGATGGCTGAGTGTATGAAACTGCTGAGACATTTCAGGATAATGTTCTTGAATGCCTTGGACACGATGACCTCCAACAACTCTGCAGTACTTGTGCTGACTGCAGCAACACAGGGTGACATTTGACAGTAAAGATGTTCATTAATACCAAATTCTTATCGGATACTGTGAACACGCCCTTACAATAGCAAAAAACCTAATCTACTTCAAAGCAGGCAACTCCTTGGTAGGAAGGCCTTTACGTTCCTTGATTAATAAATGTAAAAATATTAATCTATTTCAAACCAAATAGAAAACAGAGGAATAAAGAGGTATTCTGATTAAAAGTTTTCCTAATATTTACCTGCTATAGTTTTGCTGGCCAAGAAAAAAAGTGAATCAATGAATAAGAACTACTCAAGATGTAGCTGAGAAAAGTAATCCAGCAATAGTAAAACATGAAGGGCCTGATCCTTTAAAAAAGCCTGTAAGACCAATTTAACTCTGACATGTGCACACTTGCAGGATTAGGCTTCAAATAATTGCAGGAAAAGGTAAGAACTGAAAAATTATACCTTTAGCTTTTCACCGTGGTGAGCCCAGAGGGTGGATAGCTAACACTCCCTGGGAAATGTCCTCCCAGGAAATAGCCCCACAAAGTTGCAGAGGAAATACATCTAAAACATTCAATGCAGATTCTTTTTTTTCATTATTAATCATTCTCTCTGTATCTTAGAAAAGTCATGCAGTGACTTCTTTCATACGCACTGAGGTACAGAAACCTAAAATATTAACTGACATATTCCACCAAGAAATGCCTTAGAGAAGGTGCTGTGAAATAGTTGTCGGCCCCTCTTTTATCCCTTCTACAATTAATGTTCTAGTATTGAAGTTCCAAATATATATCCAGAAACCAGCAGACATTAGTGTCCGTCAGCAACCTTATTAAAATCCAAATGCTAAAGATATACCCTACCTTTAACTATATTCTTTACACTTAAAAGTTGCTTTAGACGAGGCTATGTCAGAGCTTCATAGCCAAAGGCCTGAAGATACCAGAGCCCAGTAAACAGACTAATCAGGGATCAACGTGATATGCTTTTTTCCGCCTTTTCAATTAGATGGGTGGTCACTCCCAAACCAAATGGGAGAAATAAAGCACACGGTAAGAGTCTGCAAGTACTTTCTAGCTGTCTCAACTCTAGAAGTCTCCTAAGAGGACTGATGTCTCAACATCTGGGCATTCCCTTCACTGTCAAACACTCACAGAGCAATGGGATTTGTCAGCAATCTGCTGAGCATATACAGATGACAACTGCAGAGCTTGGAGAGCTCAAAGGCATTTACAGATAGATAGCGGGTTGCAATAGATAGGTTGAACCAGAGTTGACATCCAGAATCTGTGAAAATTATGCCCAATAGCTGTAAAGCGGCGCTAGTTAAACCAGGCACCACAATATGTAAAATTTAGCCTGGGTGTGCTTTACAATTACACAAATTGTTTAAGGGAGGCTGATCAGCCTCCATGTCACATGCTACAAGGAAAAGGCTGTGGGGATGATTTTGGAAGGTGGTCTTTGCTGCCTGAACTACAACTCCATCTATCACTCAAATGTATGAAAACGAAGCATCGTTTATATACAGGTTTTGGATTGTCCTAAGTACAAATTTCATGGATGATGGATTTAAAGCTCTCTCTAGCACCTACATCTCACCTAATGGTACTCTATCCCATGTAGATTTTCAGCCTGTTGCCCCACCATGATCTACATATCTTCCTAAATCTTATAAAAGATCTTCTTGACAAAGGATATGTCTTGTTGGTACAACACGGAGAGGCATTATATCAAAAGATTTTTGCCTTACTGACATAAGCTCCAAATGATTTCCAAAGTCAGCTGTATTTTCAGTAATTTGTCCATTTTGCATTTTTCAAAATAGATTTATCCACTTGTGATAGCGTACAGCTTAAGCCTCTCCATCCTCCAATCAAAGCAGCAATAGAACTTTGCATCAAACTTTTTATAGCATCAAATGTGGTTTTTTTCCCTGGCTTCCTAAAAAAACATGAAATCTTTATCAGCTACAGTCTGTACAAAAGCATAAGTTAGCTCTGTGGTATTCAAGAATAGCTGGTTAGACTCTGAGGCTATACATTCTCCTGCTAAAAGATATATTACCACATCTATGTCTAAATATTTTTGCTTCCTATGTCTGCTAAAAGCAACACCTACAATTGCTGTAACTGAAAATTACAAGATAAAAATATTTTTCACCAATTTGTCACCCTTTTGCATTTAACAACACTAAATGTATAGTCTAGTTCATTAACAGAGTTTTGTCTGTTTGTATTTACATATAACAAGGGAGAAATAAATGTGTTAAAAAAGAAGAAAATGGAATTGTAAATACGACAAAAATGGGAACAGAGTTTGTGCGTTGGTGCAGCATCTAAAACCACTTAACACATTTGAAGAGGAAAAAATGTTAACTTTCAAGTTGCCTCACTTATCTGCTTTTAACTACAGCAGCACATAAGATGGCCATCATGTAATTTCATTTGATCTCCTGGCTCAGCAGTCTCGTTATAAGGTTTTACCCTTATTAGTGGGGTTCTCAGTCTCTACGCTTCATGTAACTGGTCAATAATAAAATTTTTTCACCACTTTTGCATAGTTAAGTCATTAGAAAACTTTAAAATACACTACCTTTTTTTTGTGAGCGGAGAGTTGTCATCATGTATATATCACAAAGGAAAAAATACAAAAGCAGAAAATGTCATGAATTCTCCTTCAAGCAGATGGTATTGCAGTAGCACTGAACAAGTTTATATTAATTACTTTCAGAAAGAGAAGGAGATGTCATATTTGAGATAGAGGATCCTACCAAACCCACTAAGAACCATCTGTAAATGTAACAATAGTGAGATTTTTTTCATTAACTCCTTGTGACAGCTGTCAAGCTGGGGAAAACTTTTTGTTAATGCCAGTACAATTGTTCATTTAAACAAAAGCCAGTAATTCAGTCACACTGGAACAGCTCATGTCCCCAGCTCCGCTGCACAATCTGCGCACATGCATACATTATTACATCTATATGCATAGTTGCTCTTTAATTTTTATCTTTGGGGCTATGATGTAATTTGTCCAGAGCATGAGCAGAGCCCTACAAAAAGCAGGCCGGAAGGCAATTTCTGACTGAGTTGTAACGAGTCGCCTGTGTTTTCCCTTGTTGGAAGGGGGAAGTTTGGCACCCCAGGCTGGCAGACGGGGTAGGACATGCTCCCTGCATGCCAGGCTAACCGCGTGGTCACCCTTTTTCCCCACACCCTTAAAATAAGAGAACACAGCTATTGGTAGAGATGTCATCTCGCTCTGTTTGTGGTGACAGACTGAAGTACCAAAGAAGTCGACAGCCTCCTCCCTCGGGAGCCTGTGTGACCACAGCTTGACCCAGAGCTCACAAGGAAATCCCAGTGTAGGGCTTGGTGCTATCGCAGGCTCTTTGCAACCAATAAAGATGCAGAGATCCCACTACCTCCACTCAAGGCAGGGCCTGTATCATTAAGGTGATTTTCTAACAGCAAACCCAACTCTGAACAAAAAATGGAGTGCAGCCCTTACCTCCTTGTAGACATCAAAAAACCTGCTGAAGTCTCCGGCCCTCCTTGGAAGGACATGGACATGAACATGCTGAAAACGTGAAACAAAATAATGGTGATTATCAAGCTCATGACTTTCTTTTCTGGATTGTCAGCATTATTCTCCACACATACAAGTAACCGTGCACGGGCTCCCACAGCATTATTTTCAGAGGAAAATACATTAACCTGTTCCATAACTGTATCTCAACTCTTTGGAGAATATAAAAGATGAAAAACATGAGAGAGCAGTTCTGCTGTATTATATGAGCTTCAGAGTGAAATGCCTGGAAGTTTAGGGGCTCTGTGGAATTATTCATAGTTGTCAGTCAGAGACGTATTTAGCCACAGCTTTGAAATGACAATGTACCTCAGAGCTGCGTGTTGTGACTTCAAAACCGACAAGAATAACAAAGTGCCGGTGATGGGACAGGGCTGTAGCAGGTGTGGGCAGAGGGCTCGTGTGGGCAGCCCCACGCTCAGTGCTGTGCTGCACAGGCCAGGGGATGGAGGAGCCGATGGAACATAACGGAGACCACGTAGGTAGAAAGGCTGTCAGAAAAGGACATGCACTAGGCTGTTCAGCACCGCTAATGCAATGTCTTTTGCAAGGTTAAAAAGAGTAATGTTTTGCTTTTCCCCCCGGGAGGTTGTAGCCCGAATATAACGGACTGAAGGCCCCAGTGGTATGAGGCGCGTGCTGGGGGCACATGCCTGCAGGGACACAGGCTCCAGTGCAGCAAGTGGTCCCAAACCTACAAGGCACAAGAATTATGAGCCCAGTTTTGCAGAGCCTGAAGCATGAGCATCACCCTCCTGATGGCAGGGCCATTGCTCGGGGGGTAGCAGAGCTAAGGACTATAAGCTGCACAGGCAGCTTTAGGCTACCCAGTATGGGAGGGAGGTGAGGGGCAATGTATTTTTGTCACAAAAGCTGGTAAGATATGGGGAAAAGGAACAAAAATATGGACAAGCAGGCAAATATATGACTTGCCACCTTGCCAACTTGATGTTGTATTACTACTGTGACTGTATTTTTTTTCTGTTAAGAGATTATGACAGTCTCTTCATACCATATAGGAAGGGTAATTCAAGATTCTCAAGACTCAAACTCTACTAGGAAATCAAACGCTCATCTATCTGCTTTTCTGCAGTAAGTTCAGCTACAACATTGCAAAGCATTCTTTTATCTTTTCCCTTTTCTCT
Source organism: Pygoscelis adeliae (assembly GCF_000699105.1). NCBI lineage: Eukaryota > Metazoa > Chordata > Aves > Sphenisciformes > Spheniscidae > Pygoscelis > Pygoscelis adeliae. Next base: position 266,850 of record NW_008825258.1, read on the forward strand.
TTCACTCTCTTTTAGGAGGAAAAAAAACCAAAACAACTGAGAATAATTCTTCACGAAAAAAACCCCAACACCTCCTTGAGGAGAGGCAGCAAATGATCTGAGTGACAGATCACATTTATGCATCTCCAGATCTTTTTAGATGGTGCCTAAATACTTTTAAAAAAAAGACTGCATCAGAAAAAAATGCTTTACATAGAATTTAGACAGCTTGCACCTGACTCAATTTGATGAGGTAGAAACCAGCTGAAATTCATGCACCTCATTGAAACATTCTCAAAACATGGCTCAAGCCTATAATGAAATCCAAAATAAAAAAAAGTTTTTTTTAGGCTATTTGTAAGAAAATTCAAACATACCTATATTGTGTTAGCTTCAATCCATAAAAACATTCCCTCAGTGAATAAAATGAAATTACAAGGATGTTTCAGTTAATGAAATATTCTGAATACCACTCTTTTTTTTTTTTTTTCTCAGCTTACCCTAGGGAAACCGAATATGCAATTGCTTATTCTTGTCATTATCCATAGCTTTCAGTGTATTCAGCCTAGAGATGAGGATGATTCTTGAGGGTTAAAAACTGTGGTTTTGAGTAATACATCAGTGATAGTGTTCTGATAGTGTATTATACTAATATATCATGAGAGCGATAGTGCTCTTGTGATGTATTAGGGCAATGTATCATCTGAACATCACTGCTCTCATGATGTATTGCTCAAAATCACAAGGCAAGTTTAAAGATGGTCTTCAGTAGCCCTGGGCCTGAAATTTTGCTTTTGGACAAAGACAGTCTTTCAAGAAAAAAAAAAAAGTGAAGATTAAAGTTTGCGGTGGTACTGTAAAATTTCACTAGTGTGTCACACCCACGGTTCTCATTGGATTTTAAATTTATTCATAAAAATAGAGAATAATCTGCCAGTCAGTTTCTTTCTCTTCTGCTACAAGGAGTGATAGTTTTGCTACAAATATCAATTTTCAGGAATTTCTCTTGGTGATATATATACAGCCTAGTATCAGCTCTCAACAACCATATCCCCCAGAAGTTCAGCCACCTTTACCAGTAATTTTTATTTCTGTGGCAGAATGTTCCAGGATGCACACAGGAGAAGATCTGTATACCCGTGACAGACAATTTGGAATATCAGAAAGCATGCAGGGATGTAGTCCAAAGCTCAGTGCAGACATGCTGCACTGCAGATGCACAGACCAGCACAGCAGGTAATGAATGAGCCTAATGTGATCTTCTACCCAAAATGGGCTCTTGTGATCAGCATGAAAAAGAGACGAAAAAGTGTTTATGACAGCATATGGGCCACTTGGCATCAGTGGGGACGTTCTCAGGGGTTAGTCACCTTTACTACATGCATTACGTTCTTACACAATGCCAGGCTGCACAGCAAAATCCGTCAACTGTATCAGAAAACAAATGAGTATTTCCAAGGTTTGAGGTAACTACAATCAATTTAAAAGAGAGTAATTTTCTCCAGACATCCCTTTTTTTTTTTACATTCTGTGCATGGAACATAAATAAATAACTGGATTCTCCCTACTGTTTGTGTAACAGAAACGAACAGGATTGGCAACAGTGTCTCAAGTAGTTTCCTTCTCTTCAGCTTTACCAAGAAAACACAGGGAAATACAAGCAGCACGGAGCAGTGGTTACCACGTAGTGAGAAACACCGAACAAGGGGATTTCACACCTTGTCTAATCTGCCTTTCAGCTTCTGGACTTCCCAACTTGGGGAGGCTGATATTTTGGTTCATTAGGAGTTCTTTAATTGATCATTTTTGCTCCTTAGTGCTATTTGTTATTGTTAAAGCCTCAATACACCAAGGCACTTAAGCACCAGCTCGATTTCCAACCTGTGAATTGGTTCAGTGGGAGTATTTGCATCCCGGATATTATGTATACGTCTCGGTGTTTTGCATCTGCTGCTGGCTACAGGGAGGTCTCCCCAACTGTAGGTAGCAGAAATAACTTCAAGGTGCCTGCAAATTAAAGTTGCTTCCTTCCATTTTTTTTTCCAGGCAAAACAAAAACCTGCACGTCCAAAAAAGACATTTGCAGTTGACTGAAATGTGTCAGTAGATACAAACAAAACATTTGGCTGCATTTTTTTTTTAACCAAACAAACAGATTTAGGCAAATCTTCCCTCAAAACACTGCTTGGAGACAAAAATTCCAAACAGTGTGTACACAAAATGTCAAAATAAAGCGTTTCAACTTTTTCCCCAGTTATTGTGGGTATCCTCATGTCTGGTGGGTGGCAGACAGCCCCATCACATTCCAGCAGTCTGTTTTCAATCACTGTTGATTGTATTTCATTTTTTTCCTAAAAAATTGCTTTCCCCTCATTTTGCATTATTTTGATTAATAAGCAAGAAAAGCAACATACAACAGCCAAGGCATTTACATTAATGGACCAATCAATATCACCCGCATCAGGGTAGAAAAAATGCAGACACACGTTTGCATTGCTTAGAGTGTTAGCTACCATTCCCTCTTCTTGTCAGGCACTGATGGAGAAAGCTGCGCGCAATCGCAGGAGACCGGCACACTGGGTATGACAACATGGGGACACAGCAATATGTCCCCAGGTGGGGTACACCATGTGGGTCAAAGATGCCTGAGACCCAGTTGCTTCTGATACTGGGGACAAGGTTTCCTGCCAGGGATGTCTGTGGCAGCAGCAGCTGGAAGGAGGCTGTGGGAGCTGAATTTTATACCACCTTCAAAATTAAAATTATTAGACTGACAGTTTTGCAGGGCTGGGACTGTAGCTTCCTCTGTTTTCATGATGGCTACCACATTATAAATGAAATCTCAGTGTGAGAAACTTCTAATGGTGAGAATTACCAAGTGATACAAAATCACTCTTAAGAGACGTTTTTTCAAGACCTTTAAACCATGAATGGCAAGAGAATTAGAAAAAATACTGCAAGGAACAAATCTGTAGTGCCATGAGGAAATTGTGAGCCAGAGCCAGCACGTGCCATCTCTGACCTCCCACCGCCGTGAGGGGATCCTCAGCTCGAGCCCCACGGTGTTCCCAGCATGACTGTGGGAGCGTGGGGCTGCTGATGGGCACTCTGGAGCGCACCCATCCCACCACTGCTGAAAACTGGCAGCAGCACAGGCATTTGTGAGATTATACATCTAAAGTCGATTTCCAGTGAACTGGGGCTGCAAAATGCTCGCAAAAGTGTCAGCCAAAAAACCTGGAGCCTGTTTTGTTGGAAAAACACCCACTCGGGTCAGCTGAGTCTTGCTTCAGCACTCAAGGCCATGCAGAAAGCAATGTTCCTAGTTACGTCTGTTTTTATATACTGAATTATGGTCGAATAACCAATGTGTCACCACTGCACTGGATGTAAAATGAAAATACTAGGCAAAAATAGACACTGAAAGAGGTTTCCTGGGTAGACCAGAATAGTGAAGAGCAGATGACCCTGCCACACACCGCTGGGGAGGACATGGACATTGCCTGCAATAATTCATGAACATTATGTTGTGTTCGCTCAGCTGCTGTGCTGGTTAGCAGAGCAACAAAGCTCAGCTTCCAACAGAAAGGGAGATAATAGCCTGTACGAGAGCTCCTCAGCACACACAGGTCTATTAGCAGTAAATGTTCCCATAGGATGAATACATACAAACTGGCAACGGGTCACGCAACCTTGAGGACAGGGGGACTGCCAAAAAGTTGGCAGAGGAAGGGCTGTTCCCCGCACACCTGCAAAAGCATTACGTGGCTGAGCTGTGCCTTCACGCAGCGAAACCAGATGCCTTTCAGCAGCTTAATCCTTTCCCTTGTTACTTTTTGTTCTTTCTACAGAGACAAAGCTTTGCAGCCGTGGGCTTCCACGGTCTCATGGTGCAGCAAGATTGGGAAAAGCCGTGATGTGGGGCATGGAGAGCCAGGAAGAGTAAACCCCAATGTCCCTGCCACTGTCGTGTTCAGGCAGGTGGAAGGGCAGGAAGGGCATTAGTGGCTGCAGGCAGCAAGACTTGCTGGCCAGGAGACCCCCGTCTGCCAGTTCACTGGGAAAAAGGATGGTGGTTTGCAGATAACAACTTGTTTGTTGCAGAGTCCCCTGTCCATTACAGACACATGGGCTTCTTATGGGAGGCTGTGATAATGCTTCTTCTAAACTACCAGATTAACTGTAGAAATTCCAAACTAATAACCATTCTCCAAGTAAGACTGTTAGCAAGTGATAAAGAAAATAAACCATAATACTGAGATAGCCACATGAAAAATAGAGCAATTTAGTCCTCTCTGTAAACTGGGCTTCCATGGAGCCCTTGTTTGCTATTCTTGATTAACTGCTCAATTATCCCTGTTACAAAATTATTCCGTGGAAAGCCCTGCCTGTATATCCATAGCTCATTAACAGAAAGCAGTCCCTCTGCTGTCCCCGAAAATACATGGCATTACCCAGACGCTAGCAGGCTCAGTACAGTTGCTCTTTCTAGGCATTGCAAGCCAATTTCTAGGACCCTTGCCTTGCAGGCTGCGGCAAAGACATCTTCATGGGAAAGTAATTTCTGTTCAGTGAGTATTTATGAATTCTTGACATTTTTCCTAGTCCTGAATTGGGTTGGGATGGAAAAACAAATTAAAAAATAAAAATAGTCCTATCCAATATTAGGAAAAAAAAAGAGTTTTGGTCAATTAAAATACTCAGTTTTCACAGCCTTCAAAATTATTGCCAACATTAATTTTTTTTTTTTTTTTTTTTTTACATTTCCAGGACTTATAAATTTCATAAAGTAAGACCACTTTAAAAGACCTAATTTTTATAAAATATTAAAACATGACAGGGAACTACTTGAAACAATTACTTTCCTAAAAAAATGCCCTGTTTCTAAGAATCAGCATTTTCCTTTCCAGCTTCACTAAAACCTCATGCATGAAGCTGTACAGATGCAGACACTCGGTGCCTCCTTCCCACATGGCAGCTCTGGCGTTCTGGTGGTAGAAGTTGCTCCAAACCCAGGAAGGCTGCACAGACTAACACACTCTTGTAACACCTTTGCTTTGGCTCTGGTTCATTAAAACACAAAACCAAAGCTTGCTTTTCTAGCATCATGAGAAACATAAGGATGTGATACAGACAGAAAGGAGTGGCACAGACTGCCAGACATGAGAGAAGTATGTGCAGAGGGACAGAGGGACACTTTGGAAGGGAAGGACAGGGAAACCCATATCTGTCTCAGAAAACCCAGGGCAACAGCAGAGGAAACAGCAGACATGCAGGTGGGAATGGACTAGAAGAGCCACCAGAGAATAGGAAGGGTAGGAGCTACTGATAGAACAGGGATGGTGGTGGAAGTTTTGTGAATCAAAAAAGTCCTGCAGAAAGAGGGTGCAAACAAAGAAAACAGAAGAAACTGGAACAAGTCTTGGGAGAGGAGGCCACATAGGCTGTTCAGATGCTACCATGATGCAGCGTGAGGACCCTTTCAGGTACTTGCAGTACCTCTGCATGGCACTGCACTGTACACATACCCTTAGGAGGGAAAAAAGAAAGCTTTGCAATGAGCCCTACCAACATTTATGCTGTGGATTTGCCTCTGGAAGAGTGAGTATCAAGATACTTGCTCAGCACAGAGAACATGTACTTGGTAAAGCAACAAACTGGAGAGAATTTGCAAATATATCAGAAACCAAACCAAGTGGGGGACTTGCAGCAGAGTACATCTTCAAACATGTAGATTGAGAAATGTACAGATTCAGCATCCTCAATAAATAATATATCTGTCAACTTCTATAAAGTTTTAAAGAAATGAGCTGTGGATGAGCTAGAAAAGAGTCCTAGACCTAATGAAAATATGCACAGAAAGATTTTAAACCCACTTGAGATCTGCAGTTATAACTTCCACAGCTGAAGGCAACTTTAGCATTTGAAAGAGAACTGCCAACTCCTCCCCCCCCCCAGCCCCAAACCCAAGAAAACTGGCACAATAATGAGGGTAATTAGCCTGTTCATTGGAAATGGTGATTCAAATGTAATTTGGACATCTCCTGTGAGATCCTCTGAAAGGCAGCAAATGAATAAACCAAATGGAAATAAGGGTGGGATGGTGCTTCTGAACTGATATTTCTTGACCTCTAACCTGGTCCGCAACTTTAGGAATGAGGGTCAACACATGGTGGTAGGAAGGTCAGGCCAAGGACCATCACCAGCTCCTCTCATCTGCCATTATTCAGTGCCTATCACCTCCCCAGCACCCACAGCGGACAGGACAGGCAGACCTGCTGGAGCATCAACCATTACTCTGTGTGAATCAATAGGAAGAACAACACCTTGGTCCAACCGAGGACCCCGATGGGGAAACGGCTACGCCATGTTTCCTGGATTATATGCCAGCAACGCTACGATCAGAACACTGTGAGACCTGTACAGCATCTTCTACCCCCTGAATACCAAAGAACTGCAAAACCAACCCTAAACGCTGGCGGCCCCTGCATAAAGTATCACTTCCATTTTACAGATGGTTAAGGCTGATGCACAAACCAATGAAGGTGCGTCTGAAGCTGCTCAGGAAGGTGGTGCAGGCTTAGGGACAGCTGGGGAGCACCTGCCTTGAGGTCCTGCACATTTGCCTTCCCTCAGGGTCACTTTGCTCAGGTGTTTTTGTGCAAAATTAATGTTGCTGAGATGCAAATGAAAGCACAATTGCATTTCCCCTCACCTCTGATCTTTAGTTAAGTCTTGATAAATGCATATTGTTTTAACACTTGTGATATGTATAATTAGGGTTCTTTAATTTATGTTTCAATAAAATGTTCTATAATAAACATTTACTGCTCTGTGAATAAACATTTAAATGAAGCTCCTAATGGGGGTTACATGTTTCGAAGCAGTTCACGGCTTTGCCGAAGTCTCTCCCTATACTTAATGAGAGTCATTTCCATAATCTGTGCATTATTGCCTAAGCCTCCCTTTAGGAATATTTTACAAAGTAAAATTCTGTGAAATATTATCAGCCAAAAGAGAAAATGCTAAGAGGATTATCAAATTCTCCTATTAAAGGGACAGCACAAGCCTTCATTTCCCCCCTGAGACGCTAACATTGTAATTATGTAGAATGTGCTTACTAACTATCACACCAGTGCGTTATTACTGGGTTTTTCCCTCAGAGGCCCGGTCTAAATGAAAAGGATGGGAGACCCCTAAAAGGTCTGCTATGAAGGGCAACATAATGCTAATTTACTTTGTGATATTAATAAGAGCAAGGATCAAACCCCCCCAGGCAAATCTTGTAGAGGTCAAGACAGGTCCAGCTCCCTCAGATGGGACAGAGTGCTGTTATGTACAAAGTTGTGTACAGCTTCTCCCACAACGTCAGCCCTACAGCCCCACAATTAACACCCAGGGTCTCATCCCCATTTTGCTGAAACTTCCACCCATTTTTTCACTGACTCCAATAATGGCAGGACTCGGCACCCCAGCTGAGATATAAAGTACATTTAGGTCGAGGGAAAGATTATTGTTGGAATACAGAGGGTTTTCAATTCTCTGGAATATCTGCAGTGATACAAACACCTGTAAGATATTTCTTCCATGTGTCTGAGGACATTTGAAGAGAGCATAAAACTGAAATATATCTTCTCTCCACTAGCAGGGAATAACAGCATTACCGCAGCAATGGCCCACTCCCCCTTTA
>NW_008825258.1:274545-281556 GCF_000699105.1 Pygoscelis adeliae
TAAATCAGGAGTGGATGTGGCAGGGGGAAGACAAGCCTTGCATACCAGTTACTCTTATTCTGAGAGGGAAATCATTATCTCTAATTTTTGTGGTTATTGTCTTTTTAGACAACTGTTGCAACTTCTTCTAGGATGATGACAAGGTTCCCACAGAATTAAAATACTGTCCCTGTCTCCTCTTTCATTAGTTAAAGATGGAAGAGAGGTGCTACTGCAAAGAGAAGGAAAAGGTTTCCAGTGACGGTAACGTGACCGAGCCTCATAACTTTCTGCGGAGGATGAAATGCATTCAAGCCACGACGCTTTCCGTCGCAGTATCTATCAGTGCTAAGGGAGATTTCTGAGGCTCTGTGTCAGTACTGAGGCATTTTATACCTTGAGGGATACATTTCCCAAGAGCTAGCAAATATCTCTGTGCTTACCTATAGCACTCACTAGACTGTATTTAGTTATTTATAATATTAAAATTATATATAGTAGCTATGGGTTCCAAAACATGGGCTGTTTTCCTGTTTTATTGCCAAATGTGCACATTCATCTCTAAGGTTTAGCTGCTTCAGTTAAACCTTTTAAATGTAAATTATTTTCTGTTATAAAAAGCTGATTGTGGGAGTTTTAGTATTTCAAAGATGGTAATTTATGTGACTGGAACAAAATAAAACATTCAACAGAAACAGAATTTTACTTGATCAGAAACACTTTTATGTTTCAGTATAGTTTTCTTTTCATATTTTCCTCCTGCAGCAGTGGCCTCTGTCTTTCAATTAGCTTGAAACAGAAGATCTTAGATAAAACCGTAATTTAACATCATTTGCATATGTGTCATTCCACAACTTCTTCACCTCACATTTAAAGTATTTTTAAGATGTTATGAACTAATGCCTGAAATCCCTTATGCAGCTGCACAGCTGTTCACCCCTCAACAGTCCACCAAAGTCTCTGGGATGATGGGGAAGCAGGACCAGTCTCCAAACAACTCACAGGAGTAAGTCTCCTCCTTGTCACCTCAAACCTTTTGAATGGCATATCTAGTGAGGGAGCTGAGAATCAAGAAAGCAGATTTTCGGCATGGACTATGTAACTGCTGGTCAATCCTATTTTTCTTTGACTTACTTCCTGTACACATTGTTGAATTTGCGATACAAAATGGTTTTGTGGAAGTAAACAACCTCCTTGAAAATCAAACTCCATAGGTCACCTACAACATCACCCAAAGGTGACTGAAATCCCTGTAATGACTCCTTGGTCTCAGCAGCTATTGGATCAGGCCTTGCAGAATACCATGGTATCAGCACCAACACAAGTCACCTTTGAAGGTTTTGACAACAACCTATACAAGCTAATAACTTCTTTTAGGCTACCAGTGCAAAAGTACTTTCATTCTTGATTTCCCAAGTAACTAGGATTTTTCTCGTCATCTTTCATAATATGCAGCCCTGCGCTAGTTCCCTTTCTGCTCAAGCCAGTGGCAACACTCTTACTAACTTCAGGTTAAGTCCTTCACGACCTGTAGAAATCTGGCAAGCAGATGTGCTAATAATGGCAAAGGATATACAATAGTATGTCCCAAACTTCAAAATAAAATAAAATGCATTCCATTGCCTTTATTCACTGTGTAATATTTTGAAATCAGGTTGAAAAGATACCAATGTCCCTGACTCAAACTTTTTCTTAACCTCTTAAAGTGCTTCTTGTGTAAGCCCTTGCATGGCATGCAACATTCGCACATCTCCCACCTAAGTGTAGTGAATGGCTACAAGGCCAACACTGATAAACACACAGAAATGCATCTTCCATTGACTGTTTGCTAAAACAAGAACTCAATCCTTTTAACTTACCAATCTAATTACAGAAATGTATTATTGATTCAATCTTTCTTCATATTCATGAACTGGCTAGAGAGAAGAGCAAACTGTTCTCTAGTACACTTTCACCTTGATAAGCATGAATTACCCTAATTGGGAAAGGAGTTCTTTCAAAATTGTTTAAATCCACAACATCCTTTCAACCAGGGAACTTTGGTGGATTTGTAATGCTCGCTGGCGTTTGCCAGGAACCCAGCTGAAACCACCAAACTTGTCCTGGAGACCTTTCAACAGACAGTTTGTCCAAATGGACTTGGACTGTGACTAGCAGGGCCATATGGGCAGAAGGGTAGCAGAGGTGAACAGTTTGTGATTACGTCCCTAAGTCATTTAACCTTCAGAATTACGATTCCACACACTCTGCCACCCAACAGGAGGCTGTACAAGCAGGTGAAAAGATAGATGTCTATTCTTAATGACTGTTTAGGAGACTGCTGCGCTCTGGTCTGTGCCCATGTTGGTTCAGTTCATTAATGTAATTAACCAACAATCAATCTTTTTAAATTAGTTACACAAAAACAGCTACTGCCAGATCAAATGACACGAAAGTTAGGTCACGCTCCATTTCTGCACGATTTAACATCCACACTGGAACAGAATACAGGGCATAGAAGCATCAGAAACTGGAGCCAAATTCATTTGAAGCCCTACAACTTAATTAAAGTGTGCAAAATCTGTGCAGCTGGCTTGGTCTTATTTGTATGGCCTTCCGTGTTTGCAGCTAAACACTTTGTATAAAATATAAAAAGTGCTCAGAAGACAAAAGAAAAAAAGAAAGAAGTGTTTCCAGGAAATATTTAGTAGTGAAGGAATTTAAATAATTTTAAACAGTGTAACTTTATGCAGGGCTTGAAACTGGACCTTAACAGCAGCTTTCATGATTCACAAGTGTCTCTGTCCACAAAATAAAATGAAAACAGAAGGAGCTGAAGTTGCTATTAGTGTCTGTTCCCTTTCTTTGGGCTAGGAAAAGACCAGCAAAGCAACCTCAGTTTTCACTGAACACAAAGGTTACCTGTGAAGGGTTACAGCACAGTTTCATCGTCAGCCTCGACATGCTGATCTGCTGTCCCAGGATCAGAGCTGAAAGCAGCTTGTAATGCAGGCTCACAACCTGCCTCCCTCTTTCCCCTTCCTCTGGGGGTTGAGGAAAGGATTTGGTTGGCCTAAACCTGGTGCAATGTTTTCTCCAGAAGTGCTGGCTGAGGGGTTGCTAAGGTGACCGAATCCTGCCCCTACTCACCTTCCAGCCCAGTGCTGGAGGGATGAGGAGCAAACAGCAGTCCTGCAGAGTCTGGTTCGGACCAAACAGACCTTGCATCGTACAGACACGCCCTGTTTGTGCCAGTCTGAGAGTTGGTCTCAGGGGAAGCGGCTCAGTGACCTCTGGGTTGCTGCTTGTGCAGCTCCGTGAGCCTGAGCCAGGCTGCGAGGGGAAGCGCGTGCCCCTGTGTCGCTGGCAGGTTAATGTGCAGCTCTGCCTGGTGGGTGTGGAGCATCTGCAAGCTCGGTGTGGGTGTACTGTCAGCCTCGTTTGCGACTAATAGACAATTTCTTTCTCAACCCTCTAAGCTTAACCTGAACTAAAGTGCTTTCAATTTCCCCAAAAGGCCAGGTTTGCAACTTCGCCTTATGCTTGTCCATTAAGACAGCATCTGGCTTCTTTTAATCCCTTGTACTAACAGAGTTAATCCAATTGCTTCCACTGGGCCTAACGCAGACATTGCTGCTGAATGACTGCCATGAAACCAGGTTCCTCCTCCTAAATCCACCACGAAATGGATGGACAAGGGCCTCCCTGCAATGCAGTGCTGCAGGAGAGTACGGCAGTGCCTGCCCGGGCTGCAAGTCTGCAAATGGCTGAGCACATCCCATAAAGTGCTGAGCACCTTCCCTGCTGTTTGCCGGAACAGCCATTGAAGGTTGCAGGATCAGGCCCGCAGATTCCTCTTAAGTGAAGAGTAAGTGAAACACTCACCTGGTTTTCACTTTCATGAAATCAGGCGATTAGGCTGGTGCAGCAGAAAAGGAGGAGTGGGAATTGGGGCAGATGGGGAAGGAGAGGGAGGATGCCTGCTCAAGTTTCATTTTGAAAGCTGAATGTAAATTAGCATGACTGGAGAAAAAACCAGCCACTTCTAGGAGACTGAGGAGGAATGTGCAACCTGTCACTTAACACTCCCCACCCTCTGCGGCGTTGCTGCCACAAAACCACCAGAGCAGGTGCCTCAGGGAACGAAACTGAAGCAGATGTAAGTGAATTTAAAACTCATAACAGCAAGAAACTTTGATGAAACTCACTCTGACTAGCTAGAGCAGCTTTTCTCATATAGGATTTTCTGAGCTTTCATAACTCTGCACTCAAAAACCATCCTAAAAAGTTGCAGGCAGCATATTATCACTTTGTGCCTCTGTGTGAACATACATGCATCTTTCCTGCAGCATATGTATAACAGCAAAATGCAAGGAGCCCACCTTGGCAAATTCCTTATTCATTACGACAGTGATCTCTGTTTTCTTTGTACATGCAATTCTATGTCATTAATCTATGATATACATGCTGCTAATTGCAAACAGGCTGCTTCTGTAGCTGGAGGACCCGGTTATGGGAGCTGGGGGAGTGGAGATCTTGCCCCAGGGGAAGTTGCCAGTTTCGTTTCGATCTGCTGCACTCCACAAGCTGAGCAGGGAGCCTTAGCTATTCGTGGTTTTAGTATCCAACATTGCTGCCAGAGTCAAAAGCAGGCTGCAATGCACAAGGAATACAAAACAGAGACCTAGAGGGCAGGCAAAACTTTCATAAATTCAGCTCATCTACCAACATCGAAAGAATTACTAATCAGAGAAAGAAAGCTACAGAAGTGTTAACATTAATTCTACTCTGCTACAAGCCACATGGCTAACACCATGACACCTTGCCATTTACTGAGGGAGAGCTATTTATTTATGTAACCTATAGCTCACATTTAAATAATTAGTCTGCCTGGTAAATTTTAGAACTTGCAATCTGTGTGCCACATTTGCGTATGCACAGCATATTTAATGCAGGTACAATTGTTTAACACCTCCAGCATCATATTAAAGAGTTTCATGTAATTAGCAGAGTTAGCCACTCCAACTTTCAGGCCAGTTACACATTTAAAAAGAGAAAGTGTTAGTTGTACAGAATGAAGCTGCTGCTCCAGAAATGTAGCCTGTGCTCCTAACAAGGGATGTTCAGAGAGTGATACGTGCTGCCTAGGAATAAGCAAATCAAGTCAGATAAGACAGGACTTGATCCAAAGTTCCCCCCAAACTTTCTGTTCAGACTCCAAGAGTCTGAACGCTCCCAAGATCAGTCTGCTGTGTTTGGTTTTCTTTCAGCCCACCAGGAGCAAAGACCTGAATTTAAGAGGTGCTGACTACTTGTTACTCTCTTCAGCATCAGAAGCTCAGTGCTTCCTTAGAGCCAGATGCCAGAATACCACTCGCAAGACTGTGGATCAGAGCTGAGCAGTTTTTACATCACAACATCTTTGCTTTAGGCCAGGTTTCCAGAAGGTGAAGAGTAACACTCCTGGGATGCTATTCTGGATGCCGGAGTTCTGACTCTTCAATAAGCAGCAGCAGCAGGAGTTGCATAGGGATACAACTAATGAGCTATATTCACTCCTCAGCAGAATGGTCCTCACTTCCAAGAGGTGCGTCAGGGATGAGCTTGATCTTTGTTGCTATTATTTTGACATAGTCAAGTAAGCAGAACCCCAGTTGTGTGAATCATCATGGCAGCCTTTTGGCATCTCAGCAGAATAAGAATGCAATAAATACAAAACATTGTAGTTCAGACTGTAAACATAAAAATAAACCTGAATTTCAGCTTAAAAATTGAATCAGTGGAGGAACCTGAGGTGAAAGCTATGCTGATAGAGAGTGGATGCCATTGACATTCCTACTACATTAGAATTTGCTAAACAACATGAACTGAACTAGCCTGTATTTTAGAACTTAGAGTGTGCAAAGTGACAATTAGACAGCAAGGTGATATTCTGAAAATCAATTCACAAATTCAGACATTAGAAATGCTCACTTAAGAGCTTGCCTTTAGGCACCTCATCTGAAAAGAAGGCCAAAATAAGTTTATTTGCTTCTTTGGTAACTGTTGCTCTTAGGCCAGATCTTCAAACACCCTTATTTAAAGCCAAATTTCTAAAGTCATTCCACAATGAGCAACAACGGTGACATTGACATTTCTTCTCAGATTTTCAAAGCACTTCAACATTCAATACACTTCAGAGAAATTAGCCACCTACATTATTGCCCATCAGTTCTGAAAACCCTGTTTCATCTGTGTTAAGCTCTCATGAAAACTTCTACCTATATGTCTCTTGTGTTTAGGCACTTCAGAAGCTATTCTAAGCTTGGTTATTTCGGAGACTTGTCAAGGTCCTTTGCACAGGTAATTATTTTCTAGTTCAATCTATACAAAATTGTAAAGAAACTGGGATCAATCCCACCGTGCCTGTTTATCACAAAATCTTGTATCATCACATGACATTCATCCTAGACTAGTAAAATGAAGCCAAACTTAAGCTTAAAAATAGCACTATGCAGACTCCTACTTTGGTAACTTAGCTGCTGGGAACATTTACCTCTATATTGTACCAAACTCAGACAAGCAAATAAACACCCTCTTGCTACTTCTGGAGAGAAGGAGCAAAGACAAATATATATTAAAAGAACCTTGATATCTCTGGGAAAATAAGTTCTTATCAGGTGATAAGAATATATTCTCCGAGGAGAACTGTCACGAGCAACGATGACTCTTAGCAGAAGGTGTGGGGGGAAACACTGCATGATACTATAAGGGACATAAAAGACTCTTATACTGGCACAAGGAGAGCATAAGCAGAAGAAAGGGATGAAATATTCCATATTCTTAGGCATGAGGAAGGAAGCAGTCCATATTCAGAAGTCCAAGGAAAGAAAACGCCTGTTCTTTATTGAAGCAATGCACAAAATATGGCCTGGAAAAAAAGGACCCTCTTTCTCCATGTGCTGGTTGTGGCTGGGGCAGAGTTCATTTTCTTCACAGTAGCTCCTATGGGGCTGTGTTTTGGATTTGTGCTGGAAACAGTGTTGATAGCACAGGGATGTTTTCGTTCCTGCT
>NW_008825258.1:281659-283497 GCF_000699105.1 Pygoscelis adeliae
ACAGCTGACCCCAACTGACCCAAGGGATATTCCACACCATATGACGTCATGCTCAGCATATAAAGCTGGGGGAAGAAGAAGGAAAGGGGGGACGTTCAGATTGATGGCATTTGTCTTCCCAAGTCACCGTTATGTGTGATGGAGCCCTGCTTTCCTGGAGATGGCTGAACACCTGCCTGCCGATGGGAAGGAGTGAATGAATTCCTTGTTTTGCTTTGCTTGTGCGCACGGCCTTTGCTTCACCTATTAAACTGGTTTTATCTCAACCCATGAGTTTTCTCACTTTTACTCTTCTGATACTCTTCTCCATCCCACTGGGGAAGAGTGAGTGAGCAGCTGTGTGGGGCTTGGTTGCTGGCTGGGGTTAAACCACGACACTCCACAAAGAAAAAACACTGCACTGAATTCAGTTACACCAAAATCCTCAGCTGAACAGGCATTTTAAGGGGAGAGTTTTTCCCAAATTTTCTCAACAACTTGAAAACAACTTAAAGAAATTCTCCCCCCCACACCCCCCGCCATTTCTATGAGGAAGCAAACTCTCCAGTTCCTACTTCTCCAAGCACAGAACCAGATCCCTGCCGTCTCCACAAGAGAGAAGAGGTGGGGAGATACAGGAGAGAGAAACCTCTTCTTTGTCTCTTTAAAGAGGTTGTTCAGCCAGAGAAACAGGTACTCTCCTGCCAAGGAAGGAGGACACTGGGAGTGGGCTGATGTTGGTACTGCAGCAGGATAATGAGCACGGCTGAGACCATCCAACCAGTGGCAATTCAACTGTGTGAGGTCCATCCATGTGGTGCCTTTCAATGTCATGAATCATTTCTCATGTTGAATCAAAGCCAGAATAAATATAATGGAATAGGCTGGGAAATCATCCTTTGTAATCTGCAGCTCACAAAAACCAGCCACCCAAAGGGTATCCCAAAACAGCTTCTGAAGCTGTATTTGACAAAACCTGTGCATTTCTGAAATGCTAATCAGAGCAGAATTAGCTGATCAGGGAAATGCCAAGTTAGATGAGGACAGGAGGCCAGCAGCAGATTACAGTCTAAAAAGGTTTAAATAGACTTGTTAACATCTGCTTAGGGCGCAACTATAATTAAGAGATCTCCTTTCCTTGTTTGGGGGTTTGAGAGTTTTTTTTGTTTGGGGTTTTGTCTTTGCTAGTTTTCTGCCTTTCCAGTTTTGACAATGAATTTTTTATCAGGACCCTGGGGAAGCAGAGTAGACTTTCAGCATTCACAATCAGGAGAAGCAGAAGATCATGGCAATGGAAAGACAGTTTAGTCCCAGAGTTGTTACATTCTTTCAGAAGCTTTTCATCTTATGAATACAAATCTCTAAAAAGTCTCTTTGCTCATGGATTTACTTCTTTGGGCAGTTGTATCAGTAAACACCTAAATCTGCACAAGTCACTGTTGCTCATTTGTCCATACTTGTTCTGCTACCTCAGTCAGAAAATTAAAGAAATCAATTCCTTCCATGTGTACAGGCAGTTAAAAGCAGGTATCCAAATTACACAGCCCTCACTTGATCCCTTATCTCCTTCAAAAGTATGGAGTAAGTCAAAACTTATGAATAGAGTAATAGTTTTCATAGTGCCCAAATACATTTCAAGGGGCAGATTTTGAAAGGCAGATTTTTTTTGGACCATCCTGACCAGGGGACATGTATTGGTGATAGCCAGAGAGTACAGCTTGGAGGGGTAGTGGCTAACGACAGCAAAACAGGACACAGGTTCACCCAGACAATGGAAGACTAGCATTTGTCTTTGGTGAGTTAATGTAGACCTTTCTAAGCAATTTTTTAGGGCCTACTTTTGCTTTAGACTGTTGAAC
>NW_008825258.1:283614-304204 GCF_000699105.1 Pygoscelis adeliae
CTGCACTCGATAAATGCAGGTGTACGCTGGGTTTCCCCAGTTGCTCTTCACAAGAAGTTTGATGTATGAAAAGGCTCTGGGAAGCGGAGCGTTGATTAAACTGGGCTGGCAAAAGCAAAGTACCTGCATCTAAATTTAGCTACCTAAATGATTGGTTTGATTTTCAGAGGTGAGGATGGCTGCAGCTCCTGTTGACTTCAGGTGCCCACATTTGAAATGTTTGGCCTTTAGTCTTCAACTCAAACTAATTGAAGGATTTAACATTTCAAAGCTAAGGGGGTTTATCCAATCCAAAGTGCCATAAAGCTGCAGTTCCTAGGCATGAGAGATATGACACATAAGCAACTCAAAGGCAAAGCAGGAGAAGAAAGATGATTATTCCCCAAAGCGCATACACTTGAAAGACAGGCTAATGAGTTCTTAAATGACATAATTTAATCCCAAGGCTTCTCAAATACAACGCTGGAGTTTTCCCTTCGTCAGTCATTACAGAGTGCATAAAGAAATTTTAACTGTACTTCTCCTGCCCTTTGAAACACAGAAAAAATGTGCCCCTCAGTTTAGTTCCCCCTGAGCTGCATAACAGATCAAATTAGCCAGCAACAGCTCTGCATCACAGCTAAGCAGGAAAGCAAGCCAAAGGGATCCTGCCCTCCCAACGAGCACAAGACACAACATCTTCACAGAGATCCAAGGCCCATCAACCCTTGAAAGCAGCCTGCAAAAGAGCATTGCCAGGGGCCGTGACAGGCTTAGAGATACCTTGCAGAGAACGGGGACATCTCTAGAGAGGAGGTACTGGTGCGGATGATCCTACAGAATATTAGGTCCTCCAGGTGCTCACACAAGGGATGAGCAAGTTTTCAAGAAATCCTTGTAGGCCATTTGGCATGCGGTTCAACAGCTGTAGTGCAGACTGTGGGGTTTTTGTTAACAGGGCTATTCCTAGGAGCCTCTGCCTACCAGGATTACCACTGGCTTTTGCACCAGCCTTACCTTGGAGAATTAAACATCCATCGGTCTATATGATGATAAACAATACCATATAGACGTTTAATTATAGGTTAAAACATTTAGTCAAAAGCAAGAACAGTGAAAATATTGTTTTAAGAAAGGAGCGATAACATGGAAAGCTCAAGAGAGAGTTCTAGCAGCAGATTGAGGTTAAGTGAGGCTTTATGTGAGGCGATATGGTCGTTGATCTATCTGGTAGAGACATTTGGGAAAGTACAGTAAATTATGCATAAGACTGTTAGAAGAAAAAGGTTAAGGATAAATCCATGGATAAGGTAATCAAACACCACTTCACGGAACAGAGCCTATTCTTTTCTCTGCCACAATTTTGTACTGCTAGGAAACTCACCTCAGCCAGAACATTTCACAGTTGGTCACGTTCTGGGCATCCACATGAAACTCACTGGCCTGGTCTGCAGAAATCCTGAGCAATGTCAAATATAACTGTAGTCTCTAAGAGCCATGAGCTGAACCTGTCATTTAAGTTGCTAAGTATGCAAAAGAAATCAAGCTCTAAAGCTAAGTTGTCACCTAAAGAGAATGAGCATTACTTAAAATATAAAATATATGTATTAATGCTTCAGAGACTTTCAGATACTCTGCTGAGGGGCTCTGTACGAAAGCTCAGAGGACATTAATAACCTTGTATTCAGGGCAGAGTTTGGATGGCATCTACGCACTGGAACTGCACGCTGAACGATGCAGATAAAAATAAGCACTTGATCTTGTCCACCCTGTGCACAGAATAAAGTAGCAGCTTGTGATCGAGTCTTTAAGACTGTATCACATTCATGCTCCAAATTAAAGCTACACAGCCAGTCTTAATTCTGCCTTTTCCTAATCCTTCAGAATTTAACTTTACAGTTCTAACTTTCTTTAAACATAGAACTTTTTGCACATCAGTAATAGTTTACTCATCTCTGGCAAGAATGATTCACATCCAGTATGTGTAATCTACAGTAAATTCTAATGAAATGATCCCATGAATCATAACATAGCATTACATTTAATTGCTATATTCATTAAATAAGAACACTGGAATTTTTTGTAAAATAAGAAATTTTGAGATGCTATCAAGTAAGATTAAACTAATGAGATAAGATTTAACTGAATATGTAACTTGTATAAAATAAGATTTTATGCTGTGCTCAATTCTAGCTCAATTTTAATTTGATTTAGGACACCAACATCAAACTCTCAGCTTTCAGATTTGTTTCAGTTAATTTCATGGTAGCTTTAAGAAGTTGAGTCTAATAATAATTGCATTGATAGCATATTGATTTGTTTTCCTATTACAGGTGATGTTTTCTGAGCAACACCACTACCATTACACAGAAAACACAAGAGGGGGGCAGGATTTGTTTAGGTGCAAAGAGGGTCTGTTTATACAATGGCAATGGAGAGCTTATATGTAGAGAGTGTGAGATTAACTTTGTGGGGATGTTTCTGAGGCGTGTAATTGCAGTTCTCACCTAAGCGCAAAGCTGCTATAGGATGGAGGATCCTATGGTGACAGCGAGAGTACAGACAAGGTGGCTGCTGATGCACATTTGTACAAAACAATCTCTATGTTTCTTACCTCTGTTCAATAGTGCTGATAAACATGTGCAATAAGTTGGTGAGGGGCACTCCTTTAACAAGCACAGGAGACCATCGCAGAATACAGACAGCAGAACAGGGAACTACGCTCAGAGACAGGGCTAAATGTCACCACTGAGATATCCCAGGAGCCCCACCAGGCAGACTGCAGAATTAAATGTCTTGGAAATGTTCACATGGGCATTGGAGGATAGAAAGGTTTTTTTCCTGGAGGTAGTCTTTCTTTTGGTGACTGGCTTGCAAAATTATAGAGCAGAAAGACCTGGGCATCTGGTGAAGAGAAACATCTCTCCTTTGCACCAGGTCCTGCCTTCCACAAGTATAAAAACAACCTAGAAGCCTAATTTTAGTGCCAACTATGAAGATTTCATATGCTTTTCTGTGAGAAATGCTGTTGTATATTTGAGCACCATCTATTTAACAATTACCATAAATACAGTGACTCTTACAAGCACCACGGCTTCCACACACAGCAAACAGTTGCAAGCATCCATTTGCTTGCATCTGACATGCTCTTGCTTCTGTTTTGTGAGGGAAGGTTCTACAGATGTCCAACCTTCATGTACAACTGAAAAAAAAAGGATGCAGAGACCAGCAACAAACTGTCACACGAATAGAACAAATACCTGGAAATGCCCAGAAATGAGAACACAGAAGTAGGGTGTTTCCACTATCTACTGGGTATTAAAAGCCAGCTGCATACTGTTGAAATTAGACTTGAGTTAAATGGACAAAAAGCATAGCTGAATAACATTGGACCATGTGAGCAACACGAAAATCAGAAGTGTAAGTTGATCGGCCCATTTGGGCAAGATACAGAAAAACAGGGGGTCTTTTGAAAAGGGAATTGTAATAACCCAAGTGTGAAGCAACCTTTAACTGAATCACTTTTGTAGTTGCAGGCAGAGCCACTTGACGGAGGACTTAGAAACGTTAAGCAAATCTTATCTCCGAGTCTGAAGAACCAAGCAGGCATCAAACAGCAGCAAAAAGTCACAACTGAAAATCCTCTCAAGATCATCACCAGCACAATGGGGGCAGAACAGTGTCATAAAGAGACACAAATCGACAGTTTGGTAACTGAAATAAAAGCTGTATAGTTTGTTTTATGCCAGCTTAGATTTTGTAATTCATGTCAGAAAAAGGATGTGGCTTTCACTAATGCCAAGCAATTGAAGGCAATCTCAAGGACAAGTTCCTACTAAACCTCACTTGTTTACAGACTCCTTGCAGGCATAGACTAAACAACAGCATACATGGTTGGGCCTACCAACTTCATAATTAATTGAATTTTAAAAAAGATACACTTCTTCATTTCAGCTCTTCCTGGGCTTTTCCATAGTGTTTGAATTGCATACTCAGATGCAGACTTTTGTAAGTTCAGTAGACCCATCTTAAGGACAATTACCCTGTGTTCTCCACTTTTGATCCAACTATGCCATTCTTAAAAAGAAACAAACAAGAAACTCCCCCTAATAATTTTCAATTTTCATGCCTTTGTTTATGTATCTTCAAAATATAAATGTAAAATCTGAACAAATCCAAAGACTCTAATATTGTTTCTTCAATGTTAGGATCCCTGCTTCCCTGCCATATTACTGACAGACAGGTGGAGGGTATTGGAGGAAATCCGAGCACTGATTATGGTTTTCTCTCTAGCCTAATATATGTAGCAACATAGAACCTCATTAATTATGTTAATACACCATACTCTATAGCTTATCAACCCAGTTACAGAAAAAGAAGCTTTCGAAAATAATCCCAGTTCAAAAGGGTGAAAATACCTCCCACCAACCATAAAAGTGGCAAATTGGAGCCTCTCTCCCCGGAAAACCCCTCATCCTCCAGCTATGGTTCTGTCTACAGTCTTTTGGAGACAGAGAGGAACTCACTGTTTGCATGCCCAGAAGGTGGGATGCAGGCCAGCGTGGATTCAAGCCCCATGACAACATTTACAAGGTACATGGCCCAAGCTTGCTGGGTTTATTATCTTGCATTCACCATGATGCTAGCACAGTCTCAGGGCTTTTGGAACAGGGCTGCCTTGCATCCCCCTGACCTGCACCTCAGGCAGAGCTCACTTGCAACTGTCTTAAAGAACAGGTAGCCAAAGGCCTTATGTTATCTTCTTTGATTGTGACTTACAGCTGTTTATTTGCCAGAATACCTTTCACAAATGGCTAAGGAAAAAAAATCAGACAAATCATTACATACCCTTACTGTGGTTTCCTGCTTTAGAACCTTTAAACAGGCCTTTTTTGCTCCTAGCAAAGTTTTATATCAACTGCACTTTGGTATGCCAACATTATTCAAGTGTGGATCTGTTCAAATGTTACAGAAAACCATTGGATATCGTACCAGAGCTTTGGATCAGACACCAGGACACTAATGTCTTTTGTTTTCGCATGAAAAATCATATCCATATTAATATTCTGAAAAGAGTGAATACAAAGGGCCTGTAAAAACACGATCCACCTAAAATCTAACGAGATATACTATTTGTGAATAAGTTGTCCCAGGTCTTTTTTTCATTAACCCTGCATATTTTGTTGGAAGAAATAATTCCTAGTAAAATGGAAACTCTTTTTGCATTTATGCATAACATCCTACTACATGAAGCTCCTCTGGAGAATAGTACGTGGAGAACACAGACAATAAAATTGTTTGGCAGTCCCTCTGACATACAGGGATATCTTGTCATAGAAGAGATGCATATGCTTCTGATAAGAGTATACAGTAGGTCATATTGATATTGAAGGTTTGATAACTCCCACAGTACAGAGCTGTCACTTAGGCGCTCTATACAACAGTGACTTGTTTATGTCTGATATACAGTAATTTACTTCCGTGAGACAATTCAATAGAGCTAATGGCCAGAGGATTCTCTTACCGTTGGTTACACCGATTTTACTGCTTGAGAAGAAGCTATTAGCTAATGACAAGAATTTCCTCTGTAATCTTCCCTTCATCTTTGGGGAAAAAAATTAACCACGTTCCAAGTACTTCAGCATTGCTCAGTTCATTATTTCTGGTTGCAATTATTCTGTGTTTTGCTTAGGTTTCTAAGAAAGCCCAGTATACATGCTTTAGTTGGAATAAGAAATAAACCATTAAACAACAACAAAATGTTTATCTTAACTCTTGTGAGTTAACATTTATCCTCTTGTCTGAATTCTGGATAAGAATGTTATCTTGTTTGCTCTCTATTGCCATGGTTATGTCTGTGCAGGCCATGAATGGCTGTACTTGCATAATCTACATTGAAGTAGCAGGAATACTTAAATCTGTTTTGTGTAATATGAAAACATTACCAACCTTTACAGCACTTCTGTGCATTTTTTGTACTGCTAACCTCACCGGGGGCATTTCACAGTCTTTCATGGATATCTTTATGGTGGTGGAGTTCTGTCTCATTGACATTCAGTTTAGTCTACTCTTTCAGTTTATGCATAGGATTAAGTTGAACAGAATTGTTTATTTAAAGGAGACCAACCTGTTGTTCATTCAGGCCACTCTAAAACTGAATAGTACCTAACTCTACTATAGGAGAATTTGTAGAATAAAGCAGCACTCAGTGTTACTGTGGTAGGGTGGAATCCAGACCTTTATACTGCAGGTTTGTAATGCGACTATTTATGATCAATCCAAGCAAAATGAAAATGTAAGTGCTTCATTTTCCACAAAGTAAAAACAGCTTCACCACAATCACTGCTCAAGTAATTTGTCACTTGGTACATTCCATTCAGGTGTAAGTAGAAAGAACAAAATTACTCAGTCAAAGGTGGCAGAATTCAGTGCAGATTAAAAATTCTGTAAAAGTAAAGGAGGAAGATAATTACAATCTTTCCAGCACAGAACCATTCTAATGTGTACAGAACAGCTTTACCTAGTCTCAATCCACATATATTTTCATTTAAATACAGTCCTTTGCTAATTCTACCACTCTCTAAAGTTTACTGCAGGGAGCATGAAAAAGATGGTCTTTATGAACAGATGGTCTTTTCAAGGAAATGTAGTCACACTTAAACACAGACAAATGTACTGCAGACTAATGGTCCTGTTAGGATGCAAGTTCTGAAAAGGGAAAATATGGGACCACATAATATGCTAGCCCTTAATTATGGAGGGTTTTTTCCCCTTCTGAAGACAATCTAATCACTAATGAAGCTTAATTAGCAGTAAACAGGTACCAGTGTACAGTCATTCATGTACAAACAGATGTCTATTGATTGTATTTGACTGAATACAAATGTGAGTAACTGTTGTTTACGTATTATTAGTATAGGATGGGAAATTGCAACACAACTGCTACCTCCTCTACGACAAGTGAACAAATTCAGCCTGTCGTGCACAGCTGCTTTCTTACTTTAAAGGATCAGCTTACATCTGAACACTTGGTAGCAACCTTTTAGTGTCCAGCATGCTATCCAATGAGCCTAGTTATATTTGAGAGCAAAGGTGGAGAGATTTTACCAAACCACAGTCCAAATGAGCAATGTGCTTTTTTTTTTTTTTACTTTCCGAGATACCTCCTGATATTTGCTGTTTTCCACATTTTTTCAGAGATCCTGCAATTTTGTGCATGCTGCCTGGGCCAGCTGTAATGCTGAATGCAACAAAGGACCAACTGGGACATAAAAGTCTGGTTTGGGTTTTGTTTTTTTTTTTTAAAGGAGCCTCTCTTCTCTCTTTCACGTTCAACAGGGTTCGTTTATCAAGTCTATCAGACCTAAATCTGTGAAAGGCCAGCTCAACTTGAGGAGGCCAGATGACTTTCACAGGAGTAGAATATTTGGGGAGTAAACACTGTCAGCTGGAGAACACAATCATGCTAGGGCAGAGATACAAAGAAACCTTGAAATTGAGAAGAAATCCTAACCTTTAAACTATATTGCTTTTTGTGTGCATGTGTGTTTGTTTTCTTTGAAAGGCTCCTTGAGCTCACTATCTGAAGTTTAGGGCAATGCCTTTCAATCCTCAGCAACCAGAATCCACTTTCAAGTCTACAAATACAATAAAATTAAATTATGGAAGATAAAGGCCCTCTGAATTCTTATTTCTACTGACAGTTTCCTGTTAGGTATAATGGTTTTTTTGAAAAACATTTGAACCAAAGTAGCCAAAGTTGTACTCTTTCTTTTTTACTCTCTAATGAGAATGGTGAAACCTTTCACCTTCCAGAGATAAGCCTTAAAGTCTTCCCTATGGGTCTGTGGAAAAGAGCAAAATTATGTGAGTACTAACAACAGCCAAGATCATTCCCTCGCTGTGTTCGCTATAGGAGCAGCAGTACAAACGAAATGCCACACTTGGCAGTGCTGCCTGCTGCAGGACTCCAATTTCTAGAGATGAAAAGTGAGCACAGCTTGGAGCTGCACCACCTCCCCAGGAAACCCCACTCTCTGGCTGCAATGGCACAGATGCACCAAGGTCTAACTGAGGGCAACAAGAGTCTTACTGACATGGGGGATAGGTATCAAGAGCTATTCTCACTCCTACGGTTATCCAGTGTTCTCAGTTAGGAGGCTCTCACAGTCACCAGAAGACACTTGAAGAGAAGTCAGTACTGCAGAAGTCCACGTGACAGATCTTAGCAACTTGTTTTGGTCTTCTCTAATTGTTTTTTCAAAGTGAAAGAGGCAGTGAATCTGGAAAGGATGACAGATGCGCAGTGTATAGCAGTGGACCAGGACTTTGGGGTATCAATTTATTTCAAGTTCTGCCTTAGGCTCCATCTTTAAATTTCAGCACGTCACTTCTCTCCCAGTGTCCCTCCATAAAGCAAGATAACAGTGCCTCCTTTGCCTTTTAAGCTTAATTCTAACACTGACTATAATTATGTATTTCATCAAAGTACTTCCTGATATAGGAGCAGAGCATTCAAAAGAATTGAGGCTGTGTCTGTACAGCTGTCCTGGTTTCGGCTGGGATAGAGTTAATTTTCTTCCTAGTAGCTGGTACAGTGCTATGTTTTGCGTTTAGTATGAGAATAATGTTCTAAACTGATGTTTTAGTTGTTGCTGAGCAGTGCTTACACTAATCAAGGACTTTTCAGCTCCCCGTGCTCTACCGACTGAGAAGGCTGGGGGTGCACAAGAAGCTGGGAGGGGGCACAGCCAGGACAGCTGACCCCAACTGGCCAAAGGGACATTCCATACCATGGGACGTCATGCTCAGTACATAAACTGGGGGAAAGCTGGCCGGGGGGGCCGCTGCTCGGGGACTGGCTGGGCATCGGTCAGTGGGTGGTGAGCAATTGCATTGTGCATCACTTGCTTTGTATATTATTATTATCATTATTACATTATTATTGCTATTATTATTTTATTTCAATTATTAAACTGTTTTTATCTCAACCCACGAGTTTCTCTCACTTGTGGTCTTCCAATTCTCTCCCCCATCCCACCAGGGAGGGGGGGGAGTGAGCGAGTGGCTGTGTGGTGCTCAGTCGCCGACCAAGGTTAAACCATGACAACAACGCATACTGTGATTTCAAATGCTGCTGCAATATTAATATAATAATATTAATAATTTATTTAATAATAAAGCGAGTTGTATTTGAAGATGCTAACAGAAATTTTAATAATGATCAGATTTCCACTTAGTACTTTTCCTAGTATTATAACTGGGAGTGAATTCATGTTAAAGTCACTTAGTGATGAAGAATGAAAAAAAAAAAATCAATGATCAATATATTGAGTAAAGAAATTAACACTATAAGGCATATAGTGACAGATAATGTCACAACTGAGAGGAAGCATCTCCCGAAGTCAAATATTCTGTCATATCACAATATCTTATTTCTGTTTCTCCCTTTTATGGAATAAAGAGATTCAGCTAACAAACAGCAATGCTATATTCTGTTCAAAATCAGACAAGTGGATATGCTTAAAATTGTCCTCTCTTCCCTTGGGCAACAAGGATGATATGGCTAACCTTAAACTGGGATTTGGCAAAATAAAACATCAAAACTGTAACTAAAGGAATGCCAAATCTATTAAGATGAAGACAAAAGAACCGTAAAACGTATTATAAAATAGGGAGGCTTATTTGATGCCAGTTGAAATATTCATTCTATCCTTTTTGCTGTGGCCAGTATTTCAACTGAAGTCCTAAGTGACTGGCCCAAAATTTGGTCTTGCCTCTTGGGTACAGCAGTAAAAATCCAGAATAAATCCACTAAAGCAACAGAATTAGTCAGGATTTACTCTGGTGCTCTTCAGAGTACACTGAGGCCAGTTGTTCCTTTCTCTTTTAACTTTAGGGTTTAGTTTTAAACAAGACAGAAAGGACTTCTCATCACAGTAGAGGCTTATGCTCACATCATGGATGGTCTGACTGCCCAACAATCTTATTTCTCTCCCTCAAAAAAGAATTTGATTCAGACAAATCGGCACAAGAACTTGCAGGAACCACATCAGAGAAAAGAAGTGGTGAACCAGTGTCTCATTTACAGCCATTTGGGACTCTGCTATTGATTTCACACAGCAGTCAGCTTCTCTAAAGCATGTCAGGTGTGTTAGGCAGACACAAGTGTACCCAGTTTCCTATTTCTGTTCTCCTCCCTCGTTTGTTTCACCACACTGATGCATCAAAATGTTTACAGAAGAATAAAAATTTAACATCTCTATCCACCCGATGGCTTTTGACTACAAACTTTGTGAAAGAAGAAAAAAAACTTTTTAAAATGGTAAACTGTATGCCTGACTACCATCCAGAATGGTTTCTGGTCTATGCCTCAAGGAACCTCCAAAACTCAAATAACATTACCGCATTGCTGAGCACATTCTTCATGTCTTTCCACCTTGTTTCAACTATAAACATGAAAGTTCCTTCATGCAATAATGATCTTTTTGTTTGCAACACAAATATGCTCAGTAACAACAAATAATTGACTTTTCCAAGGAAAGAATTAATTTGAAAAATCTGTTTTAAATATTTCTTCCTGCTGTAGTTCTAAGTAATCCTGTACCTAAGAAAAGTTTTGTGAAAATATGTATTTGTCCTGGCTTTATTTGTGTAGATAGCAATACCTTGACCACCTAATTCTTCACTCTTTACTTCTGTGGTTGATCAGGTATGAAATTTTCACTTGGCTCATCAGCTATAGTGGAGGAGGAAAACAGTAAAATACTGACTTCCCTGAAGTCATCAAATGGGTCTTTGGCAGTTATTTCTATGGAGACAAGAATGAACTCTATAGCAGCTTTTGAGGAAATAATTGGTACTGAATTAATTCAGCTTGTGCAGTTACTGCTGGAAGTTTGATTGCAGAAGTCACCCAAGTGGACATAGGTTGACGATAAACACTTGAAAAAAAAAAAATCCTTATTTTATAAAAAATAAATATATGCAACAATATAAATGCTTTGACAGCTGTCCTATGAGGAACTTAATTTTTCTCTATTAATTTGGAAGTAAACACAAAGAAAATTGACAATGTCTGTAGAGTTTTCTTATTTCTAGCTTAAGAAACAGCACAGAACAAATAGATTAGAGATTATTTAAGAGTCTCTAGTAACTTTCCATACATTTCCCCTCGGATTTGACTTTGATTCACAAATACCATTATTTGCACTGTTTCTGAAATAGGTGACATGTAGTAGTCCTGCACAATTTTAGGTTTACAAATTCGAGACACATTTGTAACTGATTCTGTAGCACAGCCACAGATCAAAGCGATGATTAAAATCTAAGTTCTGGTGGGAGTTCAATCACTTCAAAGCCTATACATAGCAACATTAACATCCAGCCATGTGTAGTTTTAAAGAGTGTGTGGCTGGGATCAGAAGTCCCAGAGGGAAACAAGGCAGTCTTTCTGTGGAAGCAGATAGCACTCACAATACTCAAAGGTTTAAATCTCGACTACTGTCAAACCCTCCTGGATGGTGAGGAGTCCTTTTGCGTTTATCTCAAGAAGAGTAGCATTTTTTATTTTTTTACTCTTCCTAAAATAATAATTTTACATGGATGAGATTAAATGCACCGCTGTTACCACACAAATGCAGTGCAAAGAGCAATCTTTGCATCAGTTGCATACAGACATCTGCTCCATAAACCCCCCAAAAGTTATTCTGAAAGCATCATTTTCTACTGCAATGCTCAGGAACATTCCCATTGTATTCCTTTGTTGCCTCATTCAATAATACCTCCGCACATAAATGTTACTAACACAATGAGTTTACCTCTGCTATTATTTATTATTCATGTTGTGGGAGCACATAGAAACCCCAGCCATGGGGCCTTGATCTTATTTGTACTTGCTGAACAAATACATCCTAAGAGACAAGTCACTGTCCTGAAGAAACATTTTATTTACAGCCTAAACAGACAAGACAGACAAAGGGTGGGAGAGGAAATAACAAGGTGAAATGGCTTGTCCACAGTCACACTGCTAACCACTGACTTATTGAGGACAAGTAGCAAGCCACTGTCAAGTCCAAGAATAGAAATGTGGTCAATGGGATTGCTGCAAAGAGCCAAACTCCCCGGCCTGGCCCCTGGAGTACAGAGCGCTTTGACTAGAGTCACCCCTTCATAGACACTGCCCTGAATGATCTTATGTGGCAGTCATAAAATCCATCACATCTCAAATGCTTTTGCACTTGAAACCTCAAGGAGAAGCTACTAGGTTTTAGGGGTTGCATGGAGTATATGCTGCCATAGTTGAGGATCAGCACCACAGGTTTGCCATGAGAGATGCCCAGTTCCGCCAGCTTTCATAAATGTCTCATGATGCACATCAAATTCTTGGGATCCCTCACAGAGTTACTATGTTGCAAGTTTGCCTGGGCAGGGCCAAAAATACATTTATTTATTCATGCCTGCCTCAGTGGCATAAAGAGCAATTACTGCTTGTGGGGATTGAATGTGGAAGTCTGCAGTGATTAAAGAACATAGCATGGAGAACAGCTCGATCACCTTCACCACTCCTGAAAGACTCAGGCTCATTAGGCTCATCTGTTCATGCAGAAAAATGTTAATTCACCCTAAAAAGGATGGCAGGAGAGGTGAAAGGTTGCTACGTGTCCCCAGAGCTTACATATGGCACTGATAAGCTACAAGAGATAAAAAAAAAAACTGGAAATGAGTGGGAGAGGCCCTTGGATCGCAGTGTGGCTGGAGGTGAAACATCTGTCACATCCAGCCTTCTACAGAACCAGAAAGACTCATTTATTACCCAGCTCTCCACCCAGAGATTTATATGCACAGTAACATCTAATAGGCGAATGATGTAAAACTTAATAGTTACAGCTAAAAAGGTAGGGAGACTTAGGAAACCCTCACCAAAGCTGTAAGACTGAAGTGCTGACTCCTGGTCATCCCAGATTAGATCCCAGGCCTCTGTTCTGTATGAGCAGACAGGTTGGCACCAATGTCCTGGGCAAATTGCAACTGAAGTAATAACGTCCCACCTAATTTACACCCCATTCCCCTGCCTTTTAACTAGCCATAAGATTTTTCTTACCACATTATCACATGCTGCTTTTAAATGATAACACTGTATTTTTCCAAAGATGTGGCTCTGTTTTCTGACAGATGGAATAATTTTTATATATTGTTTTACCTGCTTCACTGGGGAGCTCTGCAGCATAATTAAAACACAGGACAGATGAAGAGGTTTACAGCACAACTACATCACTGCAACATAATATTCACTTGAGCATCACTTATTTCTTCCTGTTTCCCAAGGATGCAGCAGACAGTGCAATGCTTGCCGGATGCCAGGCTGTTTGATGCCTCCTGGTAAGTGACTGGAGGGCAAAACAAATGCAGTAATTCTGCCCAATATTCGCTTGGCACCAGCTCAGCATCTAGACCTCTGTTGGCCATTTCTAACCTAAAATATTACCTATATCAGAAATATCTGTTCTGTGAGAAGGCAGATGAATCAGGTAATGGGACCTCACAATGTTAGGCACGGGATAGAGAAGAAACAAATTCAGACATGCCACTAGCAGCATCTACTACATGTGCTGATCACAGCCTGTCCACAGTGCTAGCGTGTGGGGAATTCAAAAGTTAAACAGAAAAAAAAACCCCAAACCAACAAAACAACCCATACAAAGCTGTTTGGCTGTCCTGGTGCAACTCTGACCCTACTATTGCTTATCTGTTAGTGCTGGGATTTTCAATGATACCTCCCAATGAGATCTGTGCATCTAAATCTCTCGATCTTCTTCAAAATCCCGACATGAAGGTTGTCTATAACCTTAATATTAAGAGCTATAACAGTAAATATATAAAAAACCCCCAATCAAAACCAAAAAAACAACCAACCAAACAGAAAAACCCAAACCCTACAACCCCAAACCAAAAACTGTTTGGGAAGAGCCACAGTGATAACTTTCTTACCCTCTAGAGATTAAACCAACATCAAAGAGCAGTAAGGAATGTATCCAGAGGGCTGGTTATTGTATTATTACCTACAATAGGGCTTCACGCTGACGCACATGAGATTAGCCGTTATCGGTGAGAAATTGCTAAACTAAAAAAATAAAAATCACTGGTGTGAGCCAACCTGGTTGTACATATTACCACACTGCTCCTATGTTATTTCTTAGTGATCTTTTCTCAGTTTCTGTCTTTTGTCATTCGTCAGGCATGCGGTGCATGGGATGAAGAAGCAACAAGAAATGCCAGCAAGTTTCTGGATTAAGAGTGACCTTCTGAAGCTACTATGATAAATTCAGCCTTGCTACCGCTAATGATGTAAGTTCCCAAGGGTACCACCAGCTATAAACGTCAGAGAAAGAAGACTCTCCCCCAGGATCTTAGGGTACAATCCATAAACATGACAGAACTACCCATCTCTGATAGTCTTTATACATATAGAATAAAGCCCAGCATTTTCATGTGGGCTTCAGTTTTCTGATGCTATTTAATTTTCTTCACTTTTGCACAAAGACAACATAAAGCATGCACAATATTAAGCTGATATATGAATCTATGAACAACTGCCTAGAGAATTTTGGAGTGAAGACTTCACCTCATTCCCACAACACAGGAAAGATAGACGTAGTCTGGCATTTTTTGCTGAAGAAAGGAAACAACAGAAAATTTTAAGCATTTTAATTTTTTAAACTACCTTAGAATGGAAATTAAGTATAAAGGCTTCCATGAAGTCAGCAAATCACCAGAAACCAGGTACTTGGATAAAGCACATCTGAAATGAGTGGTTCAAATGGATGCAAGTAGATGACATTAATATAAAAATCCATAAAGTAAAAAAACAGTCGAACACAGATGAACCACGAAGGCCTTGCAGACAGATGTTGTTACTGAGGTCAAAAACCACTTTATCTTGGCATGCATTAATAACCCATAGGGATTGTAGGTATCTGTTCAATAGTGTGAACTACCTGCAATATCAGCAAAAACAGAAAAAGTTATTGATTAGTCTATCATTAAAAATCAGTTGACGTTAAGTCCTCTGTGAATAGGCAGCACTTAGGACCAGAGATATACTCATTGCCGATCTTTTTAGTGACAAGATGAAACAATAAATTGACTATTCAGACAAATCTCTCTTCTCACATTTGCCTTGGAAATATCAGTGTTCTGGAAAAAATATCAAGGAATACCCTTTGTTAGACAACCTACAGCAGATCATTAATTTTACTGGAATTTTAAATTTCAGTATTGGTAATCTGAAAATAAAAATACATGTAGAGAAAAGTTCTGACATATTATTATAACAAAGGGGCAATGTTAAAAAAATAAGAAAAATAAAATATAAAAAACTCTTTGCAAGGCAATATCCAGAGGAAGCAGAGTGAAAGACTGGATTATTTCTGTATGTTAGCAAATTAAGTTAGCTCTGTTGTCATATAAGTTTTTGCTACGTTTTTATTTTTAAATAATTCATGCTCTTCTTTGCTCCTTCTTTTACTAACAGGCTTATGTTTCCCGTTTTTATGTTTAGCAAAACTAAAAAGCATATTTTCTCATGTAAAGCTAAAAACATTCTGGTGTGGTTGGTTTTCTGACATGCATCATGACAGTTTCTCTACAAAAAGCCTTTAAGACACTATGGGAGAAATGCAGCACTCAGGGACACATTCCTGTTTAGCTATCTGCAAAAATCAGATCTCAGAAAACCTACAGAGCAACCATTCTGGCCATAAACACAGTTTATTGTTACATAAATATGATAATGTGAAGAGTTCTCGGACAAGGAAGTGTGACCCTTGTATTTCTAGCCATCTTTTCCTAATAAAATCTCCTTCGTAGTCTATGTGGCTCTCCTTGAAATCTTGCCCTTCTTTTGCTAGTATAAGTCAGCCTTCTCTTGAGTCACTTTCTACTTTTCAATCTTTCTCTTAGTACATCTTCAGAAAAACTTTCGTTTTCCCTGTCATTTCTTCTTCACGGCTCTGTTGGAACCGTGGCTCCTTCCCTTTCCCTGGTAATCCTACACATGCACACCAGCTGTTACCCGCTCTCGCAGAGGACACACAGGTATATACATTTCCGAACCAGACCATGGCTGTTGCCTGTCTTGTTGCATCGGGGCATTGTCCGAGACCACGGCAAATTTAATCTCCTCCACTTACACCTGTCCCCAAAGCCCTGTAAAGATCTACCCTTAGCCTATTATTTTGGCCATCCTACCTCACTCTTTGCATCCCTGCATTATCTCACTGTCTCTTCTTGACTTCACCAAACATTAAGGTTTTTCCTTTCAAGAGAGAGATCTACCTCCATCACCGACTGCACTTCCCTATCGCATTCTCTTCTGCTGTCAAATACTTTATTTTAGGATAGGACGACATTTGTTTAATTGCAAGCATGATTATAAGACTTCTGCTATGACAGAGGCAATGCCTGGTAATAATTTTGTTTTGCTTTTTAAGTAAAGCAAACTTATGCTTTTTAGTCAAAAATTAATTCCTGCCAACATTTTCAAACAGGCAAAATTAGATGAGCTAGGCATATAGAAATCTCTGATAGGCAGAAGATGAAATACCATCAATCTTCATCCACTGAATTTGTATTGTGGAATATATTTATTTTGTGCATCGAGAATAACTCTGCATTACTTCTTTTTACATATGACAGATGTTCACTCCTCATTCTTGTTACACAGTGTAACTTAGTAGGAAATACCACGCTTTTCCTTTAACAGCAGAATTTAACCCCAGATTTCACCCTCTAAAACTACAGTGTGGCTTTTATCCTCATTTATTCTAAAAATACAGTAATCCACTGCTCTCTACCAGTTGAGGAGTGTGGTAACAGGCAATCTGTTGCAGCCAGTTCTCTGTTACACTTGCTGGGTGGTAACAGAGCCATCACCTGGGAGCAGCCGCAAGGTAAAGCAAAACCACTCATCCCTTTCCACTCAGCTGTTGTGTAGAAAAAACAAAAAGGCAGCACTGAACTGGTACCGCCTGATGCCATACTTATCAGATACCATTTTAACATTTATCACTAAATTTGGTGGGGTAAAGCCTGATAGTCTCCTGTCAACCAAGCTCTCTCACTACTATGTTGTGCAGGAGACTGCATAGCAGCCAAATCTCAGCAGATGAAACTGTACGTAGTCGCACAGAAAAAACTGAATGCCTTAAATGAAAAGCCGTTAAGTGATTTTCAAGAGATATAAGACAAATAGAACAAGCAATGTGTCGTGATAAGAATTCTCCTTTTGATCAAATAGCTTCCCCTTTTTATCTGAGATATAGCAAACAGGCAGCTCTGACTTCTATCAGGTTGAACACTTTTGGGCCTACAGGAGAAAGATGAGGAGCATCAGTTAAGCATTGCAGCCCATACCATGCCTCACCTAAATCATTTTATAGAGATGAGCACATGCAAATCCAACAGGTGATTTTGCCTTGCAGTATGTGGACTGTAGACAGTAGCCTAATTGAATTTTGCTGGGAGTATATGCAAGCGCTTTCAGTGTACCTCTTGCCTGGGGTGCTAAGCTTAAGCATCATTAAATTGACATAAATGCAATAGACTTCAAATAGCAAGCTCAAGCATTAGACCTAGAACAAAAGTCTTAGACCATCTTGTCTGGACCCCTACCCCTCCAGGACTGCTCCCTGTGATACACGCTGAAACGCTGTTTTACCTATTCTTGTTGTACCTTTTTTCACTCTTGTATAACATCAGTGATTACCACCTTGTTAACATTCAAACAAAACAATATCCAAGGCCAATATTTGGTGCATTAACAGCACCCTGTCCCAAGACACAAACCTGTTGGGAGACATTTGTAAGCCTAAGCCTTGGTATTCAGTTTTTAATTAACAAAGAAAGCTTAATATGCGATTTTTTTTCATCCACCTGGCACTAAAATTGCTGAGTTGCTTCTGTTGCATTTTCAGGAAGGGTTTGGGGCTATTAGAAGAAAATTACAGTATATTTCTCTCTCTGTGGTCCACTTGCCTATTTCAAAGGAAAGAGGTGTTTGGAATTGAGAAAAAAAGTGTTAGAGAAGATATTAACTATACTTATATTTTTACGCATTCTTTTTACTAGCAGTAGAAAGGCCTTTTATTTGCCTTTTCATATGTTTCCACTAGTTCCATATCAGGTCTTTGCATTTTCCCCATCAAATCTTAACACACAAAGAAAGAAAGAAAAACAAAACTAAACAAAAAAGCTGCAATTAATGCATTGTCCATAGTTTGAAAAAGGCCCGACTTCACTCTTCCAATTTAAAGACCCTGTTGTGGTGAGATGACTTAAAAGTGGAATATTTTTATATTGCAATCCAGCACTTGTTGTCCTCAGTGATTCCTTTATTCTCTTGGGGGTATCTTCAGGGACTGTATATTGAGCTTTTAAATGAAACTCTCTGAGTCTTTTCCTTCTGATACTTTCAAACTTTTCACTGAAGGAGATGTTTGTGAGCTCTGCATAGTCTTCTGTAGTACTCCTCTACCGATATTCCCCCTTGCCTGTTACAACTTCACCAAGTACCACATTCTAAAGAAATTCAAAGAAACTAGAAACAACTTTGTTTCTAACTAAAAACCAGAGAGGGGAGAACATGTAAGGAGCATGTGAGGAACTGCTCTTTTTCTGACTTAGTTTCATTAGATATCCCGGTGGAAATATAACATGGAACATATGTTCATAAATAAAGTGAACATCTGATTAATTCTGTTTCTATGTCTTTAATTGATCCATTTCTCAATACATAATGCACAAATTACCATATCTAGGTTGCACTGGAAAGCCCACACGAAACCCTAGAATATGCAATGGAAGAGGCTTTGGGGAGTTTTTAGCACAAGGTAAGCTTTAACTAAGTTCGTTTTCCCCTCCTTTCTGAAAGGCACCCAGCACACCCCATCTTAACAATGGCTCCCTGAAAGGCATCACCCTGTGACACCCTCCGTACTGGAAGTACCACCACCTGCCCAAGCCGGCCAAGTAGTCCATGAGGGCCAATCTTTTGCTGTGGGACTGGTGACTGCCAGATGCCGCAGCAGAAGCTGAATATCTCTTAAGAGTACATCTAATTATCTGTATTATCCAGGGGAGGAAAAGAGATTTCTTTATATCTCCACATGGCAATGAATAGGCGCAGAACTCGGAGATACAATCTTTGACTTAACTATAATTCGTAACTTGTCTAGTGCCACCACAGATGTTATTCTCCAAACAGGAGCTATCAAACACTAAATACAAACTTCGGAGTTCATTACTGCAGACACTGACAATAACATCAGTGTTTTCCTTCCCTGGGAACAAAAGGCGTGTCTATACAGCTATCACTGCCGTCTATCAAACGCTGAGTGTTAATTGTCTTCCCTCCACAGCCATTTACTGCAAGACCAAATAGCTTCTGCAAGAAGAATCAGAGAAAGATGGAAAATACAGAGGTTCAGCTCGAGGAGGTTTTTTTTCTAGATATGTTTTCTTTCATTAAAATTCCTGTGCAAAGGAACAAACCTGCAAAGCTATGGACTCCAAAGGTGTCAAGGAAACTCCAAGATTTCTAGGATGTCCTTGAGTATCAGGGAAATTTTCACAAAGATCAATTTCTCTGACGAGAATTTTCTTGCCTATGTTGGCCCCCAATACACTGTGCTTATTTGTATAACCCAGGATTAATTCTTCATTCATTTACAAACCAAATCAGTAAGTTTTCAAAGGATGGGAAAGCAAGAATTTTTTGTCTTTTAGCCTAAAAGGCTAAAAGGCAAAAGGCTACATATCTAGGCCTACTCCAGAGTTTGCTGTAACCAGTATGAAAAAAGGACACAAACCTATGCAGCTTATTCCCCTGGAAACAGGAATTTGAATTTACATTCATTTAATCTAAACACATCAAAAGGAACATCTTAAAGCAGAATGATGTTCCACAGTTCATACGGCAATTACTATGGGGTCATGTTGTCCATTACTGTGGCTCTTCTCCTGCACTGTATGTTTTCATTGCTTACTAATTACAGGAATGCAAAATCAATTAAGAGAAAATAATGAAAGGGAATATATAATTTCCATAAATAAAAAGAGCCACTTTCTTTAGAAATACTATATAAGCAAATGAAGGAAATCAGCTTTAATTTAACAGATGGCAATCCATTTGAAGACACTGCTCACCACTAAGCCACACTTCCTAATTAGACAATTTTATCTCTGTGAACCTTTACTTATTACTGCATCATGATCTTTCCTGCCTAATCTGCCATGAAGGGCTAATTAATAATAACCCACACTAGCCAATGCAGATAGACTAAAGTGAAAAGAGAATTAGATATACATTATCTGGAAATAATGCTCACTCTCTGAAAAACAACTAAAGGACTTTATTGACCTAACTCATTTAACAAATGACACTTAAGTAATTCATTGACAAGCCAGAACAATGGCAGGACTGAAAGCCTATTAAGTCATTTTTCTAACAGACATCACACTGCATTGGCTGTAAATTTCTGGTGTAATTAATTAATTAAGACTTAAATATTTCAGTGATTAATTTCTATGAAAAATTCATAAAATATAATGGTGC
>NW_008825258.1:304249-311726 GCF_000699105.1 Pygoscelis adeliae
GGCTTATACAAAAAAAAATCTATTTAGAAAAAAACCCTCTCCTAGTTCAGCCTCAGAACACTGAAAGCATTTATTGTGAACACTGTAGAAACAAAGTGCTGATATTGCTCTTACTTTTGGTGCATTTTCATTTTTCATTTGAGGACTGCTTTTAGCAGATTTTATTTAGCGACGAATATTTAACTCAACTTAGATGCACACAGCATTTCCAAGTCCCATCATCCCAGGCCTGCCTACCTAAGGATTTGGCTTAAAAAGGTGGTGCACCTTGCCCAAATATCACAGCTCCCTCTCCTCTGTTCCCTGCTGAGCTCGTGCCACATCCAACCCAACTTGTAGATGAGAGCATGCCAGCCTTTCCCACCTAATATCAACCCTGTGCCCCTCTTCATTGTGTCGTGAGCTTCCTCCCTTCCCAACCTCGTACTTCATGTAGTGTCTGCCACCCAGTATAAATTACTGTTCTGCTTGTAGCAAGTGGGGAAGTCCTCTTCTTTTTTTCTTTTTTTTTTTCTTTAGCACCTTAAAGTTAAAGCAAACCACTCAGCTCAGCCTGCCTGCTAGAAACAAAGATGACTTGTTTTTATCCCTCTTCACATTAAAGTCCCAGTCACACACGGAGGGACCCGGGTACCACTGCAAAGAAGCAGCTTCTTTTTTTCTTTCCAATCTGCAGGAGATACTCACAGTTTTTAAAGCCAGCAGGGGACACTAGATTACCCACACTGACCTCCGTTTTACGGCACATTAGACTTCTCCCAATTACCATTCCACCGACATCTGCAGGTTTAGGCCAACCAGCTGACTTCGCAGGATCAGGGCTTACCTCTTCCATCCCACAGGAAGTAATAACAAGAAAAAGAAACTTAGAGGAAACCAAAAGAAAATAATTTCCTGGCATTCTAGCCTTAGCTGTTATCAATGCATATTGCATTTCACTTCATCTTCTATACAATTCTTAGCATATTCAGCACCTCTGATGGAAATCGGCATGGTAGAATGACAACAAACATACCCAGGGCTCTTCAACCCTCTTGGCTGTATCATTTCTATTTATCTGTTGTCTGCATAAGTCCCTTTATTATAAACTCTTTCTTGAGGCTAAACATTAACGAGTGATATTGCAAACTCAAAGCTCAAGATTTCTGCAAGCTCAATAGAATTTATAATCATTGCAAATGCTTTTTATATAAAAAGCTAATATTTTTAATCTTTTTTTCTTTTTTGAATTAAAAGCCTCTTTCATATTTGATGTATTAACTGTATTAGCATTTGTTCTCTACGGATATAAAATCTTGATGATAATTATTTGCATGTTAATGCTTATTAGTACATCCAACTGGATGTGAACAATAAATAGAAAAAAGTGTAAAGTGCAAAACACTTCACATCATATATTTCTGGAAAAGGATGGGAAGCTGTAATTGCCAGTGTTTGTAGCCAAGCCTATAATAACTGGAGTGAAATCTAAGGTGAAACTAATATTAAAACTGTAATGTAGTTTAACATAAGTTAGAGGGTTAAATTAGTTTATTAAATATGGCTAGAAAAATAGAATAAATTTAGTTTCTTTACATTTCTTCAGGTACAACATTTTGAGTAATGTAAGCAGCTAAATAATGTTGTCTCCATAGCCCTCCTCAATTCTCTCAGTAAAATTCACCTGTTCTGTGAAGCACACAGAAAAACAAACATCCCTGGAGCTGGAGATCCATGGGGTGAACATGGATCCAGCATGAGCCGAAAGCTGCGCCGGTGAGCTCAACGTGTGATTGCACAAGCTGGGTGCCACTGGTCACACTTCAGCTACTCATCTTTTTGGTGTATCAGACCTGTTTTCCCACAACTGCTGGTATGCCAGTATGATTGTGGTGGCACTGAGGGTTTAGCCTATTTTGGGGTTTTTTTGTTTGGTTGGTTTTGTTTTTTTTTTTTTGTTTTAAAAGAGAAAAGATTATTTGGGGTGAAATTAAAGACCTAGCAAGTACAGGAGAGTCTTGCTCTGCTTATTCTTCGGGACCATTGTCCATCCCTGTCCTTTTCTTTAAGTTTTGCTCCTCAGGGATGTTATCTCTCTGCTGTCATGGGTCACTGCAGGGTTCCCTTCTCCACTTTCAAGCCCAGAAGCTTCCCACCCTGCTGCCTGCTGCCCACTGCCCTGGCAGGCCACTGGTACAAGGAGGGAGAGATGCCCAGAATGACTCCCAGAAGCAGGAGGAGTAGGATCAAGTAGGGCTCTTTCACCACTCTGTCACCTCTCATTCACAGTGAAATTATCAGTCCTTTGGGACAAAACCTGTGTCTTCTTGCACAGCCTCAGACAAGAGAAGCTAGCTCTGGATCCCACAGCATTTTTCGGAGCTGCTGGTCTGAGGAACAGATCACCCCGTGTCCACTCCACAGTGACATACTGCCAGCTGCCAGGGCTTGTGTTTGTTCCCCATGGGAAAGGCTAATCTCTGCATAGGATAAAAGGGTTATATCCCCTGCTGATTGTTTAAACAAAAACTGCTATGAGACAGTGAACATACACTTGGACTGCCATCACTGTGATTCGGACCCCAGTCCTTGAGGGCACTTAAAAGTCTCTTATCACAGTCCTAGTCAAATACAGCTCTTCGTTCTGATGTAGGATTTGACCCTAATACAATCTTAGCCTGAAGGCAGGAGTACCAGCCAAGCAAGGCACACTAACACCTATGCTATGACAAGATAACCTCTTCTTTCTTTCTGAAAACTGAGTTTAATTGCAGTTTCATTCATGATAATGACCTACATAATTTTCAATAATTGGATACAATTTATCTTTTCTTAATGAAAAAAATGGAAATTAGCAAAGAGATAGGATACTGGAAAATGCTTCATTTGAAACCTCTTCATTAATTATCAGGATGTCTAAACACCATTTTGAGAACTGCACTTATAGAACAAGAATCCCACTAATAATCTTTTTCATCTGTAGAGTTTACTGTAATTGTCTACTTAAAAATCAGCACCTACTTCTATGAGATACCTGTTTTATTTGGGTACCATTAGCTCCACTTCTGAAGTGAGTGACAACTCCACATATACGTTCTTGAACAGGTAGCATAACCACCACTATATATGTGAATGTACACTCTGAACTCATTAAATGAAGATGTTTAGGAGTTACTGACATTCATATAAATTGCTCAGATCTTCCCAGAATTTTTAGGGGGCTTTGTATCAACCACAGAATTCTTTAAATCCTTATTTTAAAATTAATTAATTATTATAATTCACATCATGTTCCTCATAAGTAGCTCTGACATCAGCATGTGACGGATGAAACAAAATAAGCTGGACTTTGAAAAGAATGGTATACCTGTTACATTCTTGCAGATGACAATGATTAATAAAACTCAGTGTAACACACTATATTTACCAAGTCTCATTTTACATTTGTCGACTTACTAAATTACTTTGACATATCTCCAGTTTATGTTCTATTACTGAAGAATAACTACACAACAGATGGCAGTGTGTTTGCATAACAATTTTTTTCGGCAGGTCAATCTACAAGGTGGTTATAGGGATTGATATATATTGGTAAGTATGGGAATTTTTTTGGCAATGTCAATCAGACAGTCAGTCAGTCAACACAGTAATTTCTATATTGCAAAGGAGAGGTTTAGCGAACATATATCCTTACGGACAATTCTTTAAAGGGCAAAATTGTAGTACCAAAGACTAAGATTGGAGTAGAGCCAGTACATGGAAAACGACATTTCTAGATAGAATCGTTTTCAAAGAGGGACTTCAAACCTTTGAATCTTCCAAAAATATTAACAAAGAATGGCTATGAAATTATATTGGAATTCATTTGGTATATAATTAAATATCTATAGCTATATCTATTGCATTCTTCAGCAATAAGCAATAGATAATTACGGACTATGTCATGTCAAGTGAAAATAATATCTTGCAAATAATGAAATTATTGTAAAGGAAAGCTATGCTGCTCTGAGAGCCATGTTATTTATTTATTAAAAAACAAAAAAGCAAATCTGAAACAAACCCCAAAATCCTTGATTCCTGGAATATAGCCAAAGATATTTGAATGAAAAGTTACATTTTCCCCTTACACTGCAGACTGAATCAAACTTCTCAATCTAACGGGAATGACTTTGGTTGTCTTACCTCAGCCACCACTCCACAATGCTACATAACGTGACAGTACTGATTAATAAATCAGAACAGTCTGATCCTGTGTTAAGACGTAATGACTGTAGGTAGAAAATGCAGCTCAGGGTGTCTGGCTTCAATTCCCAGTGCCACCCTTGTGCTGTTGCCTGGCCCTGGACAAGTGACTTCAACTATTTGCATTTCAGTAATCCGGACAGTGATTCATTCTCTGAGACCTAAGAATATAAAGCATTATATCAGTGAGGTACAGTTGTTACTTATAGCTGATATACATTTTAAGTGGTTCTTTCTATTTTGTCTGGTTGCAAGAATTGATAAGTGACGTTCCAATTGATTTTCAGCCAAAGAGACAGCTAATGTTAATAGCTTTCTGTCAAAGTCTTGAAATGAAATAATAATGAAAGAGTTAAAAAAATATAATTATTGTAAGTTCTTCCAAGGAACAATATGAAGACAAAGTTTGTCTGATTAATTACTGCATTTTTTAAAAAGAACATCTCTTTTGGCATCCTACTCCAATGTATGACTGCCATTGGGGAGGGCAGGGAACAGCTGTTTTCCATGAGAAATTCTAGCTTGTCTCTGTGGGTGAGTATTTCTATTTGTGATGTACCCTGCTTAGTGCCAGACCACTAATTTTTAGTAATGCAGGCTCTGTCTTTGAGGCACAAAAAGGGTGAAGTGGTGTAATAATTTGGAGGTTGAAAATTCACTGCTTGATGCCTCCTGTAGTAAATTTGACCCTGGAATATTAAGGGGTGTCAAATAAATTGGACAAAGAGGTGTTTGGGGAGTAAAAGTGCCAGACACACTGCCATGAATGAGCAATTAGATGTTCACGAACCAGCTTATCACAAATTACATGCCTACAATATCTATTACTGTAATGACCTTGAGAGTTGACTCATATTCTCCCTTAACCTAATGAGCATGCTGAGTATAATCAATTACGTCTGCAATTAAAATTATAATTTGTCTAACAAACTCTTCTTCGCTTTCAGACATTTTTTAACAAAGCCTGTTACATACTGGTAAAAGATAAATATTAATTTTCTGTTGTGTTCTCATTTTTTCACTTATTCTGTGGCTAATTTATTAAATCATATTACCTCTCCCATTGTTTTTTAAGTTTTCAGAAAAATTTAGTTAAGTTTCAGTCCTGAATGTCACGGGATAATTATAACATTTAACAGCAATTTATCATTTCCCAATAGGGTTTGCAACCTGTCTTTGCCTGCCTATTGAAATCTGTTTGCATGTTCCACTCAACAGCTACTGCAAATATTCTGCCTTTCACTTCTATAGACACATGTCCTGTTTTACTGGAGTGACCAGAAGATATTCTGCTGAACAGAGCTGACATCTGTTTGCCAGCCTGGACCTGCTGAGGTCAAGTCAACACAATGTAAGCAAAACACGGCCCTAACCATTAAGGAACAGGATGTCATTCATTGCAATCTGCTGCTAATTATAGAGTCAACCAGGCAGGCAACTATAGAAAAACTTTTTTGCTTATGTATCCAGGTGTTCAACAAACACCTAGAAAGATTAATATGGAAATTCAACA
The DNA here is from genome assembly GCF_000699105.1 of Pygoscelis adeliae. NCBI lineage: Eukaryota > Metazoa > Chordata > Aves > Sphenisciformes > Spheniscidae > Pygoscelis > Pygoscelis adeliae. Next base: position 309,984 of record NW_008825258.1, read on the forward strand.
TATTAATCATCAGAAAATGGAAGAAAATGGAAAAGGGATTTAAAAAATGGGTCCATGCATTTTATGTAAGGAACAAGCAAAAGAAACCCTTCCAGTTCTCAAGAAAGGACAACCTGGGCTCTTCTAATGTACGACTCCCAGTCGTAGAAGACTCCGAGTCCCCAGAGTGCTGAATCCCTGCACTGAGCTCAGACAGTTTTGAGTGAAGCCATGTACCTCTAAACAGCCATTGCTTGGACACTCCTTTCTGTCAGGATCGTTACTGCACATGCTGCCAGTGAACAGCACCCACTGGCATGCAGTCATCACAGTGAGGGGAGCGAGCACTTGGCTGGCTCTGCACCACAAAAGCAGCAGCTTGGCTTCAGGCAAGTGAAGGACAGGTTTTGTAACTGCAAGCATAAGTCTTCAGGGCATCGCACAAAGATGCCCCATCAAGTAAAGCCAACCTAGAATAGTGCTCTGCCCAAGGCAATATGCTCTACTAAATCCTACTGCTAGCCTAGCTGCAGCGAGCTAGCTCAGCGATAGCATGTTCCCCAGCACAACGGCAACTAAATGCATGCCCAGGTCCGTACAGATGTGCAGACTCATCCGCAGGTAGGCTCAGCACTTTCTACAGCAGAACAAGCAATCTGTCTCCCTGCTTCAATCTGCTGCCAGGCAAGCCCAGCAAATGCAAGCAAAACACAGCCCTAACCACTAATGAACGAGATGCCATTGCTCATCCTGCAGTCTGCTGTTAATTATAAAGCCAACCAGGTAGGCAACACCTGAGCCACAGATGCCATCAGGGCATTGCTGTGGCACGGCGCTGTGCTGAGGAATTACACCCAAGGAGTTTTCTCACCTGGGACAGCAGTGTTTTGGCACGCAGCATTTTTCATGCGGAAGGGAATTAGCTGAAAGACTCATTTCCTGCTCCCACGATCTGCTCTTAAAACTCCCAATTAAGTGAAAGTATGTCAAACTGAAGAGCTTTATTTGCTTACTTTCCTTCTCCAACGCGCCTTCTTCCCAGGACCTTCACATACTTAATGCTCTGTATGAAATATTGATGTCTACCTCAGAAATGAGGAATGATGAAGCTGTTATTTATATGAAATGAATTAAGTTTCCCACAGAAATGAGTTTTGTGTCCTCCAGATTTTGGATCTTTTTAATATACTACACCTGGATGGGGCCTGGAGGGTGACTGACTGCTGTGGAATACAGCTAAAAGCACAGGAAATGGGGGAAAAAGGCCCCTCCAGGTACAGAAATACACGAGTCACTTCTCTCAATACACTACAGATAATGAATAAACTACCCTATATTTTGTATTTATTTTTGTCAACAAAATCTAATCAAAGTTCATTTTTTTTTAGAAACTCAATAGTTACAGTAAATTAGATTACATAGAAAATTAAATCATAAATCTGTGTAACTAGGCCCTGCCTCTCTCTCTGTTGCTCCAAAGCACAACTTTGCTCTCTTGAGCACCTCATTTAATTCTAAAAGCCTGAGCTTCCAAACTAGTTATGGATTTGATCATTTGATAACATGAAACAAGTAATTGTGTGGGGGAAAATTTATTATTTAACTAGGCCTTACTGGTAATCAATAGCAATCTATTAACTCATTAATTTGCATATCCCTTGTTTTTATATGTGTCCACAAATTCTGTTAGATTTTTTTAAATTTATGAACTTTCTACCTTCACTACGCAAAAGGAGGTTCTCAAACTGTATATATTAAGTAGAA
>NW_008825258.1:311770-316043 GCF_000699105.1 Pygoscelis adeliae
GCAGGACAAGATTTAATACTGAAAACAAGGAAAAGAAACAAAACAACAGCGCCTATTCTCCCCAGGATGCATGCATAATTCTCATTAATGTTAATGAACGATACTAAATGTACGTGCACTGAGGGGAGTTTATTAGAAGCTAATAAATTCTGAGATTTTTTCCTTATTTTTTTTTTTTACTTGATAGTTACTATAACAGTGAACTTCTTCAGGTGAAGTGGAAGATATTTAAAGAAAGAAATAGAAACACTATATCAAATTACGCTTCACAGGTTATTTTCTCAAAATGTTATTTTGCATTCAGAATGACTAGATTTACACATATGACTAATAATGTAGGTTTAAATGATAAACTATATGAAATCAAAGAGTTGCTTATACAAGTAGGGTCAAAAATGTTTGTCTAGAAATGGCAAAGCTCCATTGATTTAGGCCACATATTTTCACAAGTGAACTAAACCACTTATACCAGAGAATAATCTAGCCCCAGACACCAAGGTTGTTCTATTTACATGGGACTCGGAGAATCAAAGACAGGTTACAGATTCATATTCTGCTAGATCATAATTCTAAATGTAAGTCAGGGTGGCCTCACCAAAAGGCCACAATTGAAAGAATGGTTTTTGTTGAGTTCAGAGATGACTTATTTGCAGAAAAAAGCATCCATTAAATATGATTTGAACTGATCCACTCCTCAATCTGGGGAAAGCGACCGACCACCCCCTAATAATAACTCCGCTCCAGCTGAGGTGTGCTGGAAGGTCAGGTGAGAAAACATCACAGTATTACTGTCTTTTCTATACCTTCTCAAAGGAGAACTAATAAAGCTCATTCACAGATCCATCCAAAAAAAGAAAAAAAAAAAAAGTGCTACCTCTGGGCATTATCTTTACTTCAAATACTAAAAACTAGACTTGAAATCAGACAGAGAAATTCAACATTCATGAAATCAGAGGAATTCAGCATTTCAGATTTTAACACCTTTACATGCAAGATCAAAACAATCATTCACATGAGCACTTTCCATCTGGTCTCGTTTATTTTCTTCCAGCCTCTCACAGAGAGAATTTGGATAAGTGATGCCAGGCAGACAACATGAAATGAAGATTTTCACGGTAGCAATGAAGGAGGTAACTCACAAAAAGTATAAATGAAAGAGAAAAGAAAATGGTTTGATTTTTTCAGAGATAATAAGCTAGGAGATTACCAAAGGAGAAACCATTTTTCTCCTTCAAAAGACCTGAGCAATCTCACAAACACAGGATGCCTTTCCAATCTTCTGCCTTCACCACAGGGTATAGGTTTCCCCTGCTCCTGGCTGCACGGCCTTGCTCTGAAGTGCTACTGGGCAGGATTTATTTAGAGGAGACGTGTGCATGGACACACCACACTTAGCACTGGTCCTTGCATACAGGTACAGGAAGAAACAAATTTGTTCTGACTGCATATGTCATTCCCAGTCCAGAAGCAGAGACAGCCTCTTAGCCCAGGCCCGAGCCCATGCTAACAAATCCAGTCTGTTTGCATCTGTCCACGTAGACATACCCTTAATGGGTTTCATCCATGATGAAAAAACAAACTAGTTTCTCAGGGTTCTCCACTTGGGCATGCTGTCCCTTCTCCCTGGGACTGCCATAGCAAAGGATCCCATTTGCACCCTGCACAAAGCAAAGCCCCAGGACATGGGAGAAGGGATGGGAGAGAGAAAAGCTCAGGACAGAAGCAAGACGTGGTGCAGATGTAAAACTCGGGGAACAACAAAATGTCACAGATACAGGTGAGCCTTCCTGGCACGGCCAGAGCAGAGCAGTGCCCCATGACTCTGCGCTGCCTCTAAAGGACAGAGCTGTTATCAACCCCAGCCTCTTCATCTGCTCAACAAAAGAGGCATAATGACTTGGCCCTTCTTTAAATCACTTTTGCCGCAACAATTTGGTTGGTAAAATTGAATTACCAGTCTGCTGCACCTAGCAAGGGCCTGAGAACTCCTGGGAAGTACTGAGGCATCTCAGTCTCAGAAAAGGGCAGTCTGTGATGGAAAAGAAAAAAGGTATGTGGAGACCTAATGGCAAAAAAGAAAGCTTCAGAATGAATTTTACTCAGCTGGCTAATTATTACAGGTGAATTTTCCTCTCTGAAAGTGAACAGTTTATCTCCAAAGTAGGTAACTATGTTAAAGCAGGGAATCTAAGCTTCACTCCTCAAATCTTCTGTCTGTAATCTCAGTTAAGGAGACAGTGTAATTGTTAAAAGATTCATTTGGTTTTCCTCAATTTATGCCAATTGTAGCATCATTCCTAGACATTTGAAATATTAATATACGAAAAGAAATTAAAAAAATACCCAGAAATGTTTTTATTTACAGAATTCACTATTTGGAAGCTGCAATTTATTTTTTTCCCCTTCAAACTCAAGGGGCTGCAGAGTTTTTATGTATTGAAAGAAAATCGTGAGCAGCAGCAGCTAATTCAGACACAGAATAATTTATTTAAAAGATTTTAATCCTTACTGGCAACTTATCTACTAGTCGAGCAGGGAATTTCTCTCCAGAAAAGGCCTGGCAGTTGTGCTGAACTGCATCCATAGATGCCAATTTCTTCTATGTGATCCAAAACTGAGAAGAGGACAAACCTACCAACCTGTTTTTTCCAGGTAACTGCCTACATTTTAGTAAGAATCAGGCTTTGTTTCATGATTATTCCTTTCTCTTTTTAAAGACACATCTCTTAACATTTGGTACATCTATGTGTGTGCAATCTGCCTGGAGACACGAGCATTCAGATTTCTTCAAGAGGGAAGGGGTTTAGAGTGTTTCTGTAGTTCTTCAGGGAGTGCTACACCTCACTTGCCTAAAAAAGCACCACAGTGCAAGCAGCAGAGCATTGCTCAATAGCTGTCACCGAAAAAGTAAAACAGAAAACAGCAGTGTGGAGTCATAGACCTCTGAAAAACACCACTAGTGGAGATACTGCCTTGTGGAGTCACCACACAGAATCATAGAATAGTTTGGGTTGGAAGTGACCTCTAAAGGTCATCTAGTCCAACCCCCCTGCAATGAGCAGGGACATCTTCAACTAGATCAGGTTGCTCAGAGCCCCCTCCAACCTGACCTGGAATGTTTCCAGGGATAGGGCATCCACCACCTCTCTGGGCAACCTGGGCCAGTGTTTCACCACCCTCAGCATCAAAAATTTCTTCCTTAGATCTAGTCTAAATCTACCCCCCTTTAGTTTAAAGCCATTCCCCCTTGTCCTGTCACAACAGGCCCTGCTAAAAAGTTTGTCGCCATTTTTCTTATAAGCCTTTCTTATAAGACTCTCTTTAAGTATTGAAAGGCTGCAATAAGTTTTTCCCAAAGCCTTCTCCTCTCCAGGGTGAATAACCTTAACACTCTCAGCCTTTCTTCATAGGAGAGATGTTCCATCCCTCTGATCATTTTTGTGGCCCTCTTCTGGACCCGCTCCAATGGGTCCATGTCTTTCTTGTGCTGAGGGCTCCAGAGCTGGACACAGTACTGCAGGTGGGGTCTCACCAGAGCAGAGTAGAGGGGCAGAATCACCTCCCTCGACCTGCTGGCCACGCTGCTTTTGATGCAGCCCAGGATACGATTGGCCTTCTGGACTGTGAGTGCACATTGCTGGCTCACGTCCAGCTTTTCATCCACCAGTACCCCCAAGTCCTTCTGGGCAGGGCGGCTCTCTATCCCTTCATCCCCCAGCCTGTATTGATACCGGGGGTTGCCCCGACCCAGGTGCAGGACCCTGCACTTGGCCTTGTTAAACCTCACGAGGCCCACACAGGCCCACTTCTCAAGGTTGTCCAGGTCCCTCTGATGGCACCCCATCCCTCTGGTGTGTTGACCGCACCACTCAGCTTGGTGTTGTCTGCAAACTTGCTGGGGGTGCACTCGATCCCACTGTCTATGTCATTGATGAAGATATCAAACAGTACTGGTCCCAATATGGACCTGTGTGGGACACCACTCATCACCAATCTCCATCTGGACATTGAGCCGTTGACCACTACCCTCTGGATGCGACCGTTCAACCAATTCCTCAACCACTGGACAGTCCACCCATCAAATCCATATCTCTCCAATGTAGAGAGAAGGATTTTGTGGGGGACCACGTCAAAGGCCTTACAGAAGTCCAGATAGATGACATCCATAGCTCTTCCCATGTCCACTGATGCAGTCACTCCATCACAGAAGGCCACTAGGTTAGTCAGGCAGGACTTGCCCTTGGTGAAGCCATGCTGGCTGTCTTGAATCACC
>NW_008825258.1:316929-326831 GCF_000699105.1 Pygoscelis adeliae
CCCTCCAGGGCTTTGTCCCATGGCACTCTACCAAGGAGATCCCTGAAGAGGCCAAAGTCTGCTCTCCTGACGCCCAGGGTAGTGAGCTTGCTGTGCACCCTCCTCGGTGTCCTAAGGACCTTGAACTCCACCATTTCGTGGTCCCTGCAGCCCAGGCTGCCCTTGAACTTCACATTCCCCACCAGCCCCTCCTTGTTGGTGAGAACAAGGTAGCACCTCTCCTCGTTGGCTCCTCTATCATTTGGAGAAGGAAGTTATCATTGATGCATTCCAGGAACCTCCCGGATTGCTTATGCCCTGCCGTGTTGTCCCTCCAACAGATGTCGGGGTGGTTGAAGTCCCCCATGACGACCAGGGCTTGTGAGTGTGAGGCTGCTCCTATCTGTCTATAGAGGGCCTCATCCACTCTTCCTGGTCAGGTGGCCTGTAGCAGACCCCCACTGTAATGTCACCTGTCCCTGCCCTCCCTTTAATCCTGACCCACAAGCTCTTGGTCAGCTCCTCATCCATCCCCAGGCAGAGCTCCATGCACTCCAGCTGGTCATTGACATAGAGGGCGACACCCCCTATGAGCAGCACTGCATAAGCTGCAGGTTTTTACTCCCATCACTACAAGCAAGTGAAAGGAAAACGCAAAATGGTGAGCACCACACAAGAGGTGCACTGGCATCCGTTCTCGTTCAACCTCAGAAACTGCTATTCCAGCAACGTTTCCATCACCAGCCAGCGTGGGCTTTTCCTACCGCTAAACAAATGAGGAGGGGCCATTTGATAAAGCTCCCAGAGACTGGATTTTAGAGGCATATTTCAAATTCTTTCAAACTACAGCTTAGCTTTATGGAATGACCCTGTGTATGAGTGGTCTTGCCAGAGGGCACCCAAGCAGCTTTCAGGAAGGGTGGGGGAGATGAGGCTTGAGAGAGGGGTTTTGCTTTATTTTGCAGGAAGCTCTTGGCTTGTCCAGCCTGGCTTGCAATGAGCATGATACCAAAAAACACTGCAGTATCCAGAATGCTTGACTTTTTTTTTTTTAAACAGTAAAAATATTACATACTTTTCACCCTGTCATCCTGTCTGGAGCTTGCTGAGCAATTTTTATTCTATTATTTTAACCTTAGTTTTCCGTTTCTAAATAATTTCAAGCAGAGGCTTTTCTTTCTCTGAAAGAAATAAAGTCCTACATGGGCTGACGTGGTGCTGCCAGAACAGACTAAAATGCCTGGACTAGATCAGAGGTACTTGTATTTCAGATGTGCTTAGAATTTCAATAGGTTATAGGACAGTGTAACCACCTACTCTTTCATATGATAAAGGAACATAGGGCTAGGAAGGGCCTCCATTGCCTTGCTATCACATGCAAAAACATTACATTCATTCCCTATTGGCATTTTTAAGCAACAAACTCATTCAAGCTGTGCAGGCTCTCTGGGGAGCTGCAGGGACAGCCTTAAGTAGACAGCTCTTTCATCTTCAGAAGGGCAGGTGACTTTAAGGGGAAAAAAAATACAGAGCCAACTTAACATTTTCTTTATTATTGCATTGATAAGGCAGCCAGGACTCTAATAAATGGGTTCCCTTTGTCTGGCTGAAACTGGGTCATTAACACGAGCAAAGTACCGTGATTCTGCCCTTCCCAGGGAGACTCGGGATGTCACAGCATCCAGCCAGACAGCTGAGGCACCAAAGTTTAACACAGATCAGTCAACTAAAATGCCTTTGGGCAAGAACACCCAATAAACTCAACCTCAAAACAATTTAAGTGTGGGTAAATGCCTGCTTATAGAAGGCACACTTGGCATGAAGAAAAGAAGTCTGTTTTGCACATGACCCTTTGACATCCCTTCTAATCTGTAGTCATCATAGGAATAATTTTATGGTGGATCTTTGGAGGAAGCAAAAGCAGTACCTGGTAGGTAAGAATGCAAAGACAAACGTGCAAAATCACGTGAGGTCAGAGCACTGGCACACAATATTCTGTTATAAAGCATTATATTAATTTTTAGAAAGAGTCAGAAACATATTAAACTGAAATCTAGTTTTGCAACACTTGGTTAATAAACAATTTCCACCTACTACAAGACACAAAACAGCATCAAGTTACACATCTGAATTAAATGGGAATGCTTTTGCACACTTCTTAGTGAGTTACATTCTAGCTGAACGCAATGTTTTGTAACAAAAAAAAAAAAAAAAAGGAAACCATTCCCTGTTAAATGAAGAGGTTTACAAGATACGAGCTTGACAAAGAGAAAAAGTATTATGGATGAGATGGAGCTTGGAAAGAAATTCATACACTAACCACACAAAAATTAATCAGACAGCCTTGACTGTGCTATTAATGATTTTAGACCTCATGCATTGTCTGGGATTTCTAGAGGGTTTGCATTTACAGTACAATAGGGTATTTGTAGGACCTGTACTCAAGAATGGCATTTGAGCGATTGTACATACTCTGAGACAGAGAATGATTTAAATGCAAAACATATTGCTGCAACATGGGAACAAAGAAGTAAAAGATACTTTCTAATTAAAACATAGGAATTTTGATTCTAATCTCAGCCATTGTGGCGCAAATGAAGAGCAGCATGTAGAGCAATTAATGGATTTCTCAACATCCCTCCCCATTTTTTTTTTTTTGTGTCATGAAATGGCAATTCAGTAAAACAGAAAGTATTTCCAAAAGAGGGTTTGTTTTCATAAAGAATTTTTTTTTGTCAAAATACCCTGTTATAACATTTTCAGAGGAAAACTTTTCCACCTTTCTGCTAGAAATACTTTCTCATTTTGAAATGTAACTCTGTTTATAGAAAAAAAAAAGAAAAAAAATTGAAGAGCTTTCAACCTCCCAAATAAACCCTTCTGAATGACTGATTTGTTCAAGATTCTTCTGTCATGAAAATTGTAAATATCTGAACACATACCAGAAAAAAAAAAGTATATTTAAAATGCTTTTGTCAAAGCAGGAACAGGCTCTCCTGGAGCTGCACAGAAGGGCAGAGCGTGGGGAGCCCTGGCAGTGTTTAACCCTTCCCTGCAGTAATCAGTCAGGTCACTGTGGGCAGCATGAAGCAGTGTCCCAGCACAAGCAGGGCTCTGTGGGGTGACTGCTCGCTTTCCACTTGGACTAGCTGCTGGCACAGCCACCCGTAGCCCCAGTCTCTCCCCGGGCTTGCAGGGCTCTGCTGACACATGATGTGGCTGCTGGGGACTGGGACAGGCACATCTGTGCTCCCACGGACATTCCTGGAAGTGCACACACCCTTCATGTTACGCACATGCAAGTACCTTTGCAGGTCTGCACGCATTACCTGCAGTTTAGCTCTCACCCATTGATCTTTGGGAGAACAAAAAAGCCAGCAGCCAGTGCTCTGCAGGTCTGCTGCTGAAGGGGATCATGCCCAGCAAGGGAAGAGCTAGATGCTGGGTGTGGCCAACAGAGCTGCAGGACTTTTAATATCTGTACACTAAGGCAATTTAAACAAGCATTTGAGCCCACTTACTTGCTTATTATAGTTTAATTTAGACAGCGTCAATAACTCTGACTAGCTCTGGGGGTATTTTTGGAATTAAACTACCTAAAGTGAATATTCATCTAAGAAATCCATATGGCAGGAAAGAAGGGTAGAATTGCTGGCATGGAATAGTAAAATCTTCCTTCTCATTACCATTCTTCAACTTACATCTTTTGAAATTTCTTTTACTTTCCTCATTTATAGTTGCACATTTTTAATCCTGTTTTGGTTTGGTTTTTTTCTTTACATTCTAGCCCATACAGACTATTCTGTGTTTGTCCAGGGACAGAGAATGATACTACTTTACAAGTCAGGGGTACAGCATGTCATGACATTCACTACTGGAAATTCAAAACCATCCAGATTCAGAACCATCATAATTCACTGCTGAAGAGAATCTTTCAAAAATTTCTGTCCCCATCCCTTCAGGGAACTTCACAACCCGATATTTCTAGATCAGACTTCATTATCCAGGTCATCATTTCAATTTATCAGTGCCTTGGAGCCTTTGGTATTCTCAGCTAGGATGGTGTCATGTCCATCAATCACTAGGCTGTTTCCACATTCCCAATTTTCTTTCATCTCTTTCAGTCTTCAAAAAACCTCTATAACTTTACATGAGTGTATACTGGACACAGAAATTTCTTACTGTTGTCAACTGTTACCATGTTTTAAGTACAGGAACTGACCTGTACAAATTAAAGAGGCCTTAAGAACCATTTTCATTCTAGGTCCTGCATATTATTATTTGTATTAAGGGAGGGTTTACAGATCCACCAGTGCCTCTTTGGTCTATAAGCATGGCAAACAAAAAAGCAATATGATGCTTTTCCTGGAAAGCTTATAGTTCAGTCAAAACCTAAATGTTACATGTAATGAACAGGAGTAAGGACCTGAGAAAGCAAAGAGGAAATTGGGACTCTAGTGCTATATCCATTAATTGCATCATAGGAAACATAGGTCTGGCCAAAGGACTGAAAGGAGAATTAGACCAACACAACGCAGATTTTGAAAAGGGCCTTGAAGGAAAGGGCAGGAATTATTACTTAGAGTGAGTAGAAAACAAAGAGCTAGCAAAAGGCTTTAAGGGAGGGAGGGCAAACTATCTGGATGCCCCTGCTGCTTCCCCATCTCTGTAAGGGGCAGTATAATCCCAGCTTTGAAAACATACACCACTAACTTCCCACCACACCCCTCCCCAATTTAAGTATAGTACTGAAACAGAAAGAAAATTATGAGCTCAAAACAGACATAGCAGTCCTGAGACTACTGAATTTGCCGTACCAATTACCTATTTGCAATATTGCATAGTGTCCAACCAAATACTATTAGTGTAGTTCTCAAAGCAGTTCAAAGAGACTGCTGTACTTCATCAAATCATTTTTGGACATCGCACAAACTTTCAAAAGAATCATCATTCTTAAGGGTAAAACAAACAAGACCATTTGTTCACATTTCAGTACAATATGGCTTTCAAAAACTTGTTTCTTTCTTCCATGCTTTTTCTACTTGAATTTTTATATTTGTTTAGACGTAAGAAAAATCTTTGCATTTCTCAAATGCCAGCTTTTTTTGCTCCTTTAAGAGAGCAAAAGGTGGTTTCCAATACTCCATTAAACAAGGGCTCACATCTGCCAGTCTGCAGGGAAAGCAGGCTGAGGCATCAAAAGTATTGCAGTTAGGGAATTTAATCCTTCTGATGTAATCAGTCTGCAATGCTATCTGATTAAATTTAAAGACTCAAACGTGAAGTCCAGTACTTCAGGTCCAGAGATAAGTAGACAAATAGTATGAAAAAGTAGTCTGCTGTGAGCTTAAATAAACCCTAGACTCTACAGTTCAGGTTAAGATTTCTAAAGAATGCAAGCCAGGTGGATTGATTTAACACAACATTAAAAAAACATCTGGGAAAGAAAAACATGTACATCAAAAAATAATCGTGAGACAATCTTCTCAGTGTAAAATAATTAGCGGAATGTGTGACATATAAAATAAATTTCTGCAGATATACCCACACTGCCACCATCAGCCTTGCCTTCTCATTTATTTAGGTAAACCTATAATTGGCAAACAGGCACTTACTCATGGATACCAGTGGCGGTGCTGAGCTGCTGGAGACTCTGACACTGCTGCAAAGTAGAGTATGTGTTCATATGTGTTTGTGCAATGGACACTTGCTGTGCAATATTATCTTGGCTCTACAGATAAATTAGTTGCATCATGCTCCTGCCAGCTTGATTTGTTTAGCCTTTACGGAGTACAGAGTACATGGAGTTTCTTGTGATTGAATCTCACATAAAAGGTAAACCTGAGAGTTTATTCTACACTATGCTATACATCCACCAAGGCATCTAGAGCATTTGCTGACTTGATGTTGAAAAGAAGGCTATAAAATATATTGGGGAAATCTTGAAACGTCACTCACTTGACATAGCAATAAGAGCCCTGCATTAAGATGCAGAGCTGATTTCCCTGATCCATGAAATTGCCTGGATATTTGAGGCATTCTCAAACAGGACCGGCATGAAACTCACACTCCATTCCTGGCACAAGGATACCATGGGTTTTGTGTTCTCCAAGAAAAACAGAGCTCAAAATTGCAGAGAGAAATATTCTTTAAAAGATAATTCCTTCCTTTCTCAAGTAAGAAGAAATAAGTATTCAAAATGTCTTTAATGCTGGAAGATAGTTATTCTTGCTGACACACTGCCCAGAGATGCTCAGATTCTCTGTTGTGAGTTGGTGCAAGAACGTCTTACAATAAAACACAAAGCGTGCAAGTCTGCGACCACCTTTGGAGAGGGACATTTGGCCCTCTCATAAATAGGTGACAGGGCTGGAATAGGTTCAATCTGTGGACAGCTATGAAAAAGACTACGATGCAATATATTGTACTGTTTTATGGTCTGAGATCTGGGACATGGTTCAGAATTCCTTAGCAAATGTATATTTCCAGCTGCTAAAGGGTAAGAAAAGACCCATCTACACTTCTAAAGTATTGGTGAGCTGGGGGTCAGGTATAAGTATAATTTCTTCCAAAGAGCCATCCAATGCAAACATACAGACTGCAATAATAGAGGAATTTGAAAGGACCATAAGCTTCCCTACAACGCTGTCCTGCAGGCTCTGCTGGCTTAGATTCAGAGGAGGACAGTATCCACAAGGAACAGAGTACAGCAATAACAGAGCTACATGTTAGGTTATAAACAGCTTCCCATTAGGTAACTAGGAAGGTTTTAGTCCAAGAGGCACCGCTATAGTATCCTGACATGGCAGTACATGGTACCTCTGACTGAAGCCTGCACACACCAGCAGGTTTCACACCAGCACAATGAACATGTAACACTGGCAGACAATCTTATTATTGATTTCTATCCAAAATCGCACTGAAAGGGTAATTTCCTTTAAACCTGATGCATGCACTGCACATATAATTTTCGACATCTCCATAGCAAAGAAAGACCCGACACTCATATTCAAACTAAGTTCCAAAAGTTTTCTTGGACATGGATTATCATTCCTTCTTGTTGACAAGGAAAGAGAATTTCCGAATCTTTTTCAGGTAAAATTTCTCAGTCAGTTTTTGTCTTCAGCTAGGCTGATAGCTCTTCCCATTTTGTAGTAAAGCTGTGCACTGACCAGTTTAAGAGCCTATACTCTTCCCCTGTTTCCTGTAATTCTCTTCCTACATAGCACATACAGTAGCCTATATTTATACAGGTATACAGAATTATACAAAATATGAATGGAAAGGACTCTTGAAGCCATCTGGTATGTGACCCGATTCAAAGTAAGATCACCTGCACTTAATTAGCTCCTGACATACACTTGCCTACCCTGTTGAAACAGACACTCCACAAACTCCCTTGGATGTTTATTGTGATGCTTTGCTATTCTTACTATTAGAATGTTTTTTTAATGTTTAGTCTGTTCTAGAAATTTTTATTAAAAGTTCCCTTAGAGAAAGACTGGATTATTGTGCATTCTGATACATGAAGAAAAACACATACAGAAACACATGACACATGGAATTTAAGGTTCATAAATTATTTGTAGCTCACATAGATGGTTTTTCAAACTTTCTGATTCAAAACAGTTTAAATGGAACTAGCTATTTATGTATCCACCCTATTGTTCACTTTAAAGAAGATCTTGATCATAGTAATTTCTTCCCCTATTCAAGTTTTGAAAGCTCTAAGTTCTCTGAAGAAAATAGTTCTTGGCATTTTTGGATGATAAACATCCCAAAGTGATGATGATAAATTACAGTGTTGCCCAATGATGCAGAAAAGTAGAGAAACGTAAACTGCTAACCTCTGATTTATGAATACACACTCTTTTTTACAGAGTCTGGGGTTCACAGCTGTAAGAGCAGGTCATTTTCATCTCATTGCTTATTAGAAGTGTGAGAAGGAAGCACGAAGGGTGGTTACCATTTTGCAATGTATTGGATAGGTTAACACTTAATGCCCTTTGTCTCTGTTACGAATACAAAATAATACTGAATTTTTTGCCTTTTTAAGGCCTACATAAGCATTTGTTACTGTTCACAATCACAGAAGATGGGAATTTTTACATCTAGTTTTGCTCATTCATACTAGCAAATTTTCTCACATTTTAATATAATCATTCCTATAAACCATTTCTTTACATGGAAAAAATATTTGTCCAAGATATTAAAAGAAATCCCGTGATCTGCTTGTTAAAACATGTTGGTGTTAATGACAAAATTTACTTTGGAAAGTATTTAAACTGAGAATTTCACCTATCAACAGGCATTCCCAGAGAAACCCACCCAATGCACTCTAAGTCATGAGCTGAGGAACCTGTTTCGTTGCAGTACTGAAGTAAATTGTATTACATTCCTTCATCACTCCTCAGCTTCCCAAAGCTTGGGGATTTTCTGATTTCTTCTTCTCTCTCCCTATTACCTCTCTGCTAAATATCTGAAGCAGGCAACAAGAAGGAGTAGGAAAAATAAGGTCAATACAGCAAATTGGAAAGAAGTAAAATGTTTCTATACGCCATCATTTGGTTGTTACAGTTATCTTAATCAACCCAAACAGCTTCTTTGAGACATCTAATTTGATTTTACAAAGTGCTAACCCATAGCCATATTTGACTTTCCTTTGATTTCAAACGTAAAAAATAGCCTTTATCCAATGTTCAGGCATATAATCTAACTACACATGCACTTGTATTTGCATTACGAGGCAGTGAAACATGGCTGGAGAGCCATCTTGGATGTTATCTATACTATTACTCAAGTGCAGAGTATAATCATAAATCCTTCTCTTCCCCTCCATGCCCCCGCCTTTTTTTCAGAAGTACACTTAAAATCTGTTTTTAAGCTTCACTGGCTCCATTACATTTGAACTTCAGTAACAAGAATGTGATGTGAATATGTAGAGAGAAAGCATAGACAAAAGGTATATTTTCATAATGTGGTTCAGTTTAACTGTTCCTATAATTAGCTACAATTCATTAGGCAATAAAAAGACAAACAAAGGGATTATGAATGGAAGGGCAATATTTTCTCCATAAAACAAACAAAAAACTTTAACAGATGCCTCTTTTCTAAGGCTTTCCTTGCGTAAATACACCCAGCAGCTTAGAAAAGATATTTTCACAATTGAAAATTTTTGTCTAGAAAGAAAACCTGTAAACATTATCCTGTGCAATTTCAATAAAAAGTATTTACAGCTATTGTACACTTGGGATTTTTTTATCTCAAGGATAAAATAACGATACGGCAATGGTCTGCAGACGACTAGCTTTGATCTTTTATTAGTACTTATAATTGTCTCTTAATTTGTGTTCTGCATAATAAGCACTCACCTTCACCGTTTGTCCGGCTTCGGGGCCATCCTGTAAGCAAAGGGAGAAATCTCAGGTTAGAGGAACTAACAAGGATCACACAGGGATTCAGAAATCTTACTCAGTAATCATTTACATCCAATTTCACTGTATGTTAATTTAGCATATTCTCCTGGGGACCATTCAACACAAAGTTTTTGGACAAGGCACCTTTCCATATCAGGCCATGGCAAAGTGAGAAACTGTATCTTAGACAACAACAACGACAGTTATTTTTCATTCTTTCAGATCATATTTTTTAATAGCTAGCAATAGATTTCTGATCCTTGTGAATATAAAATCAGACACGTTAAGTGAGAATTTAATCAAAGCATGCTTGCTTAAATTCTTTTTCTAATGAAATGGGCTTAGTTGCCTGATTTGCTTTAAATAGAGCTCTTTTTTGGTATAAAAACACGCAGCACAAATAACTGAAAGGTCAGAATTGATAACATATTTACATGGCTACATTCCTCTGCCTGCATATAAATAGCTGTGAGCAGGAATTACCTGTTTCCGTCACAAGCAGTGGAT